>NW_027271731.1:722500-1322500 GCF_040938485.1 Diadema antillarum | reverse complement strand
CTTGCCGACCTTCTGGGACCTTATTCCATGAAGTGTGAAGAGGGGGAAAGGTTGCACGGCGTGACACTCCCTTTGTTTTTGGTTGCGCATCATTACCAGCATTCGTTTGGAGTGCAAACCTAGGATGGAGACATTAAGTCATTATGGCAGCGAGCGCGGACTCATCAATGAACTATTAGACGCCAAATCGGTAGGCACCTATCTATCGCATCAGTGTACACCAACCCATTTAGGGCGCGTATATTCATAAAGTGGACATCATGTCGGCTCTTGAATGTAATTCATCAATCTAAAAGGGGGGAAAAACAAGAAGGAAAAGGGAAGAAAGAGAGAAAAGGATTGATGGGGAGAACAGGAAAGGTTAAGTAGGTATCATTACGAACAGTGAAGATGCAATGTGATCAAATGAGGACATTACCAGCGAAGCCTCGACAGGCTTGCTCGAGTGGATTGTGCTTGCGTGTTTTTCCTATAAGGCAGTCCAAACTCTACGATAATAATCACTTATCCAGTGGCAGATCCGGAGGGGGCACATCGGGCGCCCCCCTCTTATTTTTGCTAAAAACAAAAGAAAAGAATTAAAAAATGAAATGAAACCAGTAAGTGGCACCAGAAATATTCAATGCGTCGCCCTCCCCCTCCCCTTCCCCCTCCCCCTTTACGGAATTCCTGGATCCGCCCCTGCTTATCGACAAAGGCCGGAGAAAACGGATCATTAGGTGTGATCTGTCACCATGAGAACCTAGTATTTACCTTAGCATTCGTTCATTAATACAACATAAGACATTAAACTCAGGGACCGCGGTACATTTTTAGTGTGTGCTAATGAGTGTGTGTGTGTGGGGGGGGGGGGGGTGGAGGAGGGAGGGGGAGGTGGTAGTGCTTGTGATTGGTTAGGTCAGGGGTCGATGCTCCCTCTTCTCCATGCCTCCTCCCCCCCCCCCCCTCCCATTTATTCGATGGAAAGATTATGGGTGAAACCTTCTGGTGTTATGTTTTGTGTGCGTGTATGTGTGTTTGTGTGTGTTTGTGTGTGTGCGTGTGTTTATGTGTGTTTGTGTGTGTGTGTGTGTGTGCGCGCGCGCGTTGTGTTTAACTACTATTTCTAAAAGCAAAAAGTGTTTGTGGTTTGTGTGTGTGTATAGAGGAGGGGGGAGGTGGTGATCGTCCAGTAACATTATCACAGGAACGCCCTGTTATTACATTAGAGCTATTAAACATGTTAAACGGCGCCAATTTCAGTACAACGATAGATACACTGCTCCTAAGAAGTGATGATGGTGACATGATTTGATACCCAAATAGTCAAATCTAGTCAAAATCTAAGTCAAACAGACTGAATAGACCACCATCCATGCCAATGATGAGGTTACGATGCCGCTGATGACAACTCGTAAAATTATAGCCTTTTCGTCAATGCGATGTGATTGATGCAGATTTAAGCGCAGCAGTAGTTAAAACCATAACCGAAAGGTTCCAGCCAGAACGTCAATGAAAGTGGATATTAGTAGCTATACAAATATTTCCACTTCTGACACCTCAACATCATTATGTGTTGAGAAAAATCATAAAGTACCTGACCAAAGTGCACGAAGTTTAAGTTTAAGATTCGATCAGATTTATTTTTTCCATGTGAGCATCGTTCGTAATTATCTTTGTCTAATCTTTAGAATTCCACGCTAATTTCCTTTCCTGCTTTTTATGTTTTAAAGTTGACTGTTGCTCAACGGACCAATCACGAGACATCTTTTTCTCTTTTCTTATTTCAACATTATATATTTTTAACGTTCAGATGATAGTGTCCTGAATTACTACGCCCATATTATCTAAAGAAAAAAAAATTGCCGTCAGTAACAGGTTAACGTGTCGGTCACATGTGGATCATATGGATAAGCAAGGGAAGAGAAAAGCCAACGGTGTTCCTTCCTTTCGATGACTCGTATGATCTGATTATTGAGGTGAAACAGCTGCATGATTTACGGAAAATTGGGTGTCCGCAAGGAGCTTCCAGCATCCGAGCCTTCCTGATCGACCAAGCGAGTATTTTGATTGTGTTCACTGGAAATCGGCGAGTGTTAAATTGGCACCACTTGTTTGCTCAACGCCGCGTATTAAGAGGAAAAGGGATCGCGGGAAATCTTTAAATCTCGTTTGATGTCTAAAGCTAAAGATATATAGGATATACGTGATGCTGTTGCGGACGCTGGAGAGATTTGAGAGAAAATGCAAAAGGATATTTTGTCGTGTTATCCAGTCAAAGTGTATTTTGCTCGATGTCATAATTTGCGTATGGACACTAAGAAGTTTACACCATCGAATTACGCGATGAGAGTTCAGTATCGATTGCGCAAAATGTGTCTTGACAGAGCAAAATACACGAGCAGGCAAGCAAGCACACACACATACATACACACACACACACACATACACACTCACAAAGGTGCATAAAACATTACATACATTTTTTGTACATATATATATATATATATATATATATATATATATAAAGGCCTAAACATACATGGAATGTTCAATAAAGTGCATCGTATGTATACAGACAACAAAAAGATGTGCAGGAGAAAAACATGTCAGAATATCTTTTAATGAGTCAATGTTTACAATATCGTAGAAAGGTAAAATACTCAAATTAAATGAATTACTGTTTATTCGTTGTTACACAAGCCAAACTTCGTTTGACTTGAATAGAGGTGAATACGTTTCATTGCGCCCTGAAGTTACTTTATGATGAATAAAAATTGCACTGCCGAGAACAAAAAATGTGAGCACTACAGACAATCGGCTTCGTTGTCATTCATTTGTTAGCTTGGGTTTGTTTCTTTTGTTTGTTTGTTTTTTGTTGTTGTTGTTGTTTTTTTTGCAGTTTGAAAGGTCGAAGCTCTCAGTTTAGCCATATGTCAATATCTAGAGCAGATATGAACATATTTGTAAATTCATATGTCAAGGATGGTGTTTTCATTCCTTTCATTTATCATGCTCTGCTCAGACGATGTTATGTGGATAGATTTTTCAATATCAGTCGACCTAAATGTGCTGGATACACATTCTGATTAATGTCATCGTACCTTTTGATGAACTCAGCTCAATTTTGTGGCACCTCTTTGTATTGTCATATTTCTTTGATGTTGTTGTTTTTATTTCTTTTCCCGATTTTTTGATGCTGGGTGTTTTTGTTACAGGTTGTTGTTGTTTTTGTACTTATACGTTTGAGCTTGAAACAATGTCATGGTCTCAAAGCAGAGATACTTAATGTACTCATACTGGTAGATTTGACGTTATTGAAATATCGCACAAACTCTTCTGTTTTATACGTTGGAGCTATATCGGAGGATATGGGATATTGTTACACTTTCAATTTAAATTGTGACGTCAATAGAGTAAGAGCTATGCCATAAAAACTCATTGTCTTTGTATCAATAGAAGATGAGCAAGTGCAATAGTAATATGGCGCCAAGGGGCTTAAAGGTATTGTTTACCATTGGGAGCAGTGATTAAAAAAATATTCGAGTTTTCACATGTGATGCATATGTCTAGGTCAGTTGTATCACAAAACATCCTAAACCATAATTATTTTTTTTAATATGTATTTACATGTCGCCAAAATTATTCGAGCCTATTTCTAAACTCTATTTAACTTTAGTAGGTTCTTGCATTTTCCTCTAATGTTACTACATATGTATCAGCATTTGCTAAGATCATTTCACGAAAGGCGTGCCATTCTAACAATCGCGATGAGTGTACGTAACACTTGTTCATGCAGTTTTAAATATGCTGTACCTAGCGAAAAAGCACTCGACATCCGATGATGACATAACTTTTTCACCGTTGGATATGACTATATTACAGGGATAGCCTGTTCAATTCACTGTCTATTCTCTTTAATTCTGAATACAAAGGATTTTTTTTAGATGCAGAAGTAGAAGACCAATTTGACGGAACCTAAAAGCATCCATGCTGTTCTTTCTCGAACCAATATTTTACTCCAGATGTTCTCCAGTTTTTCTCCGGACGCGCTTGACACACACACAAAAAAAAATTGGAGGCACTTTGAATTGTTATGGCTATGGAAAGCTCACTTGACATTTAAGTAGCATAGAGATGATCTTCTGATCTTTTGTCAATGTTTTGCAATATCTATTGACGACTGGTATACGACTTCAGCCACTAATCATTTTCGACTGGCTTTGATGAGGGTATGATGAGTTATCAATCAATACCAACAATAGCTGCAGCGAATGTCTGTGCGCTATTCTTTCGTTATTAACCTTTTTCTACTCTGTCTTTGACTGTCTGCATATAGTTGTGTGTGTATATATATATATATATATATCTCCCTCTTTCTCTATGTACTTCTTTTGAAATGCCAGTCAGTATCAAACAAGTCCTACGGACCCACCGCTCGGAAGAAACGCTGGGAATTAAGGGCAAGGAAATAAGATTTAACACAATGAACTTTGGAGAGCAAAAAATAATTTCGAGTTCAATCCAAAATTGTAGACACCATGACAGAATGATGCGAGAGGATTAAAAACAAATTGATGGAGTATACAGCCTCCTGTATTCCTAGAGGTCACATAGGGAGCTTCACATTGATCTTTACGTGATGTGCTTGCAGCCTTGGTTACATAACGACGCATATTATCAATTATGCATTTTTCTATCAATGCCTAATGTGCCCATGATCCAGAGGAACCTCTCTACACTTCCGTTGAATTTCCTCTGCAAATACTAACTTGCAAAAGAAAAAAGGCGTGATTATAATACAATATACTTTTTTACCTCGACTTTCTGGTTGTTTCTTGAAAGGTTTCTTGAATTTGCGTTTCTCTGTTTGTTCGCTTTTTCCTCGGCTCGTGATGGGAACGTGGGCCGCTTTCCGTTGGCCTTGTCAGTTGCTTGTGAATGCAAGCATTTTGAATGTCAGTATCATGGACAAAGAAAACAACTAACAGACATCCTTGAGCTCTAATCAAAGTCTTTCTTCTCTTCTAGACGTTCTCTGTCGTTTTGCAAAATCTTTCAGTTCAGGTCTATGTTTACATCAAGCAATGCCAGTACTAAAAGATCTAAAGTAATTAAAACCTTGAAGAGCTACACACTCGAGTGCAGCAGACCTTTTCTCGTCTCCCCCAACACAAACAACGTTTCAAGATGGCTGAACAGAGTGTGATTTATATCTTGCAGGCATTTTCTTAAAACAAACAAACAAAAACCAGCAGCAGCAACAACAACTACAATGAGGTCGAAGCAATTTCCTTCAACTCTGAGGGCACGAAGAGTTTAAGGAGAAGCATTCCTAAAACATTTTATGAATAGGTTGAATCAAAGATTGCTTAAAGATTACCAGCACGTAATGAAAAATTGAGGAAAGCCGAACAACCTGCTTTACAATCATTATCAAATAACTTGAAGGGTTTTGTCAATTCCGTGTTCTTCCATTAGTCTATAGATTGGACCTATACAACATTCTGTAATGTCACAATAATTATATGTTATCACGACGGTATGATAAATTTCGAGGAATGTCACGTATTATCATTCGGCCTGTTACTGCGAATATGTAGGATGTTGCTGAGAGTATGAACGTGTGTGTTCCGTTGATATGATTGATTCTGGAGTTAGGTCAACGACTACTTACGAACTTTTAGAAAATCAAAACCTTTTGTCTAGATATTCGATTTTACTCAAAATTTCACTGAATGCTGCACTGAGTCTGGGAAACTTCCCCTTTTAAACGCCGAAGTGAGGATGATATAGCACGACGCTCGGCTGACCACTTGCGCGTATAAACTTAGTGATGGAGTGATGCTCGTCTAGAATCAGTGGCCTTTACGTTAGCTCTTCCTCCAGGTCACATGACTTCCATTTGGGATATCACTAGGAGAGCACATGTAGGATTGATCGTTCAAAAAATCTTGCGGTATACTACGCAGGTTTCAATCAAGTAAAGGTCAAACTTCTAATCCTAGGGATCGATCGCACAGATCATCGGGTCCCAGTGGATGTGAAGAAGTCAGTCTCTTTTATAAGTGAAACCAGGCGTTCTGTGATTTTCACTATTATCTCTCCTTCGCTGCGTGACGCGTGAAGATGGCAAGGGGGATTACAGGCTGTCCTCACTGGCATATACGAAATGACTGAGCGGTCGCGATCGCACCGTTATGGGCTTGGTAACCTGGGGGTATACGCATTCGCCTTGCGCGTAGATGTCTTCATGGACATACACGGATTATGCTACAAAGTATTTGGTAGTGTAACAAGACTGCCATAAACGAACATTATTATGGACTGGATGTGTACCTCATCAAAAAAGGGACACAAACAGTCTGTTGATTAGCTTTGCTGACGGGTCCATCAGCATACCATCTGAGTTAGTCCGTGCTGGAAAGAGTTACAAGTTACACATTTTTAACGCAAAATTGATAGGTAACGTGGAGTATTAAGGGACAATATTGTATGGTTTAAAATTCATGGATTGACTGCTCATAATGGGAAAGCCGGCGTGGACATTCAAAGAAAATATGACAGTCGAGCATCCCCCGTGTAAAAGCATCTTGTTATTTTTGTTTTGTGTACGATCAATCAGGATATTTAAAGCAGCTAATTGAATGCAAAATCCAGTAACTTGCTATTAAATGGTAAAAGCAAAAAGTAATTTCAATTATATTCGTGAATAGAAAATAAGGACACAGTTGATAAAAGGACAGCAGCACCAAAACTGTCAACAGGTAACAGAGTACGCTTGCCCCATCCTAGTCGTTACCATAGAACAATGGGTTCATTGGACTATAGCATTATGTGAAAGGATGCGTTCGCACTGTATCGGGTACTCAGTATTAGGATATTTTTTTCTCGTCACCCTTTAGGTCTAATACACAATTAATCTTCTTTCTCCTGGGTTCACTAGAAATAAGCAGTTTATCTTATAAAGAGTCTGTAGATTTCATGTAAGATTTTGGTAGAAAAAACGATGTCGCCAGCAAAGCCTGTGTATGAGTCACACGAAAGAGGACGTCAAAGCTACAAGAGCATTTCGGTGACTTTATTCTTTCGTCTACTCTTTTTCTTTCGATTGAAGAGTAAGACGATGTGTGAGGTGGTTCCGGAGAGAAGCTCGTGAAATGACCACGAGAAGTTCATTGTGCGCGTGCGTGTAGGCTAACGTGAGATGGTTAACACGTGTTTCCAAAGTCACACGACCAAGGTCACTTGCAAAACCTCTTCGCGAAAGCGCCACGGATCAGCAGACGCATGTCACGTGACGTGGAGTTCTATTGCAGTTTGATGTCTACCCCGGATGCGAAGTTCGTGCTGAGTGGTGATCAGCTTGTCATTACAGCATTACCCTCGGCTCCGGGTAAACACTCAAGGGACTGAAGAATGTGCCGGTTAAAACAGGGACGGGGTTATAGAATCAGCACAATAAGGTATAAATATCTAGGAGTCAGGGGACATTATAAAGCAATGTGTCGAATAATGTGAGAATCAATCCACTTGAGATATCCTAAACACACTTTGACACCTTGAGAAAACTCGACGACATATATATACTCGAATTGATATAACAAGCTTATTGAGTTTGGCTTGTTTTCTTGAAATTTGATGAGCTGGGAAAATGTACTAGGCACTTGCCAGGGACTGTCATTTGCTAAAAATAATATGTCACTTCTCTGGAAAAATAACACTCGAACAAACGAAACAAAACAATTGTATGCGAATAAAAAAAAAGAACTCTATTATGACCTCAGAGAAGATCATCATCCTCATAAATTTCATCCTGCTGATGAGTGGCAATGCTCTTAAGATATGCTTTCTTGCAGCGCAGCTTTATCAGTCGTTATGTCATCAGGAAGTGCACGCAAGCTCTTCACGTCAAAATCTCAAATCAGTTCAGAATCTATGAGGGCGTGGCTACGCTCCATCAGTCCAAAGGAAAAGTGGAAATTTATGCTCGCTGTCCATTTGCGCGTTGAAAGGTTTCCAATCTTAGACTGATTTCTGAAACTTCTATTATCGTTTTTAGCATAGATAACGAACGCTTTTTGTCATATCAGGCAGGGGGCAAACCCAGTACGGGTCATCGCGATTTTGTAACTGCCGGATTTGGGGGGAGTCTTTTTGTTCTGTTTTGTTTTCTTTGAAGTGACACTTAAGATTTGACATCTGCGCGTATTTGAAGAATAATTCAGGTCACATGGCAAAATAAACGGTCATTGTTTGGCCCCAAAAATTTGCTCGATTTTTCCTTTAAAAAAAAAGTGTGTGTGGGCCTATGCACGTGCAAAGTTTCAACAGAAAATTGTCGAAACGCACCTGTTTGCTGGTAACTGCATTTTTTCCCTATCAATAATCTTATGTCCACAATTGACCAAAAGATTAAATGTACACATATAAAGGAAACTGATTTGTTTAATACCCTATATTTACGTGTTAGTGGATCTTCCATCACTATAAATAACTGTTATGATAACTGAAATAATAAACTTCCGGATATAAGCAGTGACAATGAGAAGAAAAAACAAAACAAATTTTCTCGTGGCATGAAAACACGTCGCAATATTGATTTTTTGTCCTCTTTCAAATGTAATCAAAACAAAGCCCGATTCGAATTTTAGGTGCACGTAGGTCCTAAAATGTTCATTATTTTCCTAGCAAGGTATGTGGTGCATTTAAGCTGGGGTATACTTGCACTAGATCTTAAGGTATGGCCTCACATAGATAGTCATACACAGACGATCACTGAAGAGAACCAGTCGACAGAAAGGAAGGCAAATATTACATAATCAAGAAAATTAACTTCCTCGAGCGTGTTCGATCGACGGATGGCAAGATGGCGTAGTCTCTTTTGGAGTTTCTCACGGATCAGTCTTACATTATTCAACTGTAAGACACGTGAAAGTTAGAACTGTCCGGGACATGGGGCTCGCTGAAGACTTCAGCCTATTGCTCTCGAGACGAGAACATGATCGATCATGTGCACAGTGTTGTACAGGACGGGATAGAGGAATTCTCATGGTCTATCCGCTCGTTACAGAAAGCATGATAGACATTAAATTTGCATAACGTGATTATTTTTTTAATGCTGTATTTTTTCTCACTTTGCCAGTGAAGAACGATAAACAGGTTTTATCATTACAACTGACTGACAAATTACCCTATACATGGATGTAAATAAGCACTGAATTAATAGGCGTTTCAATAGTGGCCACGATAAAAATAAAATCATGCCATACATACTTGGACTGGATTCCAACGACCTCCTGATCACCGGACATGTGTCCCATCCATCAGACCATCGAACTTCCACCCGTGCTAGTTCTAATCCTATAGCATGCAGAGAGGACTATGCCCTCCTCGCGAAACTAACGAAATTCTTGCGTCGATCCGTTTTTATTGCAACTGATTGACTGGTTTGATCATTCTTGAAGATTTGTTTTGTGTGTGTTTATATGTTGTTGTTTTTTTCTTTTAAAAGATCTTATTACAGTTTTCTTGACGACGAAACTGTGCACTGTTACTACAACATATGTTTCACAGTACCATAAACTTAACTTCGCATATAACGAACATGGCAGAAAACTGCCGAAGAAGTCCGGCCACGGTTTCTTCAACGAAGCTTAGACGATATTTCGTCAGTTTCGAGCGTGACTCCTCATCAAGAAGACAGCCTACCAAAGTGTCAGCTCGCCTTTCCCTCTCTTAAGCCATCTCACTACGTCATTCAACCGTTATCCAACCGTGATTGTGACAAAGAAGTCAATATAAATGATAATTCCATCTAGGTTTTATTGAGATTGAACTCAAGTGTCATTTTCATCTGTAATACCGTAGCGCTAGTAATGACGCACACGCGCCCTTAAGACCGATGATGAAAAAATTCATCAGGTACTTACGTTTATAATATTCAGCTATACCTGAATACGTTGTGGAATAGAAGGGATTTATATCGGATCAAAACTATTTGCATTTGCCGGGTAACCAAGGGCATCGCCGAAAGCATTCATTTACACACAGTTAATGAGTTAAAGGTGTCCAAAAATAGGTGAGACTTGAAACACATGAACGAAGATAAACCCCTTTGCCTTTCAACTGGGGAAGCGTTTGCAATGACTCCGTGCAAAAGCCAATAAACAAATCCCCAAATTTCTATCATACACTAAATATGGCAGCAGCCCACGACGTGTATATATTTATATACAAATGTACACTGTAAAAACATCGGTGTTAGATTTAACACCACGGGTGTTAAATCTAACACCGATCAAACTTCAATAAAGGACCACACCCACAGGTGTTAAAAATGCACTGTGATGGTGTTGAAAAGTGTTCACCTGACACTTCGTGGTGTTAATTTGACACTGTACCTGGTGTTATTTTGACACTGTACTGGTGTTAATTCAAAAATGACACCACATGGTGTTGATTTGATATTTGTTGATGTTAATATCAATGATTTAACACCCGTCCAGCTTCATTAAGAGACCACACCAGCTGGTGTTACTTTGGTGTAAATTTATTTTCACATTTTTTCAAAAATCTAGTATTTTAATGTAAAATTCTTGATCGTCTTGTTTAAATTAAAATTCAACAAGAAGTGCAGTTACTAAGAAACTCTTCAAAAAACAGTTTAAAATTTGGAAATGACACCCGGAGGTGTTAACTTAACACCATAAATGAGCACCGAAAATCTAACACCAGCTCGGTGTTCACTATTTAACACCGGACTTTTTGCAGCGTATGTACACATATATCGTTACACACTACATAATATGTATGTATATGTATATATATAATAAAGGTGTGTGTGTGTGTGCGTGTTTGTGTGTGTTTCTGCATTTTGTTATTTGTTTGTTTTTGCACAGTAGGCTTCACTGTGTCCCTTCAGACGTAATAGAATTGATTTGGAAATGGGAAGAAGCGTTGTCCCTGTACGCCCCATGATGTCTACATTTGTTGGAATGGATTTGTGTCTTGAGTTAGGTATGTCTAATATGCTTCATATCCACCACAACCCCACTTCCACGCACACGCACAGCAATTAACTCCATCTTGATCCAGATAAGCTCGTGTTTACATTATACGGCGGGCTCGTCCACGGCATCTCACCGCGACCTTCAGGGTTCATGTATCATTGGGTATCAGCAGCTTCTCGACATGGTCATGTTCATATTTATGTATAAATCATGCAGCGTATCGCAACCCATCCCTTTTGATAGAAACCAGACAAAGGAGGAGATATTTTCAAGCATTATCACATTTCGTTTCTCCCATGTGATTCAAAGGCCCGATAACAGAGCGGGGAGAGTATACGAGACGACCCCAACACACCCCCAATTTCAAGTGTGAAATATCATGATCAATATGTGCGTCGAGATGATCTTCGACAAGTTAATGGCAGGACCATCTGGTAGGTAGCAACACTGAAGAGGCTACCCTTGATAAAGACGACCTTTTTGATATCATCATCGTTAATGTCTTATTATTATTACAATTATTTTTATTATCATTTTTAGTAGTACTAGTAGTAGTGGTAGTAGTAGTGGTAGTAGTAGTAGTAGTAGTAGTATTAGTAGTAACATTATCATTATTATTATTATCATTATTATTATCATTTTCATCATTCATCATCATCATCGTCATCGTTATTATCATTAGATTTATAGAAGTGGGGGGGATCAGCAACAACACGTATCCGCCTGAAAATAAATCCACGTGCTTCAGCCCATAACAGCAGATATTATGCATATACTCTTTCCCTCCTAATTTCATTTTGTTGTCATTACACTAATATACATACACACAGAAGCCAAAATCCGTGATTAACATCATGTATCAAGTAGTGCGGTTTCTTCGTTAAAAATAAAAACCGTTTGGTAAGTTTAGCATGACTTTCGGTCAAAAGTTTTGAGGACAGTCTTGCCACAGATTGATGTCAATATTACAACTGTATCTTACAGAGGTGGACATTAGATTTTCATCGAGAGATCTACTCATCGTGATCTACTCATCGTGAAACTTTCAGCGACACTCATGATTGATTTTTTTTGCGTCTGAGACATTACTACTTTCCCTCTTTAAGAGCGGTTCAATAAACAGGTTACGATTTAAAACGTTTTCTTGATGTATTGTCGGTCTGTATGGTGGCATGTAAGACCAAATCGTGGTAAATAGCATGACAGGGGTGCCTTGCTATAATGCTTGTGGGCGTCTATAGATCTTTATAGGTTTCTATCTTAATCCTGCAGTGCCATCGCACAGCCTGATGGGAAAAACAAAAATCGAAAAGTCACTGAAAATATCATTATATTACACTCGCTTACAGAAAAGAAATAATGCCTGTGACAATAGCTAAAGAGAGAATGTCATAAAAGATTTCACATGGCCATTTTATGTGTGTGTGTATGTGTGTGTGTGTGTGAATGATAAACGGTCAAATTGAAACAGAAGTTTAAGATGTCAATGTTAAAACAAAATGGATTTTCCCCCGAAAATACGTCTTAAGCTTCTGAAGTCATTATTTTTCAGGTGTTACGTCATTTCTGTGTGCAGTATGCCGACGAAATCTTACTATAACACTACATTAATGGCTCATCACCATGTTTATTCTGATCCTCGAAAACTGCAACACAAGATGATTCATATATATATATATATATATATATATATATATATATATATATATATATAACATCAACTTTAATACTCGCAGTTTAGTTGGTGATATTTCCCAGCACAATTACCCCTCTCCCCTGAAAAAAAAAGAAAAAGAAAAAATACGGATTACAAACTCACTGTACTCATGATACTCATAACAGGAATATCGCTGTATTGACATTTGAATCTGTCTCTTCGTGTAGTCGTAGTTTTGCACTTTGAATTCCTGGATTAATCCATAAATTATGACCCCTGTACGGATTAAATGTTTTGACTGTAAATCTGGTTCATATTTTCTCGATCAGAGTTTCTGGCTAATTACTCGGAGATGAAATTATAAAAGAAAAAGAAAATTCTCATAGTAACGCCATCTGTTGCCTATCACTTGCAGCGATTTGCTTTGGTGTTGTTTATGTTGTTTGTTGTCTTTGTATATTTTCGCAGGACGCCATTATGCTACGTAAAAGCCCCCTAGACACCATGCATATGTTAACGCCTCCGTGGAGCGTAGCAAAAAGAAATAAGCACATGCATGCGGTTAATAATCATATATCCACTGATGTGTTTCAGAACGGAATCTTGTAATCATCAAAAAAAGTGACAGTGCGCAAAAGAAACTTCAGCAAAGGACTTCTCTTTGCGTCTCGCGGACTTTGACTTAACACTTCACTTTACTACTCTTGGGCTGACGGTGATCAAAGTGAGTAAACAGATCGATAGGGAACAAATGGAAAGGTCTCAAATCTAAGAACAGGGTGCTGATATTAAAAAAACAATGTCTAAGGGTTGCTTCATGCAGCCTTGGCGAAAAACTGAAAAGAAATGTGATTTTCGAGATTTTGTTTGTCCCCACTCATGTCAGTTATATGGATGTTAACTATTCTCCGCACTAATGAAAGAAGAAAAATACCACCGCGGGCAACAACCTTTCAACGTTGAAACAGATCGAACGGAAGATCAATGTCTCGCGTAAAATAGTTTGACCGATAGTTTCAAGCAAAGGCTGTTGCTTTTTAAAAGAGGCGTATCAATCTTTTGCTTAAAGTCAGTGAATATTTTTACCTGCAACACAGTGGTTGATAATGTCAACCCAAAAACAAAAAAAAAAACAAACATAAAATGTTTCACAGAACATTCACAACTGTGTTGTTGCACTCCTGCATCATATCTTTTTTTTTCTCATGACCTCCCCCCCCCCCCCCGTTTGATAATGAAAAGTTCATCACCACACACACACACACACACACACACACACACACACACACACACATACACAGATCTCACGCCGTAATTATGGACACGAATAAGCTTATGTCCATGCTAAATTCGGGTATTACTGTGCAGTAACTCGGTTATAGCAGCTAAAATCCTTGCTTTAATTAATAGCTAGTAAATCGCAGAAAAGCAATGTGACACTCTATGTAAGAGATATCGTAACTTTAAAACACTAATTTCATTCTGTCCGCCTCCCACATCTCTGAGGATTATTTCAATATTCTCAAGCATGACAAACTTAGACTTATTTCTGAACAGCTTGGCGGCTACTTTCTCTGTATACTGTATGAATAATAAAGCCACCTGCCGGTGATATTGGATGATCCATTGTTGTTGGAAGGGAGTGGGTGCAGCGAAATGGAGGGCTTATCAATCATTTCTTTTCTTCTCTTTTTCTATGCTTGTCTTCTTTTCTTTCTTTTTTTGTTACTCCCTTTATACATCCCGCATTACTAGTTACTGCCTATAGAGCATGGCGTTCAACCGCGCTGGGTCATTAAAGTTGACCCTGTGTGTCGCAGATTGCTGTCTCTGCTCGTGTCCGGAAACAAAACACAAAACAAAAACAAACTAAACCATGAAAACAAAGGGAAGCAAAAGAAAACAAACCAAGCCTCGACACCACCAACAACAACAACAATTGTACCAACTTTGAATGAAGATAAAATCATCTTTGTTATGGAGGATTCGTCAAACGGAATCCAAAATCCAAAATGATATACGGCGACGTGCTGGTGAAATTGGCGGCACGCTTCCTCGTGTTGCTAATATCCGAGAAATATGGCATGGACATTGCCATCCAATGGTTGCGCCGTAACATGTCATGTCCTAACTTTTGCAGACGACAAGGGGGGCATGGCCTTGCCATCAATATGGAACGGGGTAACTCGTAAATTATCTCTTCATGTAATCCGCCTCATGCCGACCAACATCATGAGTCGGAAATGAGCCCATTAGATAGTCGGAATCATGGCAGGCAGTTTGATTCATTTGGAGGCTGGAACGATCTCCGCCAGACATTATCGTGCACGCTGATAGCTACGTGGAGGAGGGGGGGGGGGGGGGGGTTGGTTGCTGCTTATCTTTTATGAATCATTACTCACAAAACGTCACAGTAACCTCTCTTCCGACGTTAACTCGTTTGTTTTGCTCCAAACGCTGCAACTCAAAAGCGATTGGCATTATAAACGAGACCCCCATCCCCCTCCCCCCCCCAAAAAAAAAAAAAAAAAATCTTGCTTACGGGTAACATTAATGCTGAATTATAGATACCTTATATACATACATCATTCTATGTATATAATATGATGATTATAAACATATATAACCGGTTCCTAAAATCGGGAAATGAAGATATATACATAAACTGGACAGCAAAAGAAAGTACAACACCCTGTCACACATCTGTCAAAGGCCATATATATATATATATATATATATATATATATATATATATATATATATATATATATATATATATATATATATGTATGTATGTATACATTAACAGATAGATAGATGGATAGATAGATGAATAGTAAGATAGATAGATAGATAGATAGATAGATAGATGAATGGATAGATATATTATGATTTGTTGATATCCCAGCCGGAACGCCGGCCATCAACCTGTTCCGGAATTACACCCAAGGGATTTCATATCTTCGTCGCCGACTAACGCTGCCGACAAGCGTGGAAGATCTATAAAAACACTACTATAGCACATCGGCTAACGTTCTAATTAGCCGACCTGTCGAGGGAATGTGCTCGGGGCTGATAAAAGAAAAATGAGGGGAGGAACTAGGAAAATGGAGTGTTCCCAAGTGCAAAGGATGATCACAGAGCAGTCGTGCGTTTTCTGACAATTGAGAAGGGAAGAGAGGGAGAGGGAGGGGGGGGGGGGGGACGAGGGAGAAGAGAAGAGAACAACATCCAATACTATAATATTTTCAATGTGACTATTTCCATATTATCACGCATTTCGATGATATACTTTGTAATTGTATATGCATTTTCGTTGATATACTCATGAAACTACCTGGAGAAATGTGCTAAAACAACATAGCAAACCTAACAAACTATATTTCACAAAGAATGACGCATTGCTATCAAGGGTTAGTAATTTCATTCGCACATGTACATTTTTGTACTATATTTTATAACTTCTTTGCTGCTTTGCTTGCATTCTTTGTATTATGCATCTCCCTTTGTTCAGTCGAAATACAGTAAAGTGGATTGAATTGATCTAACCAAACGGAGGGTAAGTGAGGGAGAGAGAAAGAAAGACGGCAGAGAGGGAGAGAGGGAGGAGGGAGGGGGAGATGGGGGGGGGGGGGGAGGGAAAAGTGAGAAACAAATTGGCCAATCAGTCCCGTTGAGCGACAGGTTTCACGATTTCGCTGTGGCATCGCGCTGACTATTGTGTCTATCTAAGGATCCCCCTTCGAGGCAATAGCAGATCCTTTGACGAGCTTGTCGAAACTATTGATTTTCCTCGCCTCGCTATGGAAACATCTTTAAGTAAGCTAACTCCTTGGGCGCCAAGTTATCGCGAATGATGGGTTGTGATATCACATCCAAATTCACTACCATTCCTCACACGGAATAAGTTGCACACACACACACACACACACACATTTTTACTTTATTTATTTATTTATTCATATGATTTATTAATCCATATTTCCTTATATATATATATATATTCGAAAATACTTGCCTTAGTCAGGTTTTGTTAACATGACTTTATTCTGCTTTTATTGAACAGTACCAAAAATTTCAACACCATGTTGGAATGATAACTTTAAAGGGATGGTACAGTATTGGTGGAGATGAGAATTGGGCTTTTAACTTTTTGCGAGATACCAAGAAAACGCGTATGATATAGTACAGAGCATACCATTTTAAGAGGAATTCAGGGTTTATTTGATGAAATTCGGGTTTGGAATCACTGAAACATCTTAAAACAAAGTAAAACAAAGCGATCGTAATATAGTGTGGGTCCCACACTTTACCGGAATCGCTCTTTTTTGGATATCTCAGCCATTTCAAAACCAATTTTCATCAAATAAACGTTGAATTCCCCATAGAATTACATACTCTTTCATATTTTATACGAGGTTTCTCATTATCTCACACACATACACAAATGTTAGAAACCTGAAATTAGGTCTCAACCAAACTATATGATCCCTTTAACATCACAGCGCCAATACAAAGATATTGCCTCACCTCATAGATCAAATTTTCATATCATACTTGCAGATGACTTCCCTTTAACCCTTCTTTCTGTACCAAGGACATTGAATCGTGTGTACAAGGCTGCAGTTTCCTGTGCCAATCGGCAATCAAATCACACAAAAGGCTGAAGATCTGTGTAATGTACAGAAGGCTGGTGATCTTATCTTTTATTACTAAAAAATAGCAGCTGTGCTTGGCATGGTCAAAAGAGCAAAGACATTTCCATTTTCAAATTTGGGTTTGAACGTCTCTTTAACTATAGTAAGTAGTAAGACCAGTTTTTATTACTAACAAGAAAAGAAAAACCAGTCATTAAGACCACTTTTACATAATTTTGATCCACATTACACAGTCTACCACTGGTCATGATAGTTGATAAAAATGTCCATATCTGATAGAAGCATGTAATGGCATTTTTGATCTCATAAATTTGATCGTAGAAACTCCTCGATACACAAAATTTCCATGACTGCCGTTTTCCTCATCTAAACTTATAACGTGCTCATGGATTTCATTTTGATGTCCTCATTAGAGAAAGTCAGACAAAAATGACATGTATTTTTTTTTCCTCATATCAACTCAGATAAGATCGAATGAGATATGACAAGTACATACATGTAGTTTTTCGTGCTGTTTTGTATTGCGGACTAAAGTATCATCACAATATTAGCTGAATGACAGCAAGATTACCAGAATGTAATGAAATACCTCACAAGAGTCGTTTTTGCAAAAAAAAATAATAATTTTGCTACATAAGATCAACGTCTCTACGCTGTTGACGCCATTATAGTATCTCCAGTAGGTCATGCAATGCAGTATCTTTACATATTCTTCTCTTCTTCTTCTTTTTTTTTTTTGGCCATATGTTTATCTCTGAGTAGCCTTTTAAATTTGTACAGGATTCTCTCCTCTTCAGCTACAGCCCATAAACTTTTTATGTAAGGACAGTTTTGAGCGTGTTGTCTCATCAGTGCGCAAGATGACTTATACGGAAAGATATGGACGGTAAGCTAAACGAAAAACTGGAAGGGCAGGGGGTAAGTAGGAGACTGCAATCCAATTCCACGATGCCGCCATAAAGATATGGAGATTTATTTATTTCTTGTGGGCTTTCATGCAAAGCCGACGAAATAGAAAGGTTATGCATTTGATGCCCAGAAATGACGTTGAATCTCCAAACACGGATAGCCCCTTCGCCCTGCATATTACAACACCACGAGCCACTTTTCAGCGAAGACAGTCAAGTGAAAGCCGGGAACTTTCCGCGGGCAATGGGAGGGAAAAGGGTAGATGGGGGAGGGGTGGGTATTGCGAAATTGCCTTGGGGAGTTCTCAGTTTTTTGGGGGGAGCCACGAGAGTTTGGTGGGCTTTGGAAATGCTTCCGGAATTGAATTTTCTCTCCTGCTCTTAATGCACATTCGAGTACACCCAGTCCACCGCCTCGTCTATGCCCCGAGTCTCTTTCGACATCACTGCCAGTGAATGACGAGAGAGCTTTCGGCGTGGTGTGTTTTCTTGCCGTCTTTAATTCAATCTTCGCGGGACAGCCTGTTAGCAATGTTTATCCCTTGCTGATCTTGATGCTGCTCAAAAATCGATCAGGCGGACGAATCAATGTTTATAGAATATCTTCTTTCGAGGTAAGATACATTAATTCACTGGCGGAAGAGAGAGTTTCGTGGTGACTCACTGATCTCATGATACAAAGAGGGTTAAACATGAAGACTCCAGAACACTACTTAGGCTACGAAACATCATTTCAAGACTTTGAGTGCCATTTTGGTCAATAATTCTTAAACGTCAACGATTCCATCGCTGTTCGAAATGTTAGGATTATGTTTCATTTTTCTATCCCAAATGCACGCCATGTGTACTTTTCTTTTTTTTTACTTGAACTTTGCTATTAGATTTATTTCAAACATAAAGTAACGAATCATTATCATAGAGGCACATTGATTAAGCTACAACATGAAATATCCACCCCGTCCCTTAGGTCCCTTAGGATGTTATACATAGGAAGCTGAATGGGCATGGATTTCTCGTACAGTCTTGCTGGAAGTCTTGGCTTCATGATACAGGAATGGTGATAGCACGCCATAGTGGACTAAAAAGGAATTTAACTACAACGTGTATCGCTTGCATTGATTAGGATTATTGTTTTTTGAAAAGAATGTACTTCAATGCCTTAAGTATCTGAGCACTTGGGACACTCAAAGCAAGTATGCGCAATGAGGTTGGATACATTTCAAGTGGACACCTAAAAACAATTGAACACTTACGCGCTCTTAAGCGCTAATTGTTAGTCCCTTTTAAAGGACTTATAGGTGATGAGGATAAGGTACCCATAGGGTCACTATCGCTGTGATAGGAGACTCGAACCGGGAACAGCATGATGGAATGCCCCTGATACACTCCACTGCATCGCAGAAGTAATTCGTGACCACCACTGAAAATTTCACAGCTGCTCCAAATGGATATGATCGGATGCAAAAAAAAAAAAAAATCATGTATAGACAAACACATACAAAGAAAAAATTATATGGAGAGACAAACAGAAAGAGATAATTGTGTGCATTTGTGTGTGTGTGTGTGTGTGTGTGTGTGTGTGTGTGTGTGTGTGTGTGTGTGCTTGTGTGTATGTGTGTGACATGGCTGCACGTGAATATAATCATACATACACAGACTTCATCTCAGGCGCAGTCTCATGCAGTGAGGGACATGACTCAATAAGCTAGAAAGATAGCACATGCGAATTTGCACTCCGATAGATTTATGTACATATGCGTTTTCCCCTTATATCACTTTTCCAGAACTGGTTCATTTTAGGTACAGTGTACTTGGCACATAGACAATTTGTTTTGACGTTGTCTTTAGACAGAACTGGGACTCTTGCATTTGGGCTATTAGTGCCAAGTTACCTTTTATTTTTAAGCTAGACAGCTAATACTCAAGTATAGCCGACTGAAAGTTCATCCTTCTGAAGTCCTTGCAAAAGGAGAGCAAGACCTGGCGCCCTTGGCGACTCAACATTTCCACCTCAAAGAAGAGCTCACTCTCGCCATTTGAAGAGCACTCCTAGGCTCTAGTGGATATAATCAACCCGAAATAGGTATGTGATAATGAGAAACAAGAAAAAGAATGTTAAGCCTCCTCCTTTATTCTAAAATCCCTTGTTTAACCTACCTCACTCGAGCGCTTTATGCAGTCGCCTGGAAATTATTGCAGGAAGAATGTTTTCATTTCTCATCATATCATAAATTCAAACAAGCCCAAAGGGGCTGACATTTTGGGCACGGACTAAATGTCCGAAGCGATGGAAGTATGTGCAGTGCATAATAACCTCGAGCGCCCCGACTGCCTCGTCCAATCAAGCAGTGAAGACTCCAACTCCTTCAACTACTCCCTTCAACTATATTATTTCACTTAATAGGATCGCGAGCATGTCCCTTTTCCTTAACCCTCTCTCGACGAATTCCTACAGAACACTTCACGTTTAGTCATGTTACGGAGTGACCCACTTAGCATGACAAGTTGTTGGTATTATGTAACCAGCTCGAGAATGATTTGGAGGGGGAGAGATGGGTATCGTAGAGCCCGTTACACATCGTCCTTTTAAAGAGGGTTACGGGTGACATCGAGGTTCCGCTAAAAGGTTCGGATTTCGCTCTCGAGACGCTAGTAGAACCTGTTGGGTCTTGGCGTCCATTGGAAGGATGCCTTGCACATGCAGGACCACGCTGTAATTAGAATTGCTATTAAGAGTTTCTTGAGAGAAAAAAAAAACACACACACTTACTCAGTTACTCTACGGTATACATCTTAATCTCAGCTTACTACAGGAACCATGGTGTGATTATCATTTAACATTTTGTGAAGAAAAAGCTGTTTTTTCAATATATTTTCAATATTTCTAGCTGTACAGAAATTATATATATATATATAATTATATATATATATATATATATACATATATATATATAATTATATATATATATATATATATATATATATATCTGTATATTATGTACAAAGACGCCTGACGCTATCGACTAGAAACACTTTTTCCGGGAAGAACGACAATGAAATAAGATTGACACAAACCACTGATGGCTTACAAACTTGTTATATCGACGTAATAAAATCGCCCTGATAAAGAAGTGAAGAATGTCCACAACATGACTAGCAGAGCACGTGAGTGCATATCAAACGTCAGACTGTATTATGTTCGAGTATGGATAGTGGGCAACAGTAATCGAAGTTTATCGAGGGAGGAAGAATGGTTAATCTTCCTCACAAACAAAGCGTGTCCAGGCACCATCTTATTTAGATCTAGACGTATTCCCGTCTGAAGTGTTTGTGACAGTCTGCGGTCTTCAAGCGTACACGCACATTTAAAGCCAATTCCCGCGAAAACGCGCTCTAGCAGTAGCAATTCGGGGAACATTGCGCAATCACTTGCTCCATTTCCTACCAGACCCATTCTAGCTCGCTGAAGGTAATTCTTTCAGTTTGTCTATCCATAGGCGAAGGGTGACTATTTTCATCTTGTTCTGTACCACGTTTCTCATTTGTCTTCCTCTCCTGGCAATTGTCCATCCTGTCACGCCGCACGCTCCTTACAGCAAGACTTCGTAATGTCTATCTATAGTAGATATGAATATCGTGAGGATACCTCGAATAAGGCTGTTCGCGAGAGAGCGTTTATAGCTTTGGGACACATACATGGTCCAAAGCAGATATCTGCTTAAGAGTAGAAGCGGGGGGGGGGGGGGGGGGGGTAGAGAAAGGGATAAATCCTGCTCGGAGTTTTCTCCGCTGCGATGTGTTAAGAGTAGGTGCATGAGTGTCACGTTTCGTCTTCGCTAGTAACGTATATAATTTAGGTCAGAAGAAGCTGGAAAGGAAATACGGGTGTTTTCCTGCAGGCTAAGCCCTAACCGACCGTCATGGCATGGCAGTGGGCGGCAAATCGCAGCGAAAAATTCACCTGTTTGTTATTCCAACGAAACCAGATTCATGTTGATTGGATCTCTTGCCAAAAATGGGCGCATTGTATTGGTACTTCTATTGAAAAGAGATTAAAACGTGTCACAGGGGACTTTCCTCTGAATGTGGGAAACGAAAGTCCTCCCTGCGACTGGGATCTTTCTATATAGTCAAAGGTTGACTTCCTCAAAATGCAGCAGATTGTTAACAGACCATTAATCCAATCAACTCTTTCGACTTGCGCAACTAATGTGCCTCGAAATAAGTAGCCAATCACACTTTATTCTTGCAATATAGGCCTAACAATCAATGATATTCATTATACTGGTCTCAAAGTTGTGATGATTTCAAGCTTAATAATAACATAAGTACAAACGTCAATACAGATTCCCAATTCGACTTGATCTCGAGCTTGGTTGCTCTGCTCGGTGATTAATTCTAGACGCTCCCTGGCTGGATTGCTCTATAGGCGGTCGAAGATGCCCTGCCTGAAGTAGCGGGTCGTCTCCCCTTTCTGATCTTTGGCTTCCCAACTTCGGTCCTTGTCCGAACCCCAAACTGTGGTCCTCTCTGGAACCGCAAACTTTCTTCCACAATGCAATTAAATTCGGTTTGACATACAAATTTTACACATAAAATACCATATCGGGAATTACGTAGTAACTTACAAGGCACAAACAACTTTCAATTAAGTGGTCATGTACGTACAACAGTTGTTGGCGTTTAAACTCGAATCCTCCTAGATTCTCTTCTGGACGGTCAGGCTGCCCGAGCCGAAATGCATCAATCCCTGAATCACACTGATTCCAACACTCTGCTACTCTGCTACCTCCCGATTTTGAAGTGACGTAGCCTGGTCCTGAGTGTTCCGCAATAATATGTGGCGTCTGAATTTTGCGCCTAAACATTGCATATCTATACACCTTGTTGGACCATAGGCCTCCATGTAAAATGAGTTATTAAATGAAGTGACTTTCTGGAAAGTTTTTACAAAAGTCCTGCTCCCTTTTCTTATTGGCTGGCGTTTCTGCCTATCAAAACTTTCTTAAACTTTTCACTTTGCACTGGTCAAGCTTCCACTTGACGACATCGCTTCCTGTCCACAGAAACCAAGAATTCTCTGAAATGGTCCTGTTTTGACCAAGCTATAAACTAGTGTTTTTACGTCCTGAATGACGTCCACATTCCAAACATTATGAGGCAAAGCATCAGGGATACCCTTTCCCCGTATATTGACGTCACCTAGGGTCTACTCATCCTAAAAAATTTAATTCCAAATCACTGTCTTTTACTTTCATTGTCAATCGCAAAATCTCCTTATTTGGTCATGCTGATGTAGGTTTTTGTCTTTAAAGTCGCACTTCTTTTGTAACCAGTATGACAACATCAATTTTTTACATGATAAACATTAATAAGATGAGACAAATTATTACGTGATAAAAACAAAATATGTCATATTATCATAACAAAAAGTTACAAGCTTGTCTCGTTGGAGACTTTATTTCAACGCGTTTGTGTGTGTGTGCGTTTTTGAAAGAAAATAACAGAATTATTGGTTAGTTGAAGCACAACATGGTTTACCAGACCCATCGTTACTATCTGTCGTGTTGGAACAATCTGAATCCCATACGTTAGTCATTCTCACTGTTATATTACACCATTTCTGCAAACTGAACTAACAGTGTACTTTCCCTTCCAGTAAATTTTTGTTTGTTTGTTTTTCATCCAACTCACGTAATACGCTTATACAAAAATGAATCTTTTTTTTTCAATTTGAACGAACACAACAGAAAACTAAACAAATCACACAGGCACGCACATAAAATCATGTCCATCGGCAAAAATCAACTAAATCAAGGAAATTGGTAAAAATGCAAAAAGTCAAGGCTGATATGACGGCGGCGTGGAATGGGATTGCAGGGCTGAACATTGACTGAAAAAAAAACCCTCTACATCTTCTCCCCCGCCCTCCTTTTATGAAGCCCAATCCTAAATGTCACTCCCTCCCCATCCTCAATCCTGAAGGTTCCCTGCTCACATCAAAATCACTTAAAGACGACTCTGGATTATATAAAAACTCTTATTATATGAAAATTCTTATATATCTTGGTATGAGAACATGCATTAATTTGTATTAACTAAAATTAGATATTTTTTTTGCGAATTTCACATATAACATACATGAAAAATTGTGAGAGCACGACATCGTCATCTTGCTCATTTGAATGTTCATAAGGACTGGTCAAGAAATGTTTTCCGAAAAAATGTGAAATGTTAAAACGTCATATCTTCCTTATTTCTTATCCCATTTTTGTCAAATTTATATCGTTCTGTAGGCAATATTTTTCTCTTTCTTTTGAAGTGTATTTATTTTGAGTGCATTTCTTATTTAGGAGTCGAATTTACTGTAATCACATAATCACGTGTACACCGAAGAACACACGCACACGCATACGCACACACTCATGCACTCTCTCACACCAATGTGTTCATTCTTATTGTTAGCCTAAGCTCAACCCCATTGAAATCCTGTTTTGTTTGTTTTTTTTTTGTTTTTTTTTTGTTTTTTTTTTTTGGGGGGGGGGGGGGGGTTTCGCTCGAATTAATTCGACAATTTTGAGAGGAAAGCAATGCCATGATAAGGAAAACGAGCCAGCTAAGCATCCGTACTGTCTGTTTGAGTTAACTTGCAGTGTAAAAGAAAATAATCAGGCTTAATTGCAACAGCGGGCCACCTGCAGCATTGTTTATAGAGACTTCTCGTAAATCGGCAGGCCTTGCGACAAGACACAAAGTTGGGGAATGCATATAGACCCTGCAAATCACTTTCATGCATCAAAATTTGTAGACATAAAATCAGAAACACTCTCGGAAATAATAGATTAACAGCGGAATCTTTGAAATTGCAACCGAATTGTTTGCATTTTTGTACATAAACACACTTCTTTTCGTTTTACACACGCACACACATACACACACACACACAAATATATATATACATATATATATATATATATATACGTATATAGCACATATATAATGTGTGTACGTGTGTTTGTGTGTATGTGTGTGTGTGTGTGTAGTTATGAGTCCATTGTGATGTTATCCAAATATGCCGTTCTACATAAGCAATTTCCGTTACATACATATTTTGTAATTTCGGTGTGTTTGCTTCAAGGTGCAAAGTAAATCCGGATGTTCACGTTTTCCTATATCATTCGGGACAGGAGCATTTAATGGTGAAAGAGGAGAGAGCGGAGTAATAGATAGAGAAAGAGAGAAGGAAAGACAGAAAGACAGAAAGAGAGAAAAATCGCATGATGACATTTTCAACCGGAACATTCTTCTTTTTTTTTATTTGGGCTAGGGCAAGTATTGGCTTGAGAATGTCATGAGCAAGTGGAGACACTTTCGGGAAAGTAAAAGAGCAAGAAAGAAAAAATAAATTCAGGTCACACAACGCTATCCAATTTTCACCTCTTCAAACTTTCTTCGAGTTTCTTACAGTTTGTTTTTTTCAAATCTACTACAGTATTTCCTCACGTGAACTACGATCTTTGTATCCACGGTTGTTATATGCATTACATGAGGCGCAGTGCATTATGGTTTGTGGATAAACCGAATGAGTTCGAATTACGTGATCGATTTTTCTACCGCCAGACACGGAGATCGGATATCCACCTGTCTCTGGTCCGGGCTGATATGGTCGGGTTGCACTTTATTGTTACAAGTATCTTCTTCTCTCTCTCTCTCTCTCTCTCTCTCTCTCTCTCTCTCTCTCTCATCTATTACTATGTGAGTACAATGTCACATGTTGACTGGTTGATCTTGCAAATGTCAAGACAGGCATGCACTGTCATCATTAAGAGCTGCAATTGGTTTCCATTGCGACTCAAAATGCTGATTATGTATTATTATCTTCCAAATGGGATGCAGGGACCGGCTATTCAAAGAGCAGTATAGTCATCGCAAAATAGGTAAAATATTGTTTTAATGGCACACGTTGGACCCTGCTTTATGAAGCCTTCCGCGTGCCAATATAGTGATGCGGATAATGTTGATAGTGCCGTGCTATCACACATGTTGTTAATATCCCTTTTGTTATGCGTCGTGCTCGTAACAGGCGGGATGGCTAACGCGATTAACTTGAGTTACATCGTTATACCCTGGATGTAATGTAATCTTTGCTGTACACCGTGCATCAAAGAGAGGCGAATGGCAACAGATTTTGTACCGGAACCTGATACGATACTGTGCTTAATACAACTATGTCTGTCGGGTTTGCCTGACTGGATTAGATCAAGTGACGTAACATGTCATGCGTATCACGTTGTTGGCACTACACTATTTTCCGTTCAAGAGAGATAGCATGTTATAGTTATCCCCATAATGTTGGCAGGTGAGACGTGATGTGATTTGATTGAATCTCATGGAAATCCTATAAATATGTAACACAAGATTCGTACACAGACGAGAGACACACAACAATGTTTGAATGTTTAACCGTTTAGTGCGAAACACCCGTATTCCATTCTTTGGGCTGGCGTGACTAGATTTAATGTGACTCAAACTTAGTACGTTGCACATCACATAAGATTATATTAAATAAATCAAGATAGTCCAGTTGGGAAAAATGAAATGGATAAATAAACAAAATAAGAAGAAGTATAGTGGCGCCACCAGAAACTAGCTGGCATAGAAAGATCTAGTTACACATGCCTCCCTTGGGCGGGCTGACGTGACCGGATTCAGTCGTACTTCAAGAATCATTTTCGCCCTCCTGTGTGACGACGGGCTTGTGGTTCGATTTCGCAGTATTGGCACGTGTGGCTGAAGCCATGTGGGACAAGATTGTGTGACGAGTTGGTCGTTTCTGTTTACCATCACGTTGAAGAAGAGAATGTTTTCCTCCTCGTGTGCTTCTCATTTTTTCCCAGTAGTTATCTCCTCACACGTAAACTGTCACGTGACTACGGATTACTGGCTTTACGCATTGCCTCCATAGAAGTTAAGGATCACAAAAAAAAAAAATAATTTATTATCTTGATCGTCATCTTCCTTTTGTTTTGTTTTGTTTTTAATCCCTTTTAGAGAAATCTCACTTCAGACATGCTTTGTTTGACATGGAATTAAACTAAAAACTGCCTCATTATGTCACAGAAGTCGTCGAAACGTACGTTTCAGGATAAAAATCACAAATATTGTGGGGCTATACGCTTTTCTCCAGGCCTAGTGCCAGTGTAACATGCAGGTGTTGGGCTGAAGTAAGAACTTAATGTTCAGGTTGAATCAACAATTATGACGAAAAGTTAAACAATAATGGACAAATACGGCTAAATGTAGTTGCCGCATTTCAGTAAAAAATAAAAAAATAACAAAAGACAGCACGCAACAAATCAATGTCATTGAATCAACCATTTCAATACTGGGACCTACTCTCAACAAGCTTACTTTTAAGCAACTTCCATTTTATTTCTTTGGCATTTATTCTCAGATTCCAACTTTCGTAGATTGACCACCATATTATATATGTTTGCAATATTTTATAGTGCTTCCTAGGTGGATATCATGTGTTATTTAATTTTGTCATATTTGATACATTTTTTCACGAGGAAATTGAAAATGACCTGAAATTGTAAATTGAAATTGAAATTTGGATTACCAAATATTCTAGATGATAATCCATGCCCAGTCCTATTTCAGTTTTGGGCGGAATTCCGTGCCGATTGTCAGCATTTGTTTGCCATATCTAGCCTGAAACATTGCACAATCTTAAGAAATCAAGACAGACAGGAAGGTACCGTGCTCCGTGTCCTCAAGAGAGTGCGTCACTTCCGGTCGGACTCTCATTATTATAGTTACAATGTGACCGCCCGTCTTTATAAAAGTCAATCTCATTGCCATTTTCGCATTACGTCAAATCCCACAAAGATGTCAGTTTTCATTCCCAGCATACGCCACAACGACTATTTTATTGTTGTCGTGTTTTTCTCGGAGGCTCAGGCCGTCGCTAATTACCTGAGTTCCGAGAACCCTGATAGCCGAGATAGGACTAACATAAACATGAATCATGCTTCCGTGATTTCCGCTTCTACGAGTCTTCACTTGACTTCCTCCGCCATGTCCAAAGCGAATCTCTCTTCGACATAATAATTCAGGATCATCATGATCATTCGACTGATAATGTGACTGATGGCCAGAAATCCGCTCCTTGTCCGATCGCTCACGAAACTGTCAACCCAGATAGAGATTGAGACGTTACTGCAGCTCGTATAAATTCCTACATGCATCCAATCAGAGTCGGCCTTTGAGTAATGAAAGTCAAATCTCTCACTCCATGGCCTGAACATCGGTTGAGACGTTGTCTGAAATGAGGGTCATTATTCTATCTTTGTAATTTCGAACACTTTCCAAGTCCTCTTAATGGGCAAACTTTCTGCTCCAGAAATTAAAGATAAGTGTGCCGACAATGTTGCGCCGCAAGAAATCCCCCAGACCCCACCCCCTTTAAATACTTATTACAAAAGATCATTGCCACACTAAAGTATCTATTGTAAAACTTCACTATCCCGTATGATTGATGATGGGTGTTGGATATACTGATCAGAGTAAAGAAATCTGATTAATAATAACCTCGGTAATAGCAGATTTCTCCGTAATTATGATTTTTTTTTTTTTTTTTAGTATTGTTCGATTTTTTCGATTTCATCTTCTCCTTACATTTCAAAAAGGATATTTCGCTTTTATCAATAGAGGTTTTTGGTTAAACATTTGCTATTTTTTTCTTTCAAAGAAAACAAAATGTAATAATTGACGTGTTTTTGTCTTGTTCTTTCTAATTACGGAGAATCAAAATGATGTGCGGATTTCCCCGAGCACTACACGCCTCGTGATTTCTCTAGCAGGTTTTGCAAACTAAATCATACCCACTAGATTACTCCCCAAGAGAAATTGCAAGCAGCTTGCTTACCCATCCTCTAGACCCATCAGCAAACCATCATGGTTAATTAGGAAAAAGAACATAGAAGAGAGAGAGAGGGGGGAGGGGAGAAAGAGAGAAGGAGGAATCGGAGGGGGATGTGAGGAAAGGATGTTATGAGTAAAATTCGATGTAGGCGCCGCAGAAAATCACGCTGTAATGAACAGAGACATTGACCTTGTCTGGGGCAGACTCAAACACTGTAAAGTCATTTTCTTCCTTTTTGCTCATTTTTTTTCCCTTTGCGAGCAGCAATGTCTCTTGTAGGAAAGATATGAACCGTGTCTAAACGGTCGCAACTACGACAGGAAAGACTAAGATGAATTAGGCAATATAGGTTAAAAATAGAATATGGAATATTGGATGGAATCAACAAGCAAGAATCAGCAGCCCTTATTGCATGACAAACGCAGGGCAACATCATCACATCACAACGTTAACTTAGAATTACCTCGATAGAAAAGTTCTCTCATAATCATGTAAATACACATTTTGAAAAATCATTGTATGTATACAATTATATCAACATAGTAACACACAAACATAAATGTAAAAAAAAAATGTAAATATTCTTCCAGGCTGATGTGTCTCATCCCGATAAAGACTTGAACAGCCTGAACATGTCTCCTGTTACATATAGTAAGTCCAGGCATTCGTATTCACATTTTTGTTCCGGAAAGCGACATCCAACTTAATTTTATGCATTTCATTATTGTGTATCAAGAAGTTCCTTATCCCGGAACAATCCTTACTAAAAATAGATAAATAAATAACTTGAAAGAATAATGAGACGCTTGACAAATTTGCTCCTCAAGAAAAATCTTGATCTCGAGAAGGGCTAGTGACCAACCCGCATTTGCAACTGGCCAGTCGAAAATTGGCAACTCACTTGTCGCAAGGTCCCTTTGTAGCTTTGATTTGACTAGTCTTTGACAAGAATACACTCACAGACATCTGAAAGCATCTGTGTTTCATCTTTGTTCATAAACAATAGATTTTCACGAAGCGGACGACCTGCCACAGATTAAGCCCCTAAAATAAAGTTTTGCTTTGGTAGATGCTTTGCAGGCGAAACTTTCCATGTGAAATCACATCTATGGGTTTTTGATAAGCTGGATGTGTTCTATCGATCAGATGGTTATGTAAAACGGCACTTACATTATGTCATCGTGAACGCGCATAATTGATTTGGCATTTCAACCGTACAATTCAATGGTACACCAGTAAGTGCTTCCTTACAACGATGAAAGGGCAATTTGTCAACCCGTTGCAATAAAAAAAAAAAAACTTGACCATGAATTCATTACCTTGAATAAATAGGCAGTATACCATGTGCTTAAAGGGATTAAAACTAGTACTGGCTGTCGGAGGGAAACTCGGAAGTCTAGTAGATACTACGACTGTTTAGTCGTGCTTACTTACTTAATTGAAGAAGGGCAATTTGTCAGTCCGATGCAACACATTGTCAATCTTATACTGAGAAAAGCTGATAGAAGTTATGCACAAAGCAATCAAAGAGTTAACTTCGCCTCTCTCAAATGACGAGCGAAGAACTCTTTAATATTTAATACTGGTTTGTTGATTTTCCTAGCAAGCCATTAGCGATAATCCATTATTATTCGGTGTTTCTGAAAACGCTGTCGTAAAACAGTAGGAAAATCACATGTATCAAATTGGACTTTCAGGGGTTTCCACCATAAAACATTTCCTGTTGATTTTTGAAGGAAGGCGTTTGCATGGTGGTGTACATAGCATGTGCTACTTAAACTTTTCCTTTTATCTTTATTTTCTTATGGAAGCAAGAAACTTAAGTTGGCATGATGTAATTCGTTTAATAGGGTAAACACTGAAAAATAAAAACGAAACTACGGAGACCCGGAGACTTGGTGGAAATATAAAAGTTTACAAAATCGAAATGTCCTTGATGTCTTTACAAGGCTCATGCATTAAACTTTCCCTGAGAAAAGTTGAGAGTAGTTATGCACGAAGCAATCAAAGAGTTAACGATTGATGTCGCACTCACGTGATCAGGCCTGCTAATATGACTCTGAGATGCCTGGATTCATGAACGAACGTGGGCGAGTTTTCCTCCTCCAGTAAAATGATAATAATGTCTGGCCTCTAATTTTTGGCACGTTCCCATGTGTTTGTACTTGGCTATCCAGATGCACTTTCGGTGAAGAGTTTGTTTCGAAGGACTACACGCAATGCATTTCTCAGTTTTGCGCGTTTTAGAACGATGTATGCTCAGTGCTATCAAAGAGATTTAACTTTGTGTTTTAAAGAGATTTTTTTTTTAAAGATTACTTACTTTGCTCACTTGGCAGGATCTATTTATGATGCCCATGTTACGGTACTTCCACACCAACTTCTTCATAGCCAAAAGTAAACGGAAAAACACAATTCATTCATCATTGATTGAGCAACATATGCACTTCTCTTCACGTTGAGCCACTGCGTTTTCCTATACTATATCCATGATATCGACTTACCAAATTTTAAGCGTCCAAAGAATGTTTCATGTTAAAAAAAAACCAATAACACACTATACTTTCAAAATGTAAAGTTGACGACTGATTTCCGGAGGGTATTATTCTGCATTCCTGCGGTTGCTCCGCCTAAATCACACTGTCTGCATTGTTCTCTGCACATTAATGCCTGTAATTATTCATGAATTTAACTACTTTGCGACTTGTTCTAAATGCCTCATAATATCATTATCACAAATATGATATGTGATTTGCGCCTCGAAAGTCGTAAATAGCTTCTTCTCCGAGGACCGCGGCCACGAGACCTTTTCCCGATACGTTGACTCTTCACTCTGCAGAGGCACTCTTCAGACGTGTCTCTCCAATTAACTTTCCCCTTTCTGCTCGTAACAAACTTGTGGAATTCTTGACAACTTCCTGGCAAAGCAGTTGCCACCGCGGCGCTCTGGCTCGATACTTATAATCCATCAAAACAGTTTTAAAGTTCACGTGTATGCGTTAATAGCGTCCCATGTGCAAGTGTATGTTTATGCTTGGGAGAGCTTTACACTATGTTAACCTTTGAGACGTTTGGGACATCACATGGGTGCCTGACATTTTCCAAGAAGCCATGAGACATCTTTTTTTCGTAACAGATCTGCCATAATCAAAACAGGAAACTACCTCGAGTTTCATCTAACGAACAGCTGAAAGCTACAGGCAGACCGCCTCACCGGAAGTAGCACATCCAGCCCTTGAAATGTATTTTCCTGACATTCCATTTTCCTCACCATATCCACAACTTACTTTAGCAAAGTTAACTGTTTAAGATACCGTTATCACGACAAAGGGGACAATATAAGGTACGATACAAAGAAAAATCAGATGCTTTCCCCTCATACTGTTTACATAGCGAGGGCCAAGGGAAGAAGGAAGCCAGAGATATGATGAACATTTTACATAATATCAGAGAGTAAATCTCCATAGTTTTAAATCAAGGAATGCATAGGAAAATCATTCGGCTGACATAAACACATTCGCAACAAAAATCAGCACAATGTAGAAATTAGAAAGCGATCACGTTCATCATGGTGAGCAGTTGGTGGTTGGTGTACAGCGCCGATATGACAAGCGGTGTATTCTGGTGATCAGTCCATGAGCAGTTTGGCGCCAAAACGGAGCAATTGATCGACAACTCGCTACGCCAGTGCGTGTCATGCTGCTTAATGATCCTGTGACATTGGTTAATCTGTGAACTCATGTCATCAAGTCCTTTGAAACGTCACGAACCAATGAGCATGCCAACGCTGTAAACAAACGTGAGGTGTCCTTTTGGACAGTGAGGCTTTACGTGAGGAGCATGTCTTACTTATGATCGTTGTATCTTCTTCTCTCTCTCTCTCTCTCTCTCTCTCTCTCTCTCTCTGTCACATCCAACAATTTCCGTAGCTACCCTGTTTACAATTTGAAGGAAGCCCGCGCTGTTTCTTGTTTCTGTTTTTGCTCTTCTGTTTGGTTTTTAAGTTTCTTTGTTGTTGTTGTTGTTGCTTTGTGTTTTGATGTGTTAGAAGCTGATTATGGCGCCTCAATCTGTGGCACGTGTAAAAGTGTTTGAAGGTGCATGCAGCAGGTGGCACGATCAGTGCGGGGAGAGCTTGTGCCGGCACGATCCCCGCGCGGAAGTAACAGGAAGTCGGCCGTGATGTTACATAGTTATGGCGAGTGGTGTGTGAAAGGAAAAGTGCGCGGATTAATGGTGTCGAAAGGCCGTGATGTCGTTTTGCTCGTTACTTTCTACCCCTTCAACTGTGTGTGAGGGTTGAGGGACAATCAACAACGCGCAAAACTCGGAAGACAGTACGATGTGACGAAATGACATGAAATGATGTAAGCAAGGCTTTGCGTGACATCCTAATCAGCCGAAATTACAGAGAAGATGTCGGCATAGAAAGCCTGCTTTTTAAAGACATGCTTTGAAAGCGAGAGCATCATTTGCGGATAATTGCAGGAGGGCGGTGAGTTGGCTCAGTCGGTAGCGCGTCTGCCTCACGATCCTAAGGACCCGGGTTCGAACCCGAGTCTGGACTGAGCAATGTTGTGTGTAATCATACCGTCCCCTCTAGCAAGAGGCAAAACACTCTGTCCCTCGGATAGGACATAAAATGGAGGTCCCGTGTATGAGAGAGTCACAACTCACGCACGTAAAAGATCCCGCTTCATTCATTCATCGAAAAGAGCAGGGTGTCTAACCCGGTGAAGTGGTCCCGCCTCACTTCCAACTGGACCCCTTGGAAGACAAGCTTAGTGTAGCTGAGTATGGGATATCCAGCCATCTTCTCAGATGGAAATGAACAATCAACTGACGATTTGAGATAGAAACAAAAGAGCAACAGTGCAACATGAAACAGATTGTCAGATTACAACAATCTAAATTTATTACGACCACAATGAATTTTGATACGTCATACCGGCTTGCCTTTTCCGTCAAAAAACAAAACAAAACAATAATGTTGACTGCGCGAAGGTAGAGCGTCACAACATACTGAACAACAGGCCCTATCGCCTCCATACTTTGCGCATGCCATCTATATAATTATGTCACCTACATCATTAAACTCATAAGATAACAACCACCTCATCAGACACCATATTGGCTGTGTGAATTGGGGTCAAAGGTGATAAATGCTTCATCCTATATCTTGGTAAATGCATGCTCTATCGCTCCTTTATTTTGCACGCATGTAGACCATATGTTTCAAGTTTCCCATTAAATCAACAAGGAAGACGCCCACAGTTTTATCAGAAGATATAAATATCTCCATCAAGGAGAGAGAAAGACTGAAACAGACAGACTGACATACAGAGAGAGACAGTCAGACAGATGGTCTAAGAGGGTGAGAGCTACAGTTCTTGAAAGCGACGTCTGGCACTCCAATAGGATGACTTTACTTCCACAGTGTTCACGTGACACTCCCCCACGGCGAGGGGCTTCGATCGGTCTCGCTATTTAAGGCACATGGTGGTGTTGCCATTCCTATGGGGTTATAGGCTTTTGCAAACACAGAGAGCCATACAGACTTCTACATCACACATCAGACGTCGTACAAACAATTGTACATAATGAATAATACAATACACATGCATCAATTTTTTTAATAGGTCCTTTCCGCAAAAATCATAGCGTTCCAAGGAATTGTAATTACATTTTGATTATGATTGTATAAGTTATTGTTTCCCCTTATTGATACATGTTCTATATATAACTTGTTATGTCAGAAACTTTCATGGCCGCAATTTGTGTTATGTTATGATAATGCGAAAGGCAATAGGAAAGTTAAAGTGAAGGCTATAAATGAAGTTACATCATACAAAATGAATCTTGCGTTATCTTCATGCAATACAACACTGTCAAAGCATCTACAGAACTTCCAATACATGCCATGGACCTCAAACCAGTCACACTAATCAACAATCCGTGAAGCATTGTCTAATCAAATTTGTTCAGATTCATAACCATCTTTTATAATGTCTTTATTAGTAACTATACTAGTCTCTGTAGAACTTGAGCGGGGTATTATTGTACGCACATATGGTCGTTGTTTTTATTTTTCTCCCGTTTTTTTTTTTTTTACTTTTACTTCTTTAGGGGGAGGGGGTAAGGTAATGATGTTCGTAATTTCGAAGTGACGTTATTTCGAACAAGCAAAATTCGGATACTTGGGGGTTTGTTCATCCGAAAATGAAATATCACGAGAATGTTTGTTTTTCCAAAGATCCGTTATTCCGAAGGCTTGTTTCTCCAAAAGTGAAATGGGGTCCCTTATTTTGAAGCTACATTTCTCCGAATTTCAATAAAATTTGTTCATCAGAGAGGATAAAAAGTTCGTTAATCCGAAAATGATATAGGTCTCTCTCTATTTCGAAATCTTCATAAGCTTCGCCACTTCACAAGAGAAATGAGTTTCATTGTTTCGAAAATAAAATCAGATTTGATTGGATGTCATGCAGTAAAGATTTACTATTCAATATATTAGGAATGATTTATTTGTCAGCTGTTTGTGCTTAGAATTTTCCTCTATGTCGTGCATGATTCATCTTGATGAAGAGGAAGAGGAAGAGGAGGAGGAGGAATTGCTCAGCTGAAATCAAAATCGACAACCTTCCTGAATCAGGAAGTCAGTTTTGCATTATTTTCTGGAGGCAAAATATATTTTGCACTAAATACTCACTATGAAGACTGCTATACGCAAAAGCATGCGACGCGAATGATAAAACAGCTCCGCATGAAGGTTGTGCAGAACACTATAGTTTTAGCCTAATTCGCATTATTAGGATCATCTTAGCGTTTAATGTAAGCACAGATGTAAGCTCGCTACTATGAACAAATACACCATAATATTCACCGAAAGAAAATTAGTTTGTTTTTGAGATTTCGGATAAATGAACCCTTTCAAAGTTTCGGAATAACGAATCCTTTTCCTTTTCCTTTTCCTTACAATCAAACGTTTGGCATCATGGACCATAGAACAACTAACCTGCGGAATAACGAACCTGAGGAATAATGAATCTTAAGGATAATGAAATATAGACTTTTAGGGGGGTGATGGGCATATTGCTCTATGTCCCTAATGCGCATTCCCCAATTAGCCTGACTCGATATTTGGCCGCAAAACCCTCAAAATCCCCCCCCCCCCAAACAAAATGAACAAGAATTGCCTTGAGATAACTACGGAAATAATGAAAATTCCGTTAAATTTTTCTAAACAGACCTTTGTCGGGCTGTAATTGCCTACGGACGCGTGCAAACCGGATAGGTTTCAGCTTGGCTTTGATGAGATACAGGATAGGCAGGAGCAATCGTCTTATAATTTACTGTGCGGGATCGATACGAACCGCAGACGGGGTAGTGTCGGGGAAGAAAGACACTTGATACCAACGTAGACGATGACTCTAGGCATCGGCTGCTCCTGTGTGGCGCCCCCTTTAAAGGGCCCTGGAATCCAAATGCATATTGATTTGTGTTGATTTATGATACCCTCAACATCACTTTTGCGGTGAAACGAATATCTAGAAACATTCCATATATTTTGAACAATTTTTTTTCTTCTATTTTTCTTTAGATTACTTGGGAACGCCCACAAACAAAATCCGTCCAAACCAATATTCCTCTTGTGACCTCATCTGTCAATCATTGCTAAAATACTGAAATGCTTTAATAACAAAAGACATTGGAATGCACCTTTCCCTCGACTCAGCATAACTTGCATGTTCCCTCACCATGTCTTTTGTTTGTCACATTAATATCACAGAAACATGCAAGTTAAGCTGAGTCGAGGGGAAGGTGCATTCTAATGTCTTTTGTTAAACATTGTAGTACTTTCGCAATAATTGACAGATTTTGTTTGTAGGCGTTCCCAAGTAATCTGAAGAAAAATAGAAGAAAAAATCGTTAAAATATGTGAAATGTTTCTAAATATTCGTTTCACCGCGTGATGATGAGGGTATCATAAATCAACACAAATTAGCATGCATTGGATTTCAGGCGCCCTTTAAAGCGCTATTCCACGCAAACCATGTTCGAGTTGACCGGCTTTAATGAATACACTAAACACCAAGAAACGAAATGGTAACGGTTCCATCAAAATTGGACCCTAAGCACGACAGTTATGGTATTTTTATGTTTTCACAATTTTACATAATCATCTTTTTATAATAAGTAGCGAAAACATCCTAAAAATTACCTGACATAATAATGTCAATACCTCACAGCTCTCCCAATGACCTAGACTCCTGATGTCCGCTGGATTTCATATTTATCATGAAATTAAAAAGAATAATAGTGTGTATCATTAATGCACCCAATTAATGTTGAGCTGCAATGAACTAAGAGGGCAGAAGTTAATCATGATTCGAGCACAGCTAGAAACAGTTGCTATGTCTAATAACATTGTATAGAATTTTGTTTTAATTTGTTCTGGTATCGTTTTCACTTAGATAGAAATTAAACGAAGAAAGAAAATTAACGGAAAATCCAATTTGTAGAGAGACTTGCCGGAATAAAAGTGATAATATTCAACATTATAATATTATAGAGCGCTTTGAAAAAAAAAGTTTCAGATCAGTTTAACATGAAAATAACAAACACTAAAATGATGAAAATGATTACCATCAATACAGGAGCATAATAAATACTTATCATTTGGGATATCTACACAACAAAGGCACAATGAATTAACGGACTAAAGACATACATTATGACTTATATTTTTGACTCAACACTTTGGGACTGCTGAATATGAATAGCAATGTAGCAACAACAAACCGTTAAAACCATTCTTTGTGTCGAAAGGCTCTTTTCTTCTCTCTCTCTCTCTCTTTTTTCTTTTTGGTAACAGTTTACCGGAATACCATTCACGTAGTTATCCTCTTTATGTATCTATGGTTAAACCGAATATACAACTCAAAACAAAAGTTGAAATTTTACTTGCTCGTCTGTCTTTTGTTGTTGCTGTTTTTTCACCAAGCTCTGCGAATCGTATTTGCCGCATGAGATGGGCAATAATGGGTTTTTACGATGGGATCTTGAAAAGAAAATGCCTCCAGGGTTGATTCATTCCCGGACGGGCAATGAACCGAAGTTGATTTTTACCCCGCGCTCATCACCAGAAAATATTCGCTGCAGATGAAATTAATCTATCCCTCTAGCTCCTTGAACTGAGCGGAATGATATGTGTTTGTAAATAGTCGATATCAGATCCGGCGGGGCGAACTTGAGCCATCATCGCTCTAACGACTGCACATGTCGAATGACCGTATTGCAACTGTGCACTGAAGCCCGTGACAACACGCCATACCTCAGGTGTTATATTTTTCGCTAGTTTTTGTATATACGGTGTAATATGCGAGAAAGATAGAGAAGACGGCCCTATATAGCTTTGAAGAAAAACTAGTGACGATGGCTCGTGATGGTATCTCGGACATTGCCTAGAAATATGCAGCACCAACCCACACACAGACACACAGGGATACAATGATGTAATGATGTAATTTATACACACACACACACACACACACACACACACACACACATATATATATATATATATATATATATATATATATATATATATATATATATATAATTAAATATATAGATAGATATGTGTGTATTGTAATGTATTATGTATACCATGTGTGTACATACAAACTATGGGTCGATAGAAAGATACATACACGTACAGGTGTATATATACCCACACATACAGACAGACAGATGTATAGTTGACACTGAATACCAAGGAGTTAGACCTGGACGTTGTTTGATTCATTGGTGACAGGAACTGACAGAAAATCGATGAGAAAACTCACTTACAATACTTTAGCCTCATTAGAACCTTTTCATTATTACTGACTGGGGGGCGCCGCATTGAGGCAGTAATAAAAAGACTAGATAGACAATAGGGAGGAAAATTACAACCGCAATATTCAGAATATCTGCTTTGGCGGGAAAAAGTCAGATTTATGTAAGTTACGGTCTCTTCTTCGTTTCGGTTTCTACGTCTGCATTTCATAGGTGTATATATATATATATATATATATATATATATATATATATATATCAGCGCACAGGACAGTAATAACATGGAGCCCTAATTACCAGTATCGTGATTCATTAAAAAGAGAAGAAAATTTCAAGGGTTTAAAAGTAAAGGTAAAAGTAAGATATATTCTGTATAGTGATAACAAATAACATGACTCATTAAATTGTTTGAGTGTGTATGCCTGTGTGCGACAACGATGTTATCCGGAAAAAAAAAGAGCAAAACAAACGGTAAAATAGCACAATTACAAAAGAAGTAGGCCTATGTGTTGGTTTTTTTTTTCAAGAATGAGGATGAGCACCAGAATAGAGACGCACGGCAACAACTGAACTGTGTAACAAAATTCCATCCCCTCTCCCCCAGAGTAATGGTCAGGTGGAAATGAATCTTTCGCGGAGACATCAAGCGTTAGTCTTGTGGATTCTCAGATTTCATGCCAACCAAACGTACTCCTGGGGAAATAATATAACACTTTGATGTCAGCTGTGTATATTATACTGCGGAGTAAACAGGCTGATGTCCGCCATGGTCTTCTTTGGCGGCATATCGCAGGCGGCAGTATCTCGTGTCACTGCAAACAGACGTAAAATTCACTTCCCAAAATTACCAACATAAAGAATATTCATATCTTGCGTCAAATCCGTATATATGAAGAGCTTGCTTCCAAAAGACGCATAATCCATCATTTTCAATAATTATGTATAGATAAATGAATATATTATACTATATATATATATATATATATATATATATATATATATATGCACTCAGCAAAAAAAAAAAGAAAGTGAACACTTTTTGCAGTTCAAAATTTTCATAGAAGATTTTCATGAAAATCAATATATTTTATACCATATTAAAGGTAATTTAATTGGCTATCAATCTAGTAGGTCCATATAAAGGGAAACTTTACGCATGAGTGAACACATTTGTTTTTGTCCTCCAAGGCACAAAAGAAAAAAATTGCAAAAATTGACATAATGTCTTTCATTTGCAAATGCCCTTTAAGACACCAATAATAACAAAAGACCAATTTAACACAACGAGAGACACAAAGAAATGGCAAAAATAAGTTTACATTCTCTTTATCTCTTTATAACCTCAAACGAAATAAAAGTGGGACACTTCAGGGCGGAAAATAAGATTTTTCTCTCAACTCAAACTTCAAGTGACATAGGGAGTAAGGGCACGAAGGTAATTAAGTGAACAGAATATATTTATTTCATTCATTCAATTTAGTAATTTAATAATTCATAAGAAATTCAAGAACCAGATATAATTTACAATTTTCCTAATTTGAATATTCAATTCAAAATGCTACCATTTTTGTTAATGTTGCTTCTTCTCTCATTTCATGTGGATTTGGATTTGACAGAAATTCTTCAATTTCCTACATTATTTTTAGCCTTTATCGATGTTTTTGGGCTTTAAAGATATTATAGAGATCATGGGTAAATTTTTGCATCTGAATCCATGTTCAGTATTGTGTTAAATTTGTCTTTTGTTCTTATTGTTACATGGAAGAGCATTTACGCACGAATGACAACTTGATCATTTTTGCAATTTTCACTTTTGTGCCTTGGAAGAGAAAAACAAAGGTGTTCACTCATGCGTACAGTTTCCCTTTTTAATGACTTACCAAGTTGAGAGCCAATTAAATAACATTTCATATGGTATATAATACGTTAACATTTCACCAAAAATTCTATGAGAAATATAAACTTGAAAAAGTATTTACTTTCTTTTTTGCTGAGAGTATATATGTGTATATATATGTATATATATATATATATATATATGTGTGTGTATATATATATATATATATATATATATATATATATATATATATAACCCTTATGGCTCTTACAACGTGTTAGATAAGGAGGAAACAAATCAACAAAATCCGCACAACAAAACCAATAACTTGAGGGTTTCACCAGCATTTTTCCCAGTTGAAGCGGGGGGGGGGGGGGGGGGTGGCTAGAATTTACCCTTGACCCAACCAAGAGTGCTACCCTCGAACCCAACCACCCCACCTAATCTTCCCGGCCCTAAAATAAGCGCCCAACACTTAAAAGAACGAAATAGGGGGGGGGGGGAGTTCCATGGTCCCATATAATACTTGTATCTATGTCACTTCGTTTATATAAACAGAGCTTTAATATGCACCAATCAATTCTCTAAGAGAATAGTGCCTCAATACAATTGTGCAAACGCTTCATGACGACAGGAGAAGTATTCTGTTGGCCTGAAAAGAGACGCATTCATGAACAGAAATTTTAGTAGGATCACAAGAAGATGAAAGGAATTTTGTAAAGAATTTCATATGTAAAGAATTTCAACTTCACTCAGCAATCCGGCAACAGAGCGTTATGTAGCTGCTGAAAAGTACAAGCGGCCTGAATGTTTCTTCCTTAAATTGTTAAGATGGCTGTTTTGGGGTTGTTGCGTTTTTTTGTTGTTCTTTTATGTATTTTTATACACTGACGTCACAACTTAGAAAGATGATCATAATTTCTATTTCCAGGCTGACATCACGTGACAGACCGAATTCTATTTCAGCATTACTTTAACCCCCCACAAGAGTATCTGGAGTATGCTCTACTTGTAAGATTCTCGAAGTGTTTTACTCTCTAATGTAGCTCTCACATTTAGCTGAGTTTTACGTCTCGAGTTTATGGCAAAAAGATAGACAAAAAGTCGTGGACAACAAGAAGCATTCATAAAGGCTCGTGAAAGACTCGGGACAAATCGGCGACAACCTGAACAGTTCGGCTGAAAGTCGAGAGCGGTTTCGAACAATTCAAGTATGGTAAAATTCGAGCAATCAGGTTATTGCGTTGACGTCATAGTTCGTGGATTTTGACGATTGTTTTAAATGTGCTTTGTGGCCTTTTAGTGTGTGTGGGGTTTTTTTTTCTTATTTTATAGATGTTGATGAATGTATCAAAGTTAATGAGTTTGTCTTTTATGATTTTTTTTTCAGATTTCGAGTTTGGCATTTACTTTAATCATCAGTCCCTCCCCTCCCAAAAAAAAAAAAAAAAAAAAAAAGGTTACAATAAATTGCAATAGGTGAATAAGCACTGAGCACTCCCCTTGAGGAAGTTTTGCTCAGTGAGATTCAGTTCTGTTTTGGTTTGGTTTGGTTTGGTTTGGATTGGATGATTTTTTTTTTTTTTGGGGGGGGGGGGGGGGGGGGGTAAGACTAATTCAGCGTAAAGGACTGCTTCATTTCTGCGTGAATGGACTCGAAAGTACACCAGACGCAAACAGGCAGGTAAGATCTTTACGGTATTTTATCTGTGTGGCTTGCGGGATGATCGTAAGATTGTTTTCTGCTTGGTGTGATTGGGTGGAGCATTGGGCACTCAGCCCTCAGGGAGTAGAGATGGTATCGACACAGTCGCTCGCAGGTGATGAATAGATCTCTGATACTTGGTGATACTGCATTACTGCGCCAGCAGGCAAATTCCTCTCTCAATGGATGAAACTTAGGCCCTCAACACAGCTAGACATCCCGGGACATTAAAGTGTCGAAATTTCATTTAAGGCTTTTGTTGTGCGTGCATGCTTCTAGCAAAATTTGACGACATGTCAGACTTTTTGTTCTATCGAGCCGTCTGGGAAGTTACGAGTTACACTGTCATGTCTGTACTCCGCTATAAATGCTACACAGAACTTTACATTGGTATGTATATAGTACATTTGAATTTCACTCATATCAGCTTCATTTTCACAATAAAACGAATATATAAACAACAAAGCAGCCGTATACTTCTCACTAACTTATCAGTGCTTGTGTTGCTGAATCATCTTTAACACAAGGTGCGCGCGCGCACTCACACACACACACACGCACACACACGCACACACACACACACACACACACAAATTAATCAAGGCCCTAATAATCTCGTAAATTTCTTCCAAGTGATCCCGTTCACTGTACGAGGAGTAATCCCAAGAGTAATGGTATTACGAATCGTGATTATGCCCTTGGTTTTCTTAGAAATACCGAGGAAGGCTTTTCACATGGAGGTAACATGAAAACTGACCCCGCACTGCTGATAGCCCAATAAGCGAGCTAACAATTGCCCCAAAGAGCCAGAAGCTTTTTTTCCGATCACGGTAAGAGGTCTTCGCGTGTACCTTGGGATTTCGTTTCAGATGATTGCCAAGAGAAACGGACAGTTTTCATCAAGTTTACGACTCCAAAGGGACAATTCATTGTTGAAGGTGTTCAACACTCTTGAAAGAAGGGGGAAAAAAACTACAACAACATCACCGGGATAGTCGTCACGCGTTAGGTGGGATTGATGCTTGGTGAATTACCAAGAACTTTTATCCATTTCACATTAGGAGCACAAATTTCCAACAAGTTGAATTTCGTTCCTCTGACGAACTTTCCCTATCCCCCTTTAAAAAAAAAAAATCACAGATGGAAAACAAAATACAAACCACGTTAGGTTACAGCAAACACACGAAACATTCCCAGACAAGTTTAAAAAACAAAAATCTGCGATAAAATGCAAAACACAATGTGTAATCGTTGCAATGTTTTCATAGACGGATGAAGGAAAACTTGCTGGAATATTATGCCCAGATAGAAATGATGTCTGATATGGAAACAAAATACCGTTGTTTATATGCGTAAGAACAACTGATGGTTTAGCTGTAGATATGATATCAGTCAGTGTCAGTCCAATAGCAATTACAGCGATACGTCACAGAGTACGTACGAGATTAACTTGAGAAGCTGTTTATCAAACGCTGAGTTGCTCTGACATCAATACTTTAGTGGCTGTTTTTCTGATATAAGCGAGGCAAATTTAGAAATGACAAGGAAGACGACTCCGTGAATTAGCAAGTTGCTTGAGAGATACAATACACCTTAAGACCGTAATGGACACAGACAACACGCCTGACCAAAACCGATCGAGTTTGATCCCAGGGGAATACAGACACTATCATCTCACTCGAAGATGTTCAGTATTGATTGTACTCTATTCCTCCTCCTCCTCCTCCTCCAACTCTTCCTCCTGCTCATCATCCTCCTTGGGTACTCCTGCACTCAGCGTTTGATATGAATCTTTGGAATAATCGTCCTGTCATCTGGTCCGGAACCGGTCCATTATGGCGTGACCTGGGATTGACATATAATACCTCATGGTACGGTTTCAAGTGCCCGCTGCAGGCGGTTTAGCGTGTGTGTGTGTGTGTGTGTGTGTGTGTGTGTGTCTATGTGTGTATGCACGCATCCATGCAATCTTGAGGATGGATTTTAGTTTCGTATGTAATCACAGGTGTGCTCATTTCTCATCTACGGTAGATCGTGCACCTGCAGACTAGAATTGGGGTTTTAAAAAAAACAGACTCAAAGGAACGGTCCCGTCCATTCACTTTGTCATCCGCAAGATGACATATATGAGATGATCTCTTCTGATCACAGTGATCAACTCTTGCAATGATTGTATATATTCGACAACCTGAGGATTCTCGCAAAAAGAGTTAGATTTCAATATGGATTGTCCACATAAGGAAGATGTAGCTCCGCGTCTTCGTGGCAAAATTGTTGCCATTCCTAGATATTCAAACGAAATTTATCGCCTATGGAAAGCGATGTTCTCATTTAATGGCGGAATTATCATGTGACCTGTTTCTCTTTCTCATATTCCATCGAGAAGTAAAATCTAAAAGTTCCTTATATTCTAATTTTCAAACAAAAAATATATTGCCCGTAGAAAGCGATTTTCCCATTTGATGGCGTCATTATCATATCACATATTTCCTTTTCTCATATTCCAACGAAAAGTTAATTCTATTAGTTCCTCATCTAAATTCTTCATCTGACGTCACTGAATGAACACAAAGAGGAAAAGCCACGTACACTAAGACATTATGCATTTGAAAAAAAAAAAAAGGTGAAAGAGACGGAGGGAGGGGGGGGGGGAGCCCACATCACATTATCACTTGGCACCTGCACTTGATATTTCGTAATCGGGTGCAATGCACCAGGTGACGGAAGAGGGACCTGCATTCCCCCCCCCCCCTCCATCTCCATCTCCCTCTCTTCCCATCTTTCTCTATCTCTCCCTCTCTCTCTCTCTTTCTATCATTCTCTCTCTTTTAGTCCTATCTCTCCATATATTTCGTTTGACATCATCCCGTAAATCCAAGATGCAGCACTTCGATCAATTCATTTCCTTCCCAGCTAACTCTGACATTTCGCTCTGCATCTAATGTTGCATGAAGACGGGTAAATTTTCCGCCATTCGCGCCGCTCCCGTGGGGACTGGGAGAAAAGAATTTCTCCGGCACACGTTTTGGTCTTCGAAGAGCACCCAAAAAACTAAGCAATATCCCATCCACTGTTTGAATGGACATCGCGTCACTCTCTGTCCACGTAATGAGCACGGCGTACCGTTTGGCCCGAGGCCGTCGGCTCATAATGTTCTCTCTCTCTCCCAAGATTTATGCCCTATACATTCTCAATCTTGGATGAGTCGCATGTGAGTGCAAGCACTTGATTTTTAGTATCATCGTATTCATTCCCTAAATCACATTGTTTCCCCTTCACATATATATTTCATTTTTGTCCGTATTTAAATACCTGGGGGTGTTTCATAAAGCTGTTCGTAAAGTTACGAACAACTTACAAGCGACTGGTGATCAGTTCTGATGTGCTATACTTATACAGCACATCAATACTTATTTCAATAATTCAGCACAAGAGCTGATCACCAGTCGCTCGTAAGTCATTCGTAACTTTACGAACAGCTTTATGAAATAGGGCCCTGGATACGTTTTGAGATGAAGCGAGATATGATATGATATGATATATCATTTTCTGTTAGCAGCTGAGCGTTTTTTTTTTGTTGTTGTTGTTTTTGTTTTTTTTTAGCAGGTAGGCATTTATTCTTTTTTCAAATATCTACGTGAATGACTTGACTTGATGTCTTTCTGGATGATATGTATCACTGCTGGTCATTTCCTTACTGGGCCCAGCAGTCTCTCTGAATCATTCCATCATTGGAAGGCACCCAACATTTTCACCTTGCCAACAAACGACGTGAAATGGCAGTGTTTTCACTGTTATTCAACATTTTCCTCCTTATTCATATAATTTTTGTTTTTTCATATCTGAAATGCAAATATTTCTGGAAAAACAAAAACAAATATAGTTAAAAGGATATGGTCGCCATTCCGCTACAAGACGTTTCTTTGCGTACCTTCACCATTATCGGCTTCTGTTTCGCGCATGAAACGAATTATGTGATGGCAAATCTAAAACTGCGGTTGAATTATCGACAAGAAAGGCAGCTGTATGCATTACTTTCGCAATATCGTCTCTTGGGAACAAAGATAAAAAAGAAAAGAAAAAAGATAAGAAGTTTTCACCGGACAGAAGGTGAAAGAATTAAATCTCCTATGATATAGGAAATTCACTGAGACCACGAGCCAATGAATAACATTACCCCGAATGCCCAGGAGAAATCGTGAAAGGCAATACAAACTTGTGCACGGTTTTCTTGCTTTCTATTTTTGTTTTCTTTTACAAAATCTAATTCTAAACGCTCACGGAGTGAAAAAAAAAGTGTTATCATGGATTGAGTTGTATGAGAGTGGCTTTGATGCAGCGTGCCGACAGTCCGCTCAAATAATCGATTGTGAAGTGAGAGCGAGGTCTGTGTATCATTCTGCATTTCCGAGTTTAGCAGCGGACCCCAAGATTCTGCCTGTGGCGTATTTCAACCCGTTATGGGGAATAAGGATAACTCTAGAGTCCGATAAGATTGCTGGTTTCTTTCCCATTTTTTGCGAATTCAGGTTACTCTGATGCTAGTTTACAAAGTCAGAATACCTGTGGTAAATGTCTGAATAGCATATAGCATAGATCACAGTACCCTGAGCAAAGGGGAAGGCGGAAGTTGAGATGCAATTCGACAATTTCAAATTCAGCTCGTTGCATCAGTGATTGCCAAAATTTTATGCTTTAATCCTGACCTCGTCCCTTCTCGTAGAATTCTCACCAGCTGCAAGTTATCCGTCATCGGTGTGTTAACATATAGTATAAGTAAATAGTTCAGCAGTTCTGAGCACAATTACCTTACCTTTTTTCAGCTAGTTCTTCTAATATCGGACCAGCTGCTGTCTTTGACTATAAGCCAGTTCGGAGTTAGCTCATGGGCGCATTGGCCCGAATGAACTTTCTTTTTTTTTTCTCAGTCGGTTAGGGGCACTTCACTCGTTTTCAGAGCGACATATTTCATAAGGTTAACGTAACGACTTATGGTATTCATTAATCCTGTTCAAATAAAGAATGAACATGCGTAGACCAGACCGTCAAATTAACACTTGGGAAAGCATCCATTTCATTATCTTGCATTGAATGTCTTAACAATCTCTTTCCATTGATACCGCCAAATATCACTTTTGCTGTCAGGTGGGTGTGCGGGCGGGCAGCATTTATTAGGATTTCATGAATAATCATTACACAATGATACATCACTAATGCTTATTCCAGTGAATTTAAAAACCAACATGCCTGTTGGTCCGAATGACCTTTTCTTCTGCTCTTGCGCAAAGTGGAACTGCGAACTGGCTTTTTGTCTTTGACAATCTGCTAGTCATGCTACCTTTTGTTTAAGGAAGCTTTTCGCACTTCGAGAAAGTCTATCATCATTTTTATTGTGTGTGTGTGTGTGTGTGTGTGTGTGTGTGTGTGTGTGTGATGATATGAGCATTTTGTGTTGTTGTTGTTGTTGTTGTTGTTTTCGCTGTTGTTTGTTTTTAGGCTGGGAGCTCATTATTTTGAGGTGGCATTTTGATCTTAGGATAAAAGTGACAAAAAAAACATGGTTAAATAACAATTGAAAAAACTATGAAAATTGAAAAACAATAATGATAATATAATCATACTCTTCGAACAAGTTTTATGCTTGTTTTGGTATTTTGGTTCAAGGTTACATTGCGTATGCAGTTACCTTTTATGGTGACAAGTGTCGAGGGACTTCCTAACATTTTCTGCTAATAGTATTAATACGAAGCATATATAAGATGCTAGAGTGAATCGGGAAGGTTAAACCTTGCCATAGCGACAGTATGCCTGTTTTTCTCCACACTCGATATCTATTCTTTCATTCTCTCCCTCTATTACCCATATCCCCCCCCCCCCCCCCCCCCTCTGAGCACGTTGAGAGGGATATTTTCATTATGATGTTAATATCTGGCTACTCGATCATCTCCTCCGGCTTTGCTGATTTCTTCTTTTTTTTCAGTTCTGTTTCTCAGGGAAATCACATCATGGAACTTACGCCCTCTGCGTGCCTAAATTCATTGGCTTTGTTCTTGATAGGAATCGCAGAGAGAAAAGCCCTGACACCTCCGGCGGGGAAAAGATGAAACCATTGCTGGGAACCATGGAAATGAAGATGACAAAACACGGGGGTTCACAAAGCCACGATGATTACTTCAAAGGGTGCATCGCGCTACGGCCTTACATCAAGATTCTGTGCGTGTATCGAATTCCCAGAGCGAGAAAAAGTTCCGCAGGAGGAAAAATATGATATGTCGCTTCGTCAGGAGAAACAAAGAAGTTGATAAACAGACAAAAAAAATCGTATCAACTCTATAACAGTCGCCCGAATGGAAAGGCATCAGCAGTACAAGACGTGCAAAACAAGCAGAACTAATAGAGACTTGACGTTCATCATTATATTACGTTTCACTTCAGCCTGCGGGAAAGATGCAATCGTTCAATTGCACATGAGATGTTTCTGCAGTGGTTAAGAGTGTCGGGTTAAATGTTGGATTCCAGCGGTATCATGCTTGAAATCATCTCTCCCTCACTTAACGTGCCTAAGCAAAGTAACACGCATTACTTACATGTTTGTTTTTGTGGGTTTTCTTTCAGCCCAGGAGTGAGTAGTAACCTGAGAAAATAAAAATCAGATAAATAACTTCTTTATTCATAAGGAGTGTATCGAGATCCTTAGGTCTACGTAACAATAGGAAGTTTGGTAAAAGTTTGCCTATCAGTAAATATATATATATATTATGCACTTCAGTGCGATATCCTTAATGTCCTCCGCTTCCCCCTCCCCCTTCTAAATAATACGCACTTTCTCTATTGCTTTAAGTATCGTGAGGGATCAATTTGCATTCTGTTGGTTTTGTCATAAATCATGGCCTTCAACCTTCTCATTATCACCACTTCAAAGCACCATTCACTTTGCATGCAACATTCTTGCCGGCGGGAACAACAGAGTTAATGCGCTGTCGCGCCTGCCTAATGGTTTGCATGTTATCCGCATCAAAGCGCATTGTAAAATTTCTTGCCTCGAAAACTTCCTTCTATACCATGTATACACTCCCTCGAAACGCATTCTCTTTATTGTACTCCGGCTCCTCAATCTAGCCCCCATCATACTCTCTTTTTTTTTTCTCCCAAATAGCCCATGCCTAGATATCTGGGGCAGTTTTAGGGGGACGAATATTCAGCAGGTGTTCTCGGAAAAGATTTGTTTACTGCTAAGATATCAGCATGAATGGATTTCGCCCGTGGCGGCTGTCGAAAATCCTGACGGATAGCATACGCATCATTTTAATAAGAAAGCGTGGGAAGGGGCTGGTATTGTCAGGTGCATTGTCGATTTTAACAACAGGAGGTAATTTGAGTGTATAATGTTTTAGCTGTGTCGCTGGATATCAGGCCCAGCGCATTGCCAAACTTACAATGATTCATGACAATATATATATTTCTTCTTGCCCATCGCTCTATCAATAATCAGTTGTGTCTGAGCTCATTAATCTCTCAATTTTTCCATAGTTCTCAAGTTTGAGCTTTATTATAGTATTTTACTGTTTTTTTTTTCATTTCTGGATTTTATTTACCAGAACGAAGCATTATCCTTTTTCATACGTCATAATAAATTTTTGACATCACAAAAGCAAGCATTTTTAAAAGCATTCAATGGCAGTAAAATTACCAGGCGTTTGATCCCTTTGGGACTTTACCATTTCACTGCTTTTCATCGTAAATGTAAACTGACCATGTATTTCATTGTCAGAGACTCCAACTCTCCCGTTTTCGACGGGAGATCTCCCGCCGAAAACCCATTTTTGCAAAATCTCCCGTTTTCCCGCTTGAGATTTAATTTCTCCCGCCCTGGCTCTATGTCTCCCGTAAGGATTTCTTACTTATTGCTATCGTATGTTGAAAAAATAAGCCTTATAAACACCAGGGACCATCTAGAACCCTAGGAACTTCGCGCTTCGCACACATCAACTTGGAGTCTCCCGTTTGCTAGGGGTTTCTGGCGGGAGAATCTCCAGATCAGAAGGTGCTTTGGGTTGGAGTCTCTGCATTGTATTTGTAGTGACATGGTGGATACACAATGCAGACCACTGAACATTTTTAAGGCAAATATGAAGACGGCTGATTCATAGCTCTTTCCTCTTGCCTCACTGTATGATTTGATTTAGTGGGTAGAATTTCAGAAATAAAAATGGAGAGAAACGAACAGAAATGGCTAAACTTATTTCTGAGTGGAAACGAAGATTTTGACATCAGTCCCCGAGAAACACCGTCAATCACATGGAAGTATGCTTCGCGTATATAGCCACTTTACCTCGAAACAGCGTGGCTGGGTACTACCGTAATATGACAAATTGAAATGCCCTGCTTGAATGCTATTACAGTTTCGAATGTAGGTTCCACGTACATACTGACATTGATACTTTAATCTGTATTCCGTAGTAAGAAAAGTGCATACTGGGCGCACATTTTCCATTCGCTGTTTATACACACCACTATTTACAGACTTTCTTTGAAAGCGTACTGGAAATGTACCAGAATTAAAACAAGAAACAATGAATAATCAAACAACCTTGAGCATAAGTATGTCTCAGAATCGGTATGACAGGAAACAAAACAACTGGTTGACATGGGCTGCTCTCGCGGCAGGCGGAAAGAACTCCTGACAAAATTGCACCAACATGGTCATGTTATTTCCACTCCATTCACCGCATTCAACTTCTGCACTGATTGACGCGTCCTCCACCATTTTCCTACGTACGTATTCACGAATTGCTTGGAATATTTGTGCCTTGATAAAATAACACGTCTTTCCTCTGTCTGAAACGCATACTCAGTATAAAAGTAGGTGCGATATTTCTTAAGAATGATATTAACTTTTTTTTTCGTTCTTGTCAGTAGTTATTTGTAACTGGAGCGCTGGATTTGGCAAAGAATCACTTTCGCCTTCAACGGCGGAGAAAATGCGGAGAAACTTAAATCACCCGGCGGTGCCATTAACCTTTCTGTTCGCAGGTCGACGTCCCCAATGTGTCCGAAACTGACAGCATGTTCTCCAGGCTATAAAACTCGAAAGAAAATAACCTCTTTGAAATGTAATGGTCTCATCTATTATGGATATTCAGTTGTCAATGATAATAGATTTCTCCACCTAGCCTTGCCGTTGCCTTGATAGGTGAATCACGGAAATATGTCATGCTTTTTTAATCCTTTTAATCCAATAAGAAAAACGTGAAAACGAAAGAGCAGTATCAAAACTGACACTAATTGAAAAAGAACAGAAGTTGAACATGCGATGTGATAGTTGTATTTATTTGTATTTTCTAGATGTTTTTTTATCAAGGTGGATTGTAATTCAATCAGTTCATAATCAGATGCGTTCAGCCTTCCTCATCATTATTGTCAAATCTGATTACCCGGAAAGAGAGGTCATACTTAATGTATACTATTATTTAAAGATTTTGTATCCCTTTTGAAACCCCCAAAATCGGATTCTTTTCATGATCTCATGTATTGTAAAAGTAGGTTATTCAGACCTTTCCTAAGAGTAATGAAACTTGAAACTTCTGTACGGTGGACGGGGATACAATTTCCAGTGAATCTATTGGAATCCCGGAAAATTCCAACCCTTATTCTCCGTACAAAAAAAGGAGCGTATTCTCGATTGACATTGGGTTAGTCTTTAAAGTATTGTGTAAAAACTCTGAGGTGTATGCCATGAAATAATGACAAAACCTAAGAAGACACGATCATCTATCAATTCGAAATTCCCACCCCCCCCCCAAAAAAAAAAAAAAAAAAAAAAACCAGAGATGATATTACAGTCAACATCCGGCTTACAGCGCTATCTATGTACATGGAAGCCTATTCCCCTTCTTTAAATCTTAGAATTTAAAGAAAGGTCACAATCCAATCTAATATAAGAGAGATTATCATTCCCATAAGATTAACACATCTTCGCATTTCTCTTGGAGGCAGAATTCCGTAACGTTGTGTGACGCGATATACAGTTTATTATACCATGTATACAGTGCTAGATTATCCAGCGCTGCTCCTTCCTTTGTTTTTATCTCTACGCTGTTGGATCTACATAGCAAGGCATTATTGGAAAACAGAAATAAATGTTGGGGGACGACACTGTCCTCGGATGAAATGAGAAACGGGTCAAAATCAAGCCGAAGTAATAAACTTGACCCATCGCTAAATAACTTGGCGCCATGCTACTGACATTACTCTGTGAGACGAGGACCCAGTGGTCTTTTCTTTTCCATTTCTGCTAGCGATATCTGCATCTATCCATCTATGCACACGTCAGCACATTCATCACAAAACGAGAAATTAGAGACGTGGATATATGAAGACGGAAGTCTTTTTTATTTGATTGTCAAAAGGTGTGAGGAAAGCTAGTCGGAATACTTAATAACTCAAAGGCTATTGTTTGGGAGCTACAGAGAAAGCGCGGTTCTGGAAGCATTTACAGTTCGAGGAATTTCCTTGGCGACACACAGCACGCATCTTCGACCGCACCTTCCGATTAAATATTGATCGATCTTGTCGCTTTCAATCGATGGACATGTGGGGCCGCCAAAACCACCAAAGAAGAGGACGCCAAAGAGAGATACAGAAAGAGAAGAGAGAGAGAGAGAGAGAGAGAGAGAGAAAGAGAGAGAAAGGAAGACAGCGCGCGAGAGAAGGGATTTTATTGAAAAATTCACAACTCGTAGATGCATTTGGATAGCTGGTCTGAAATCGACGGTAAGTGAGTTTTGGTCGGGGCATCGGGGTAAATAAATCGCCACAAACGTTCATATAGACATTCTACCGCCACCCCCCCCCCCCTCCCAATCTTCTAGTAGTATCGTCCTTCATCCTCCAATGAACAGATCAATGTCCAGCAGTTAACACGAAGATGACTGTGCCCCCCGCTTCAAGGTGAACTTCTGAGGGCTGTGAGGTTTTCCTTGTTTTTTTTTCTCTCTCTCTCCTTATTCTGCTCGTGTATTATGCGTCTACGAGTACTGTTCGTGTAGATTCCTGCCTATGTATGTCTGTGTCAATATGTGCTCGTGGAACTGCATGCAAAACATTTATGTGGGATCATAATTTTATGTTTTAGTCTAGAGGCATAGTTTACAGGTGTATAACCATGTAGTCCAATATATCAGACCAATTGTTAAAATTTGTCAAAAAGCACCAAATTCCGCACGTATGTAGACTGACATATTCTAAACAGATGTGGCTATGGATCCTTTCAAAATTCTGCCGTCTTCTCCCGTTGCCATGGTAATGATTTTTTTTTTTGTAGTTCCAATTGTCCCATATATACTAGGGTGTAAAAACAAAACAATGCTGGGACATACAATGCGTAAGCACAGTTAGTGTCAAACTTTATTTCTAGTAACACGTGTCATCGCAGTCAAAATCCCTGATATCTCGATCGCAGTAGTAGTAAAGTAAAATAGTAAACACAAAGTAAAATCAATTAGGTACAACATGAAATTGAACACATGATGTTGAATGATGTTGTGTCAGAGATGGGCTACGTATACTAATATATTGATACATATATTCTTAAATTTTTGTGAGGCACTCATGCGTACGTAAACAGTTCCATCATTCAATTGCCGTGGCAACTGTCCCATCAGGCATGACTTTTACCTTGAAAACAAACATTTATATTGTAAAAAGTCATAATTGGAAATATGTGTTCTCCATGATGTGTTATGTTTAGATATAGAAATGCTCTCATGTAAATTGAAATAGACATTCGCAGACACTTCAATCATGTTCATACTTTTTAATAGATATATCTTATATAGTTTCTGGAATTTCGGTTGTAACCCAAACTTTTTATCATTTCTATGACCTTGAGCGACTAAGATTTCGATTGCATTTGAATGGGTATTAGTAACTCCAAGTCTTGGACCTTTAATAGTCATTTTCGTCACATGTCATCATAGAGAATCACATGTAATTTTTGAAAAAAAAATGGCAACCGTTAACGGGGCTCATTATCCAGATCTGCTAAGAATATGTCAATCTACGCACATTTGTGCCGAACTTGATGCTTTCTGACCGACTTTGACAGATTGTTTTACTATGTCGCTGGATTTTATTAAAGTATGATATTAAAATTTGTTTGTAAAAGAAAAGGAAACGGAAATTGAGTGATATTTAATCCCATGCGCTTGCTCAGCAAACAAAATCTTAGGATGATGGTAAAACATTAGTCCTGACGTTGTTCTACGTCCCACCTCGTTTGCTATTACATCTTGTTAATTTAGACCTTGCATGTAGACGCCTGAAAGAATGACGTGTTGAATCCCCTTCAATCATGTCAATTTAAACCGATGTCGTTTTAATCAACAGTTCGTAAACGCCATTATGTGTCGGATGTCCCTGCAAATCAAAGCATTCTTCGATCAATTCCATAGGTTTATGGGTTTTTTTTTCATTAAAATCCTTCCTTGCCTGAAACAGTTAGACATATTTTCCTATGTCGTCCTTGCAAGAACATTGTATGATATCAAATAAAATCAGTCAAATTAATCCTATGAGATGACTCGTGATGTTACAAATTATGAGTCACACTTTCCTAGATTTTTTTTTCAATGCAATAAAGAGGAAACGAATACATGATTAAACTGTGAACAGTGTCCAATTCTATCTGCAGAGTTATAAATTGACAAGCAAACACAAATTATATCAGTTTCGAATCATATTTGCTATGACACTTAATTTATCTGCGTTCTCGGTTTTGTCGTTTCAACGTGTAGGGCTATTTACCGCATGGCACGGCCACCTTGCACTCCAATAAATGTAACAGAGGCAGCGCTTAAGAGAATTATCCATCTTCCAGACATTGCATCACTATGTCACAAGACAAAGTACTCTCCCACTGCAATCAAAGACTATCGTCACGTCGTCACCACTGTGACTGACTTTCCCCGACACCACTTACAAAATAATGATGAAACAAACTCTTTCCTCACTGTGCAAAATGTTAACAAGGTCAATGGATGAGATATTTGATATATATATATATATATATATATATATATATATATATATTTATATATTCATTTGTTTATATGAATATACATGTACATATTCATGCACACGTATATATGAATACACATTACTTTTAAATGTAAAATGTACATGTACTTATCAGATTATCATGTACGCGTATGTAGCTTTCATGTTTCTGTGTAACTAATATGACTAATTAAAGACATTTCAGAGAAATATGCATGTTACTTATATGATTAGCAAAAGTCACTACAGAGAAACATGCAAATTATGCTCCCTCTAGGGAAAGGTGCACTCCAACGTCCTTTGTTAATCATATACACCAGTACTTTAGCGATTATGACGTCACGAGCAGAATCTCGGTTCGGAAGGTTTCTGTTGGGTGTATCCAATTGACATGAAGAAAAACAGTAGAAATATTATTATTAAACATACGATAGATATTCATATATCATTTTGGCCACGTAAATGATGATCAGGAAATTATGATTCAATACAAGTCAACGTGCATTTGTTCTGCATAGTCTCTTTAATATTCAATGTAACCTGTCCTGGGTGACTGACAATTATGAACGGTTTACGCACGGTGTTTTGTTTTTTATTTGTTTGTTTTGTGTGTGTGTGTGTGTGTGTGTATGTGTGTGTGCGTGTATCTGTCTCTGTGTGTGTGTTTTGTTTGTTTTGTTTGTTTTGTTTTGCCTTTTACACCCGTCATACTGGACATCCAAGAATGCGTATGAGGGGCTACTTTCTACTGCTTTTGATACGTGGACGATGATTCATTACTGGAATTGAACGAACTTTGTCTTCTAGATGATTATACATAACATGTGTGCAATTCCCCAATACACAACAGTCTTGCTGTTTGTGTGTGTGTGTGTGTGTGTGTGTGTGTGAACAGAATAGACCAAACTTACTTCATGTATAGGTGATTTAATGCCACCGTGTGACGATCCCTCAATCCACCAATTTTACACTCTGGGCGGATTGTGGATATATTGATAATTCTTTTGATAAAATTTTGCATTGCCAATTTTCTCTTTCCCGCTGCGGTGACACAAAGCGTTCCTTTAATAATTGAGTGGTCACGTACCACTAATGGAGCTGACCTCTGCTTAATCGGTCTTAATAGAATTTTCATTCAACTTATATTTCAAACAGAAATGGAGCGCCAAGCTGCACATTTTCAACGGTTCTGAAGTTCGTGTCAACTGAAAGAAAAGTGATTAATTCCGTCGTCACACTTATTTCCCCGTTGTTGGAGGACACATGATTTCCCTTGACAATTGTAATCATAATATTAGCAAATAATTCCTTTCACACTTTCTAGGTAGTCACGAAGGCCCTTTCTTTGCTCTTATTTATTAACACGTGGGATGTTGGTGGCTTATACAAATCAGACCCCCCCCCCCTTCATTCTCCCCCTTTGCCTCCCCACTCCCCTCGTTATTTCGTACTTTGCAAGGACTCGTGAATCCACAGCCAGTAAAGGGTTAATCTGAGTTTGACTTTCCGATTATCCAACGATTCGTGACTTGCACTAAATTATTAGCACGAGGAACCACTTCCTAAATTAGTTGTTGTTTCTTCCTTTGATAACAGTGAAGGCCTAGCCTATGATATTAATTCATTGAAGAATTGATGATACAGACGCCTAACATTAATGCTTAAAGGAACAAGTAAAAAAGGTTCCATGACATTTGCTCCTGCGACGTAATTTTGCTTTCCATGGAATATCTGCACGCTATTCAAAGCCAAGCATAAATTCTACCCACAAACGTTACCATAACCCTAATCCTAATCCTCACATCAAACTAAACCTTAAACCCTATTACCACTCTAACCCTAACCCTATAGGTCCTTCCAGAAAATAAGACCGGAGCAATTGTCGCATGAGCAAATGTCGCGTCACCGTAAAAACACTTGGAACTACATCTGCAGCTTATGACAGACAGCCAAATATCCATGACGCAATTTTTGGAACTTCCGTAGTAAACATGAAACCTAAAGTTGTCTGAATGGATGTGCTTTATTCGCCTATCAACACATCCGCTGGCTTGCATTCTGTGCGGATCGGTGGAGATGTCCCGAAATTAACCTTCAATGAGCAAAGTTACGAAACCCCTCTTATACACTCGATTGAATCACCCTTGTATGTGTGCAAGACTGTGACATCTTCACGCCTGAGTGGTTCGTCTTGCCTTGCATTAAGGTCACGATGGAGGGGGGGGGGGCACACAAGTGGAATGAAAAACACTTGGAATAGCTCCGCAATTACAATTAAGCTCATGAGCTTGAGGCACTGACGGGTTATAAATCTCTGGTAATGGACTCAATTTGATTAAGTAATTTACCATCTTCATTAGATCGTCTTACCGTGCAAGTGATTTTATACTCATATTTCTGAAGTAAATTCAGATGTATTTTCGAAGCAGACTAGGTCTGTTATGCATTCAGATTTTATGCATGCTGTGCTCACAAAAGTTGCAATGAATAACCACAAAGCTTGCCGGGGGCTTGCCCTACTTAGCAACAACTAAGTGAATTCCTGCCTGTGGAACTTAATAGGAGAGAGCAGGTAGGCTGTATGTAGGGAAAGAAACATCCAGACTTTATAATACGTAACAGGAAACGGTCTACTTGGTCAACATCGTGTTTCGAAAGGTGCCAAAAATCGGTAAAAATTAGTAGGGCAGATCCTTGTAGGAAATATTCACTCATCAACCTTCAGTAATGTCATTCATTAGTCAATCAGTGGTGTATGCACTGAAGTAGCAATGGGACTACAAATATAGATATAAACAATTATAATATAAGGCATAGAGGTACTAAGAGTGAAGCACGGGACAAAAAAAAAATTGCAAGTGGAACATGTCAGTTTCTGGTGTACTACGGGATATATTGATAACAGACACCTGTCCTGACGAAGTTGGGATTTTTGTGTCCTAGATACGTGAAGGCAATCAAGAAACAGTACCAGTGTCACAGAATCCCTATAAATCCCGAAAGTATTGAGCAGGTCTAACCGAATTTGATGTGCAGGACGACGTATTATTAAGTATGTGGCGCTTTAAAAATCCTACGAATCCGAAGATAATTACCTTTTTAACACGATTGCCCTCTATGGGCAGAAAGCTTCAATTTTCCATTGTGCTAGGGGCAAGTTTCAGCCATCTCTAACATTGCGTCATCAGTAGCAAAGCTTATTATCAGTTCCATTTTAGACAAAAAAGAAATAGCCTTTGGGTTTGTTTCGTTTTGTTTTTTCCCCCTGATTCGCTCTTATCCATCTATGCATCCAAGAAAATTAATTTCGTTACAAGTACCTTTGTCAAAAGCAATCTCTGCCAACCTGCCAACCTCTTACTGATTCATGATTGTGCAATCATTCACGAGAGAAAATGTATGATGCAATATTGTGTATGCGTGGTCTGTGTTTGTGTGTGTGTGTGTTTGTGTTTGTGTGTGAAAGTTCTCTAAAAATTGGAGTGCTACTACAACAGACGAAATCAATGATTTATCCCTTTTTTCCCCCTTCGCAAGAAGAAGAGTTGAGATTCATGGATTGTTTGACAGACATTGATTTCCGATTTGGGAGAGCAAAAAAAAGAGAAAAAAATAGGCCTTCCTACATGATATCTCCGTTACACTAGATTTATACTATATCATATTACAGCAATATCAAGAGCTGGCTATAATACACGCATATTCTATCACAGCGTCATTGAGGACAATATTTCATGGAGAGCCTTGTTTAAAACACTGAAACATGAGCAGTAAAAATAATAATGCGAAGGGGATAAAACAGTTTCGATCATATTCAAGATCGCAGGTGATGCTATACCAAAGCTAAGTGCATGCTGAATACCATTGATTATGACAATGGTCCTTCGGAGCACCCTCTAACTCCATCGCTAGCCCTATGTGCCTAATGTAATCGGAAGTGTGCGCATTTCATCTCGGGGAATTATCATAGCTAGTAGCCGACTTGTTAACATTTGAACCTCAGTCACGTCAGTACGCTCATGCACAGCATATTTTGATAATCTAGATGACTTTTATGTAAGCATCAAAATGGAAAATCGCGTTACAATTTTTTAGAGTAACATTTTCTTCAGTCCGTCCCTCGTCAAACTTAGAACCTCATTTGTTTATTTATTTATTTATTTATTTATTTATTTATTTATTTATTCATTTATTTATTTATCTGTCTATCTATCTATCTATCTATCTATAAATTTATCTATTTATTTATTCATTTATTTATTCATTCGTTTGTTCATTTATTTATTTATCTATTTATTTATTTATTTATTTATTTCTACATTTATTGATTGTGCCTTCTGTTAGTCACTTCCTAATCATGAGACGATTTACTCAATTCACTAAAGCAAATAAGCTTTAAGAAGAGGAGGATCTTGGTGACACAGACTTCACGTGCTGAAGGGAATCCCAGCTGACGTCGGAAAACTTTAATGATCACGTGACATATTCACGCTGGGGAGCCTCATTTACTTTAAGTGTCGCATCTCCGCTCCGTAATGAATCTCGTTTGGAAATAATTGACCTTTCCCCCACGCGTGTACTGAGGAAGTTCTGCCTTAGTTGTAAACTGAAAAAAGGAAAAAAAAAATCGCAATGGAGCAAGGAGAAGTAGGTTAGGAGGCTGACTGGCTTTAAACAGATGATCTAATGGAAGTGAAGAGAGATGCATTTGTATGTAAATGCACATCTATCAAGTAGAAATGACAAATCAAAGTCCAGAGATCAAAGTCTTTGTGCACCCTTCGCAGCGTGGCGTCAGAATATTTTGAGACGAGTGACACTTTGTTCTTCACTGGGTGCACGAAAGTTGCAGAAGTTGATAGTCGAGTGCACCTTTAACGGAATATCGCACAAGACACTCGTAGATGTATTCTGGTGTTCCCTTAAAGACCACTTTGTAGATCTGTAGAAGGAGTTTAAATCAGATTCTATCCTTGACTGGCAGCCGGCAGAGTTGACAAGTCCTAGGGGCTAAGTGAAATGAAAGGACATGAAACACATTCTGTATTCTCTGAAATCGATTAACAGCAGGTCGACTTACTCTACCAAGTAACAGCTGAAAAAAACTGCAGTAGATCAGTCGTGATTCTATTGTAGGTACATTATAGCTCGGACAACTCTCACAGCAGCATGGTGAGTATATTCCTAGCAGGTATGTTAGCGATTTGTGCAATTGCATGTGTGTGAATAACTCATGTTCTTGTTAATGGGGGAAAATATTTCCATTTCGGATTTATTACGGTACATGAGTACCTGCATGCCCGTGTTTGCGCATGTGTGGCAGTCAGCAAAGTGACATTTGATTCGACATCATCATAATGAAGGCCTTTTTTTTGGGGGGGGGGGAGGGGGGTGTCACTATATCGGGATGTATAAGATTGAGGAGGATCTTGTAGGTTATCTGTTCAGGTTGTCTGTGTGAAGCTTTGTTCAAACTAAAGTCCGAGTATCTCTTCCGAGTCGACTCCACAGCCGAAAGTCATCTAGCAATTTAACCTCCCCTCTCCTCCCCGCCCAAGATGATGGGCAACTGATGGAGGATTTATTGGATCATGGAGGACTTTTGAGACTGCATGCATCACCATGGTCTTTGGTTCATCAACCGCTACCGTTCACATCATGAATGAGGGCTCAACCATGCCCTGTACCGCCAATGTCACGTCCCGAGTGTTGACACTTGGGACCTATTCCTCACCCTGCATCTCCTCTTTTCTCCCTCTTCCTCCTCCTCCTCCTCCTCATCATCATTATCGTCCCTGAGATCCGAAGGTGTTCAACCACGAGCACAGTGAAAAAGATGGTGCAACTTAGAAAAAAAAAGTGATGCGGGAGGAAAAAACCCCCACACAATTGACGATCACCGTGTACACACATGCACATAATTATTATACACTAAATTGTGTCTTATACATGACATAATACACAGATATACTCACACACACATACACATATATAATTATATATATATATATATATATATATATATATATATATATATATATAAGTATACATATTATTTGTGTGTTTGTTGTGTGTATATGTCTCCCATTTATAGAATCCACAGATATCATCATAATTATATAACATATAAAATAATATAAACATATATTTCTAAGTAAACTTGTTGCAATGATCAAGATCTCCATCGTGCCATGTCATAGATGCTGTTGCTACTGCTGCTGCTGCATTTGCTTTGCTTTTGTTTGTTTGTTTTCTATTCGGCTGTCTTTGAAAGAAGGTTTCTGACGTGAATTAAACTAGCAACGCATTACTCCTTTTCCGCGTTTGGTATTGATCGGCAACTTCAGCACCGGGATTAAAGATGAGGGTAAGCTAGCCTAATGTGCGGATTGCCCCCGCAGATCGATATTTAGGTGACCACTTCACTTCGTTCCCACGTTACTTCTGGGTTAAAGTATGTAAAATTCCTTTTCTTTAACTTTATCGCGAAATAAACACCTTTGCATTGCCTTTCATTCCCCCTCCATCTCTTTATTTGCACTTTGACACAGTCGTCTTCTCTTCCAGCCACATGGACATGTGGACTGGGTTTGGGTTTGATTTTTGCGAGCTGATCAAATCGTAAATCCGCAAGCCCACTTCTCTGCGCTTCTCTGGATATCATGTCTTTCCCTATGACGAGTCAACCGGCTCGAGTGTTTTCGCAGGCTTTAGCAAAGGCTCGATTGTTTGTCTGGGTTTTTTTTCCCCTCCTCGCCTCCTTCCCAATTAATCTGACACAGACAAACACACACACACACACACACACACACACACACACACACACACACACACGCACACACACACAGACACACCATTTTTTTCTTTTATATCCATAAACTAACCAGCACATTAATGATTAAAAAACTTCATATGCCAATTCATTTTAATGGCGTTGCTTTTTTTTTACCGATCAAGCTTGTGGGATAGATGGGTCTTGGGCAAAGAATTTGTGGAAGCATGATGAGCTGCGAAGACGAAATCAGACGCCGGGGAGTTGCGGGGGAAGGGAGAAAAGTTCTGAAATATCAACTTATTCTCTATAAACCCTAAACAGCTAAAAAAAAAGAGGACCAAAACAAAGAAGAAATCATGATTTTGAATTTCTAAATGTTTCATTATTTTTTACTTCTTATCTGCAGGATATGCGCATTCATGTCTTCATTGATCGGAGCCCCTAAATCTATAAACTGCGAACATTATTAGCAGCAACAGTGGAACTACTATGCCCGAGAACAATAGACTATATTTATGGTTTATCTGCCAGCGATGAAGACAAAATTTGTGTTTGCAGTGACTGTTCTTTCGATCTAGTTTTAGGCACCCTTAGGTATAGCAGGAAAAAACCAGTTTGTTTGGATAGGGTTACCTGATTTCTTGGTTTCCGACCGATTTTCTCTATTGCGTGCTCGTGTTGACTTTTAATTCTTCTGGTATTTGCTTTGACACTTATGCCCTCGGGTGTCACTGGGATCTCAACTAGCCAACAATCATTTCTGCTGGGGTTTTTTTTCCGAAAAAAAATCTTATCTCGCATACTCAGACACGCAGGTGTTTTCGCCACTTTTTACACTTTGCTCCATTTTCTGTGACATTTTCAACAGGTTTATTTGCTATTAGCGATTTACGATTACGGCTATTGATTTACACGCACAGCAGAAGGAAGAAAAAGACAATTTTTTATATGTACTGTAGAACTCTTCATAAATGTGTTCTTTCACTTTCAAATTTAATGGTCAGCAACATATTAAACCATCAACATATTATTACCGTGCGAGGACAGACACCCATTAGCAATATGATGGTGGCATTTTCTAACGTCATTTGGAACATGTTTAAGTCGAACTGATTTTAAGTCCGAATTTTTGTCATTTTTGAACAGTGCATAATACAAACGAAAAAAGAGACGAAACAAAACAAAAGCAAAACCAAGAAAAACATCAACAACAACAAAAGCAGGTGAATTCTGAAAATTTAGAATTATCTTTGATATCAAACTTTCCGTTGAATATAGATTCAACCAATCGTGCTCAACAATGAATCCTAAAAAATGAGTAATTTTGTTATCAAACTTTCTCTTAAATATAGATTCAGCCAATCGCGCTCAACAATGGGCGCTAAAAAAAAAAATCATACGTTTAAAGGTACAACGCGAAGTTAATTCCTAATTTCCGACATACGTAGAAATTGAATTAAACTGGCGTTTGTTGTCATTGCAAACACGCCCGTCGCTTTCGAACAATGACAAAGACATGAAATCATTTACCTCTCATCCTTCATACAGAAGGGTGCAACGTGTTTATACTTTACTATATCGGTGTAATTAAGGTCACGTGCTCATGAACGGCAATGAACGCGCAGAGCTTGACTCAATAAACAGTAATTACACACAGACTTCGGCAACACTGAACCGAAGGTCGCGATGCTAACCGTTGCGTGACGTAATCACGAAGGGCGCTTGTCATCTCAATTACCGTTCCGCATTGAGGCAAACTTCACATTTCGTAAAGAGGCGCGTTTTACTCCATGACATGTCACGTGATCCTACAATATTGCATGATATTGCGAGGACAGTGCTGAGTCCGCCAGGTGCACCAGCCCTTTAATGTGAAAGAAAAAACTACCTCATGATTGACTGAATCTTTCGATTTGTCGATCATGTCGATGTATCGGTAAGCCGTGACAAACTAACCTGCAGAATTTTGAACAAAATGGTATTAAAGTAATGGTAACATTATGGAATATGGATATCTAATGGGTACTCAATTCATCGAAGTCAACTTAGACTTGTTAGAGGTGGTTTTGTGCCGTAACTTTCAGCTGTTCCTCGAAAGCACCGACGAGGAAGAGGCACAAGAATAAAAAGATGTGCTTTCGCGATGTATCCTGCAGGGGCCAAACCATGACAATCAAATCATGCAAATTAATAATGATGCATTAACACAGACAGGTGACTGTTGCTCCAGTCCTCATGTATTGGAAGCGGTATCGTGATGTTCACTTTAATCTCTCGTTAGATAGGGCAGGGATCAGGTGGTAGGCCGACCTCAATGATCTTAACGTTTTTATTCGAAGACCTCCTTGAAACTAGACAAGGAGAGTACTTATTATTAGCGAAGAAGCTGGTGCCAACAGATTACCAGTTTCACTCTTTACTTAACCCGTTCCATATGAGAACCTTGTGGCTTGTGTAGTAAGTTTATGGAAATTTCAAAATTCAGTATGGAACGGGTTAACTTTAGAAAATTATCAACTATTAAAAAAGAACAAAAGATTAAAGAAAATAACTGAAAGAAATGATTGACATAATCAATGATATAAAATGAACATGAATCCATTAAGATTTAAGTGACGTAAAATAGGATTGCGGGGGGAATATTGTTTACCTAGCAAAATTTGGTTCAGGTTGGCGTGTCATAGTTTGGCGATTCTTTATTTGATAACTTCGTATTTTCCAACACATAATTTAGGCATTCACACTGACCATTTCTTCTTTGTCTTGAACCTGTGTTATTGCATGGGGAAAGATAAGCACAGTTACGTCTCTTGTACAACACTTTTGCATATTTCACTCGATCTCAAATATGTGACTGTGTGAAAGAGGCAGTCATTTCCAGATTTCCGTCAAATTGAAGTATTTCAATTTCATTATCTTGGTCATTTTTGGATCTTGACATGTATTGAAATCCAATGTACAGGTTCAAGAAATGATAACGACATCAGAAGATTATTACAAAAACACTTTGTCAAGCAGAAATGCACTATAGCAATAGCTTTGATGCATGGTGTTATGCAAAATATCACGGAAGTATTCCCCCGGCTACAATCTATTTTGAATTTAATATTGATCGTTTGGGAATTCACATATGAATGTATAATTAAGTGATTAAACGAAAAGTCGCTTTCAGACGCAGTAGAAGTGAAGATAAATAGATAAATAAATTGATCAAGTATGCGTGAGCAAGTTATTAAGCAATGAATACATGAATACAATTGATCACACCGGAGTCTTTTCGCATTAGGGCACACGGTTAAAGGTTGTTAAATCTAAACATATAAGATTGTAAATAATGTATGACTGTATATACGTTAAAAGGCAAATTATCTCATTAACATTTTTGATGGATGAATTTCTGCTCTATATCCGTTGTACGGTTATCTTTCATTTTTGATAGTGTGCTATTCTTATTCGGAATGTTTAAGTTATGGTTCATCAATCTTCCTTTGTTTACGGCTTGTGGCAACGCAGAATAGAACAAAGTTTGTGTTGTTCTGGATATACCTCACTGTTTTTCAGTAAACACAGAATGTGTTTGTGTGTGTGTGTGTGTCTGTCTGTGTGTGTGTCTGTGTGTGTCTGTGTGTGTTGTTGTGTTGTTGTTGTTTTTTGTGCAAGGAAAGAGTCTAGTCATATCACTTTACAGAATTTCATCCTCGAGATGAGAAAGTGTGTAGGCTAGTGCTAACATTATCTGCATTAATGCTGAAAAGAACACTGGCTTCAAACTGTCAAGGGAATCCCCCTCCCAAAAAAAAAAAAAATAAAAAAAAAATATTCGGAGTGAGCATTAGTAAAACATTCAGTGCGCTCAGTGAGAGTGTCAGGAAAACCGGACGGTCTGTTAACATTTTCAAAGTTATTAGATTTGTTAATTTCATTTGCCGCCCCTAATGTATTGAACCTCTGCAACTGTTCGTGACGTCAATGTAGTCAACTGACGTGGAAAAAAAACAAAAACAAACGGGTGTTATGAAGAAACTCGGACGTTCTGTTCAAAACTTCGTTATAAATTCATCAATTTTGAACGGTTTTCATTTTTTGCTCAAACTTTCATCGAGTGTTTCACTAATTTTAACTAATTTTCGGAATCCACTTAATTCTAAGGTGAATTCTCTTCTAAAGGTCCTCTGATATTCAATTCACGTTCTATGTACACGATGAGTTCAGTTGATATCAGTAGGTCTTTGATATTCAGATGTCAATGTCAATTTTTTTTTTCATTTAATGTTAGATTATGCGATGCATATTTTGATCAAACGGTCGCACAATTTGTGATTAGCAGGTGTTATCCATGCGTACACATCAGCAGAAGTCAACATGTAAGGAGACCTTTAAAAACACATTTGCCTTGATCACCAACTGTACGGTTAAGACAAGATAAAGAAAGAAAACAAAAACATGAGAAAGGAGTAAGCATGAATACAAACAAGCGGGCGTCGCAAATTATGGGCGCGCGTATGTGAGCAAACACATTTGTTGTCCCGAGAGGACGGAGCAATTTTGGGAATGTATTCATAACGCAACTTTACACCTGCCCTGGATTGGTCCGTCACAGCGGTGCTGACGCCATCACACCGGCGCACAATTCGAAAAGAAAACATTCCTGAGTACATGAGTGACACGAATACCCTTTGAGATGGGTATATTGGAGAACCATAAACTGCACTCAGTACGGCCTGCATGAAACACGAAGAATATTTTAAAAAAATGAAAACAACAGCACGAAGGAATGGAAGAAGATATACGTAAGAGAATTAGATCGGATTATTTTTTTTCACGTGACCAGGCTTGGTTATTGCATGCAGGGAAATATAAAACAACAACAAGTAGGAATGGAAGAAGACATACATAGGAGAATAAGATCGGATTTCTTTCTTCTTCTTCTTTTTTTTTTAATTCAAAGTGATCAGGCTTGTTTATTGCAGGTTACATTGGTGGATTATGGCTCTGATAAAATGAAAGTAGTCAAAGACATACGTGACATTCTCTTCTATCTATCTATCTATCTATCTACCTACCTATCTATATACCTATCTATCTATCTATCTACCTATCTATCTATCTATATATCTATCTATCTACCTATACTCTTCTTTGAGTGTGATAGTTTCACAGATCCGTATAAAAGTATCCTCTTGAGACAATAGAACACGTTTTGACTATTGACCGATTTTCCAAGTTGATATTAAAAGAAAAAAGACAGACATGTAGACATTAAGTGAAAGCATTACACCCCATTGAATTAAAATGCCTGAAGTCAACACTGTTGGCGCACTCAATAAAGCAACCTATAAACTCGAATCAGAATTTGAAATGGCAGAAAATTGGCGACGAGGCTGAATTACGAAGTCATCTGTTGACAACTGTCGTCGAAAAACGACAACTGGACGTCGCCATCTCCCTGAAAGTCACTCTGGGTGTCAAATAGTATCACAGTCATTATTCCATGCTTCAGGTTCAAGTTTACTACGATTCAATAAACACAGACCATGCTCCCCCGCCACTTTACGATGAATTGTTTTATTCAATGCGACGCATTGGACAAGAAACTCGGACTTAACTAGATTTTACAGGACAGCTCTCTGCTGTTCAAGCCATTATAATGTGCATATTATTTATATCATCTATATATTTTGTTTGTCAGTCAGACACAATTTCATCAACCGGCTCTTGAAAACTGCATATACGATGGAGAGGGAGTGGAAAATGTCACAAGCGCGACGCGCATCAAATCGGTCATCTCCTTTCACATCCGAGAGCCCACCGAATCTGCATCGTCCAGTGTTGAGGTTGCAAACCGACACAGCATAATTTCGTTGCCCGCGCGAACAGAAATACTCTACAAATTCGATTAGTCCGCCCTGACTTAACAGGGACCAACGCGAGGAAAATCTAGTTCATATAACTTTATTCATATAATGATGACTCGAGTCTTCGGTTTGGATGATTTTTTTTTATGTTAATGCTTGTTTTAGCCATAAATGGCGGGCTTCAATATGCCTAACAATAGCTGATTTATGTACTGCCATAGCAAGAATGCACCTGACACATAGCACTAGTTAGTGAATCATCTTTCTTCTTCATTTTAAATCCACACACTTATTGCTGACACGAGTTACAGTGCTTTAAAAACCGAGTAGGTCTATAGTAAAGTGTACAATATGATTCACAAGGCTGTTATGAAGACTTGATTAAAGTCTTTTTTATTTATCCCGCATCTCTTTGTTTGATAAGATCATAATTGAATGAGTATAATCCTCCCGCGCTAACATCATCTGCTCGCATTGTTGTGTTATGAAGAAAGGGTGACTTCTTCTTCAACTGCTAAAACATTGCATTACATACATGAAGCTAAAGACATGGTCTGAACACCAATGGAGAAGGAGCAATACACACAACTATCGAAAACTGTGCCCGAATGTACGATCAAGCTCACCCTAGTTTACGGCAGAGGAGGTAAGATGGGAAGTAAGTGCAAGTACCAGACACAAATGTCACTGTCAAATATCGACAAATCTGTAAATAATTGGCCTAATTTCACCACAATGGGGCTAAGCCAGGGGCTTCATTTGCCCTAATGGACTCATATTACTTTCTCGGAGAAAACAAGTTGACTTAAAGCAAGACAATAGTGCTCCAGTCAACATTGAGCTTCACAGATATACGACCGTACACTGAGAGTCACTTTGTAATGACGTCTATGCCAAAGTCGTAAGAGTGAGAAGAGACTTGAAGAAAAATAACAGCGAGATTAATTGTTCTCTTCTATTCCGATGATCCTCAAAGCGTCTCCTTGTCAGCAAAAGAAAAAAAATCACGGTAAGACGTGAAAAGGTGTATCCTCATTTTCGATATATCTGCAATTTTGAGATGTAGGATCTTTACCTATATTCAAAGTCATTGAGAGCGAATGAACCACATAGCATCCATCGTATCCATCATTTATTATTCATAGTGATCCGCATTCGAACAAGCGAACTGGGCAGGTGAGATATATCATGTTACAAGAATTTATTGTTTTTTAATCTTTTTTGTTTTTGTGTTGTTGTTGTTTTGTTTTGTTTAGTTCATGCGACTTTAATCGAAACCCCAGCCCCTTACATACTCTTTAGAACTATCCTGTAATTACCTCTTCATTAATTTTTGCAAGATTTTTTGATGCCCATATTTGGCGATTTGCAAAATCATTACAAAGAAATCACATCAACCTTTCAGAGATAAGAGACAATCAAACGCTAAAGACCAACTTCAGTATAAAAGTGAATTATGCATACAAACATTCAAACTTATGGGAGGTCTTGAAAGACTTTTTCAGGCTTATTTCTTAACGTTCACTTTATCAGGATACGCATAAAAGTAGCAAATATACAATGTTGGAAGAGGATATATAAATATCTTTAAAATGTCTTGGAAGTCACAGTTTTTACTGTCATTACAGGCAACAGTTTCCTACATTCGCGCCAAAATAAGAAAACGAATAATGTATTAAGGATAATAATTTACCTAAACGAAGTTTAAAAAGGATAAAACTACTGATTACAGTGTTTACCTATGCACTTCATTCCCTTTTAAATCCTAGAGCAAAGAACGCAAATAATGCTGGTTTCCAAATTAATATGTGAAAGACTAACAACTAGCACAGTAATAAGTAATGTGTATCGACAAAACTTGTCTGTCAACCAAGCATTCCGCCATCGAGATTGTGAGTATTACACCCCCCCCCCCCCCCCGGAAAAAAAAATCTCCAACGACGCCACTCCAAAGCAGCAGAGACTATTATCCTAATCCTTCACTGTAACTGCGCGTGCGCATTAGCGTGTTTGTGTCATCTCAAAGCTCTCTAAGAGCAGGTCTTTGAAACCACACCGGAAATTTTAGACCGCTATTTCAGGTCACAACTATGTGTGTGTCAATGGACCTTTGTCCTCTTCGAGTAGGTCCCTTTTTTACTAATTAACCTCTACTCCAATCCCTCCCCAAATCTGCACTGGCTGATTGATTGAAAAGGGTTGCTCTCGTTTCTATAAAAGACAACAGACAAAGTTGCATGTTTTGATACACATCCGAGTCATCCTAAATCCTACCCCCCCCCCCCTCCCCCGATATACTGGGCCAACCATGCTCACGCACAAAAAGAAAGAAGGTAAAAATACAGGTCCACGTGCGCGCATGATTTTATAGAATAGGCGGATAGCGCAGAACCTCTCTCTATTGAATCTGGGAGTGTCGTGTTTGTTCAGCGGCGGGAACAGGGAATGCGGGAATGCAGACGTGAGTGACAGAATTAAGAACTATTAAAGCACCAGTCCGCAGACTGTACCGAACGCGAGTCAATATATCATATTTGGCGAGCCGTCACTATTGTGATATGCCCGGAAGAAATGGATTGTCTGTATTCATTTTGCATCCCCACTGCACAGCTCCGCTGCCGTATAAGAGTAAACGCACTTTTCGTCAGAAAAGGACCCACTTAAGCCTGCCATTCTCTTAATATCAGGTATATGTTTATTTCTCTACCTACGTGCGTGAACTGTAGGTCTACACAACACGCTCATTGGTGGAGTTGAACAAATTCAAAGAGAATCAAACAAACAAAAAAATCCGCAAAGGAAGACCATACAGGAAAGTGAGTTTGATATATTTGATAATTGAAATCCTTTGTGACTTCAAGTATTTTGTGGAGGTTTAAGAAGTATACTGCTGTCATCACCATATTATAACGAGGTCATTTGTAATATTCCTATAATGAACACAAATGTATCAAATTGCTTCCATCTCCCTATCATTCTCTCTCTCTCTCTCTCTCTCTCTCTCTCTTTCTGTGTGTCTCAGTTGGCCCTGCTGCATATCAATTTCAATTTTCAATTTAAATTTATTTTCATATTTCTCGATGAAAAATTACATCAAATATAACAAAATTAAATGAAATACATGACATACATAGAATATTGCAAATATGTAAAACATGATAGTGGTCGATCTGTTAAGTTTGGAATCTGTGAATGAATGCTAAAGAAATATGAAGGAACCTACTTAAAAGCGAGCTTGTTGAGCATCATATCAGTGCATCATTCAAGAAAACAAACAACAACAACAAACAAAAACAAAAACATGTTATACCAATTTAGAATGTGTCTGTCCTCGCTCTTAGTTCTCTCTTACTCGTGCCTCACTATTCCTCTTACAATGAAAAAGACACTCAATATGAGTTGACCATATCCATGGCAATGATTTATTTCTCTCGCACGGTCATAACACACACACACACACACACACACACACACACACACACACACACATATATATATATATATATATATATATATATATATATATATATATATATATATAATTGACATAATGAAGACAGTAGACGTCTCACGATGTCTACTGTCTTTATTGTCTCAATTATATCTTTCTCCCCAAGATGACAGACAGAAGCATTCGGTAAAAATATCAGCATCATTCCATTACATGGAGAGAGAGAGAGAGAGAATTAAAGGTGTATGCTTCATTTTAAGGGAGAGATAATTGTTCGCTCTTTACTTGGACTTTAAACGACACCCAGCTAAACACAGTGTTGCAAGAGCGCACGTCGTTACATTCTTCCTACGCACCCAAATCAGTTAAAATCAAAATATTAACTGAAAGAGAGCAAACTGTGCAGGTTCGATTTGTCTGTCTGTCTGTCTGTCTGCCTGGGTTGTTTCTCTCTCCCCCTCTCGATCGATCGATCGATCTGTGTGTCTTTCTATCAACCAAATGTATATATATATATATATATATATATATATATATATATATAATTTAATATCAATCTATCCACATGTATTCATCTGTCTCTTTCCCTATCTCCAAGCCATGGTGATTGATAAAGACCATTTTACTTACTCCGTCCAGGTAGCCTGGTGTTGGCCTGCTCAAGGATTGATGACAGCGTCTGGGTGTAGGTAAATGCCACCACCACTTCGAGGATTGGGTTCTGATTGAAGACGTCTACAAGCCTCTGCATTCCTAATTAGACACAGCCAAAAAAAAAAAATAGAGGACATGTAAAAAAAAAGTTATGTATGAAAGGCTTTTGTCACTTACTTCCGTCACATTAATTTTTGTATCCAAATTGCCACAATTTATCCATTTGTCTTCGTGGGAAATTAGATAACAAACTAGAGCGGGTCAATTGTTCTTCACATTCACCACTTCGAATTTGCGTCTTGGTACACACAAAGAAATATATAAATATATATTTGGAGTACATCGTTACACATAAACTACGTATACAAGTAATTTCTTTTGATAATCAGAACATTTAAAGGGGGAAATATAAAACTGCATTGTATTTCTGCTATTCGGAACTATCCACACTTAACACCCCACACCTGCGTCATACGTACATGTAGTTGGAAAATCAATTTAAGACCTACTCCTTAAACTTAATGGCTACGCCATTCTTTTCCATATTTTGAAGAGTCTATAAAGGAGCTGACTCTTCAGTTCGTTCGAATAATTCATCTTGAGAACGTATGAAACAGCCATAAGCCAATATTCATTGGCGATGAATGGCAACTTTGAGAATCTCGAGTGTTTCTTTAAAGGGAAGGTAAACCCAAAGAACAATGTGGATTGAGTGAAAGCAGCAACATTAGTAAAACATATCAGTGAAAGTTTGAGGAAAATCGGACAAGCGATGCAAAAGTTATGAATTTTTAAAGTTTTGGTGTTGGAATCGCTGGATGAGGAGACTACTAGAGGATATGACGTATGAGTGGACAACAATACAAAGAAAATATAAAGGAAATTCGACAAAAATTCACTTTTCTAGAATTATGAAAGAGCAATGGACCAACCGCTTTCAGAAAGCAGGGGGAATAATTGCTACCCTTAACATAATATGTCAATATCAAGTTGATGGAATTTGTAATTTTCAAGAAAAATGGATTTTTGCAGAATTTTCTTTCTATTTTCTTGGTATTGTTGTCCACTCATACGTCATAACCTCTAGTAGTCTCCTCATCCAGCGGTTCCAACATCAAAACTTTAAAAATTCATAACCGTGGAGTTTTGCATCGATTGTCCGATTTTCTTCAAACTTTCACTAATGTGTTCTACTAATGTTGCTGCTTTCACTCAACTCACATTGCTCTAAGGTTTATCTTCCCTTTAAGATCTACTCAATGGGTTATTTTCTGCACGAATCTTTACAATTACAAAACACTTCCTTATATTATTTATGTTTTTTAGTCTAATGGGGAAATGTCCTGAGAAATACTGCCCTAAAGATAAAAGATGTGACTACTAGAAACAGTCTTCGAAAGAATCTTAGTAGTGCGACTTTAGAAGCCGAGATTCTCCCTGTGGGCTCCTGTCTTATTTTGACAGTATATAAGGCACTATATTTGGCCCTGTTTTTTATCAAAGCTCCGTTGTTGCCGAGAGGACGACGAGTGAGTGGTGTTGAAGTCTTGTAAACAGACCAGACCAGGGGGTCGTTTCATGAAGGAACTTGTCGGATAAATTAATGTTCGACAAGTCAATTATATCCGACAAGTTCAGAGAAATCAGCCAATCAGACTAAAGAATTTCTCAAAACTTGTCGGAGATAATTGACTTGTCAGATATTTTATCCGACAAATTACTTCATGAAATCCCCCCCCCCCCCCAGATGGAGGTACTCGGATACGAATGCTGCTACTGCGACAAACCCGAGTTTCTCGAGGGCGTGATGAGAAAGATAATCAGGTTATGGGTACAGACTCATAGAAGCAAATAACAGAATTGTGACAGACAGACAGATAGACAGACAGAATTACATACAGAAATGAAGGGAAAGAAAGAGAGAGAAGGCAGAGGGCGTTGATCACCCCCCTCCCCCTTCTCTTTCCCCTTTAATGTTTGTCATGCCTCTTGACCCAGTATTTGGACCATGACCACCACACCTTCAACCTGTCCCGTGGGGTTGATGATGATGATGATGATGATGATGGAAACGTATGTGACGGGTTGTCAATGAGACGTGACCTGCACTCTCTACTAAAACACGTTTTTGTTTTGTTTTGTTTTTTCTCTGTACGTGGATGGTATGCTGTTCAAGTTTACAATGTTATTTCACGACATTCCAAAACAAAGTGTCGAGAGCGAACATTTCCTCCAGACGTTTACGTCGGCAAAGCATAAAAAGCAAAAACTATTTTAACAAGATCAGCAGCTCGTCCATTGCACTTAAAGTTGTTACGACATTGCTCGTTTTACAGTCTTCTCTGTTTGCGTTCATCAACATATATCATACTATTTTTTCTTCCTTAATGATTAACGTTTTGAGTTGAAAATCAAACTCTTGCTCCCTCACGCATGGTTTCAGAAAAAGAAAATGTTGGTGTTCTTGTTATGTTTATCATGTCTCTACAGTGACTGAAAGATCAACAAACACACATAAAAAATCTTTGCGTCACATTGGTCTAAAATATCCTATTTTCAAACACCCCACTCACCGACTTACAAAATTACCCGGCTTAACAGAAATGATAATATGTTTGTGTGATTTCTAACTCATCATCTGAATAAATTACAGGCAATTGAAATAATCTAGGTGGCGATGGTGATGGTAGTAGTGGTGGTAGTGTATGAATGTGTATGAAAGAAGGGGTGGCTAGCTTGTTTCTTCACGTATATTTAGAGTGAGAGGTGAGTAGCGGAATTTAATCGCAGCTTATGTTAAACTATCGCAACACAGTTTGTGGTACATGGGAGTCATTCTGAGTTAACGGTTTCCTTTCCATGTCGGTTCACTTTTTCTCTCCGAGTTCTTTAAACACAAGTCAGCCATTGAAATTGAAACAAACTATGAAATCCTAATGTATATAAGGATTTTTGAATAATCAATTTTCTATCGAACAAATAATTCATGATGATCCAATTACACCACATTCAAATCACAATGGGGAAAATCCTTTATACATAAAATATTCATATACGCTGTACGTATATAACATACTAAGTATATGAAGCTGGATGTCATCTCTTGACAGTATTAACATAAAATCTTTTTCCTTTTATTAATAAGAATTGGATGAGTGCAGAAAACGCATTAGCGAGCTGGAAATAGATTTAACTGAAACTGATCCGAACCAGGATACTGTCTCAAATGATATGAACGGTTTTAGCAATTAGAAAAATGAAAACAGTGGTGCTTTTTTTTTTTGATCAGTGACTTTTTTTCTGTCTCTCTTTCTTTTTTTAAGGAAGGGATTGTATTACATATCATTTCCGTTAATTCTACACTTCCTACACTACGAATGTTTTTGTTTTTGTTTTTGTTTTTATTATTGGACTTTGAAGGCATGGTGACGTTGGCATGGTTAAGATAATGTATTTCTTGGTTTCATTTATTATGATAATTATGTAACATGAGTAGCTAGATTTCGGACGGTTGATGTTCAGACACAATTTTAAACAGCTTACCTTCTTCATCGACTTCAAGGGATACTAACTCATCCACTGCGATGCATATTCCAAGTTGAGTCGCCCGACGTCGGAAGTCGAGCGCGATAGATCGCCCGTAGGCGTTGTCGAGCGCGATCAGCCCCACCCAATTCCAGCCAAAGCTGGCGATAAGTTCGGCAACGGCCGCCGCCTGGTGGAAGTCGGAGGGGACAGTTCTAAAGAAAGTCCGGTACGCCTTCCTGTCGCTCAGCAAGGCGCTGGTGGCTGAATAACTAATCAGCGGAACGCCGAAGTTCTGGGCGTAATCGGCCACGGTTTGGGCGCTCGCGGACGTGTCGGGACCGATGAAGAGCAAGGCAGATTGGTTAGCGATGACGGCGTCGGAGTTCAGCGAGATCGCCTCCTCGTCGTACTCCAGACCAAGGCACTGGGTTGCCGCGCGGAGTGCGGAGCTTTTCCAGTTACAGATATCCCTGATGTCGTACTCGAGCTTAATATCCCCAAGGATGTCCGTATCGTGATTGATTTCATCGATGGCGTAGATCATGGCTCGAGCTCGCAAGTAAGAGATCATGTGATAGCCATCGCATCGTTCACGGGCTGGACCCTCTGTCCAGCTCATGTCGTCGATCTGCACCTGGTAGTGGATTGAGAAAAGTCCGCAAAGCTTAACCCTGATCGTCGGTGGTATCGCGGAAGGTTCCTTGCATAAAACGCTAAACATCAAACTACAAAATACCAACAGAAACGTGACGTGAACAAGTACAAAAGCCATTGCGGCAAAGTCGAACTATTTCATTCCCAGCGCACAGTCGTAGAATCTCTTTCCAAATTCTTGAGTAGCTTTTAACCGCGTATTTTATAAACCTCTGATCTCAACCAAAAACTGCTTAAGGATTCACATGGATTACCAGAAGTTTCTCTTTGTCACACTGGACTACCCACAGAAATATGTTGACATCAAATGAGGTTAAGTAACTTGCTTCCAGTCGCACATGAGCACAAACTCATTTAACTTGCCTCCCGGAGGCGCGAAAGCTATAAAGAAAACTGACACGGTAGGATGTCGTTCGATATCAATTTATCAAATATTTAGGAGAGAAAGGTAATTGATCCATGAACATCCCAGCTATGCCACACTGGAGCCAGAGGATAGGGTTAATCTCTTTCTCGTTCACGTGATGAAAGTGTAGTGAGCGGGTGGTTGCGCTATCTCTCGCCCAACGACGGTCACCGACGGATCAACTCTATGAGTCAAGTGCGAGCACGTACCGCGTACCGACTGACGGACTTACAGTCGTCAAATGCAGCGAGAAAGCGCTTACACGCACACTGATCCCAGCTATCTCGTATGAGTCGTATAAACATCAGCAAGACTGTTCCGGAAAGTCGATAGATCTAATGGCGGACTCTAACTGACATTAAATGCTGCACGCATCTTCCCTTTCAACAGTAGATCTGGCGTTTAGAATAAAGTCAAACAGTCGCGTAAAATTGTCATCATAACGTTTCAAAGAATTTTCTAATAATCTATTCCATCGTAAGCTGTTTAGCGAATTTAAATTGATCACAATAGACGAAAAGAAAATTTTAGCTTTACGCATGCAAGATTTGCTTTTAATATCAACTTTACAAGATTTTAACGACAAACATCCTCTTGAATCGTTCATGATCAAAAGAACCTTATATCAAAATATAACCTAAAATGATTATTTGTTTCTGTCATACAATCTACACACACGCGGATGGCTGTGTGTGTGTGCGTGTGTTTTGCGTATGTGCATGTGGGTGTGTGAGTGTGTGAGTGTATGCATGGTCGTTTGTGTGTTTGTGTGGGCGTGGATTTGCATGCTTAACTTGGGGGAAGAATAGAGGAGGGCATGTAAATAAGGAGATTGTGATCATCTTGAACTACCAGCATAAGAATTGTCCACGCCGTTAATTAAAAACCGGCTGATCTATGGCTCATTAGGTGTGTACTTGACTTCAGGATTGTCATTGATATTGTTGGCAGCTACCAAATGTCAGAGTATTAAAGTCTAATTTACAATGATCTCTTCCAGGGCAGGGATAAGTGTTCTCGGGTCTCGTTATTGCGCGGAAATAGGGAGCTCATTATTTACAGGATCCAGCTGTAGACACGTACAGCTTAACATCGAGGAAGCAATTTCTGATTTTCAGAATCGAGCGTCATATTTTCTAGCTGAGTGCGCAAAATTCTGATTAAGATTCCACTCATTTTCTCGCGTCACTTGATTATTTTCATTGAACTGTTGAGCTCATCAGCTCAAATCACGTACCATGTTAATTTGGGGGTCAGTAGTAGTGTCTTTTTCTTACAGGTTACCTTTTTTTTTTCATTATTTCCGCAGTTTACGATACCACAAATGAAACTATTCCTGTTTAGTTTTCTTTGTGAACACGCCCGAAGCAAAAATTGCTCGTGTGTTTCTGTGGGTCAAAATGTCTACAAATATATTGCCTGATAAGTAGTGAAGTGCGTTCTTTATTTGTTTTCCTTTTCATTAAGCCTTTCAGTCGTTAAAATGCTACTCTGTGAAATGTGAATCCATTGGAGTGAAGAAGCACAGTGGGTATCAAGGAAACAAAAAGAGTCGATAAGACGATATGAGTTGATGGGATCGAACAGCGAGATGGGAATCCTCCAGGAAAAGTTTAATATCGCGAGTAATTTGCAACAGTAAATAGATAAAAACAACTTTGAAGTCATATTTGATATTAGTCTTAATCAATTCATATCGACAGGATCATTTCAGGAAGGAGCCATTTATATCATGAAAAAAGAAGAAGTAAGAATGTGTTTTTTTTTCTGATGACTTTCACACACATACACGCACCCACACACACGCACACACGTACACACACATACACACACAATCCTATTATACTCTTCATTAAAGGCATCTACATGAGGAATATGAAACACTGAATGACCCTTTAACAGTCCGTTCCATCATGGTTTTATTGCAGAAAGATGACAGCCGCATCAAGGCAAAACGCATGCAAACAATACAGTAAGCATACGTAATAGTGAACTCAGTAACAGTTCGTATCTATCATTTTAAGGTTGTTTTTCTTTGATCTGTCTAAAATCATATAGTTGTTGTTCTACTGCAATATCGCGAAATAGTCATGACCGGAATCCGGCATAGCAGCGTTCTTTTGCACACATCTTCCTATCAAGCACAGATATGGTACATGCATGGAAGATTGCATAGCTTTTTTTATTCACTGCAATGGATAGCAAGAATGAATACAAAATGGTATGAAATGTCTATCTCTAACGATAATCTTACCCTGGAATTGTCATCTGCTTTCTTGTCTGTACTCTCTAAAAAAAATCGAGTGAAAATATTCACTCTTAAAGGAGTGAATACAAAAAAAGAGTGAATTTAGAGTGAAATTTGAGTGAATTTTGAATGAAAATGTTCATTTTCACTCATTTTGGAGTGACCTCAGGGATCACTCGAAGATTTTAAAGTGATCCCTGAGGTCACTCCAAAACGAGTGAAAATGAACATTTTCACTCAAAATTTACTCTAAATTCACTCTAAATTCACTCTTTTTTGTATTCACTCCTTTAAGAGTGAATATTTTCACTCGATTTTTTTTAGAGAGTATGAAGTCTTGATGCACAATGACGTTTTTGTTGTTGTTATCTTTTTTATGGGGTAGGAGGGGGTGTAAGTTTTTGTTTTTGTTTTGTCCTTTCGCTCCAACAAGATATATTCTCGTGGGTCACTGTGTAGCTACTTGTCGCTCCATGGTGTTACTCAGTCTCGGCTTTATCAACTACTCTACTCAACACCCAAAGGTTAGGCCCCATAAACATTAATGAAGACAGCACGAAATATGACTTATTGATGGTGATAGGTGACGTTAGTGACCCTTTGCTCCGGGCAACTCCTGAAATCTGTTTTATCAATCCATAATATATATATATTCAAGTAATATATCAAGTCTCTTTTATGTACTTATATAATGAATAAAGAACACAAAAAGAGAGAAAACACTGCTGTATGTATTACTCAAAATATAAACGAAATGTCTTTGATGAATTCAGAGATTATCGTGAGGTGTCGACCCCGCAGAGGGTACCAAACCAGAGAGACGGACTACCATATTATCATACTTCGTTGTAGGCATGCAGTTTCGTTTCATTTTTAATACTGTATACCTCCTCATTGTGCATTCCAACGTGCAAGCGTGAGCACCACCTATGAATACTTCAATATGTTTATTAGACAATTTCCATTTGGCAAAGCAGGGGAAGACCTCCGGCAGTACGTCAAAATTCCCTTTCACTGACATTATTCTGGAGGCGAGCTAAACACCTCCAATACCAGGGGCGGATCCAGGAATTCCGTAAGGGGGGAGGGGCGCCTCTACAAAATTAAATCCCCCGCCCCCTTTTTTCTTTTTTATTTCTTCTTTTTAAACACAAAATAAAGGGGGGACGCGCACCCGGTTCGCTCCCCCCTGGATCCGTCACTGACTATGACTACGAGACATGACCTTATTCTTTCCTTGCTACAGGGCAGCATCCGATGCTCCTGCGTTCGAATCCCAGGCCGACCCTCTTTAAAGCTCGTCTTCATTATTCAAAGTGAAGCTCGCCGCATATAGTCCCTACATTATGTATGATTGCAGTGTCCATGCAACGTCCAAGCGAGAACGGCTATCCCCTCCCAGAGTGACCTTATCAACTCCCGTGGTCACATCGGGTGTAAGCCTCTTATGCTCTCCATAGATGCCATATAACACGAGTATAAGCTCCAAAAAAAACAACAACAACAAACAAACAAACAAGCAAACAAACAAAACAGAACGGGTTGTTATTGATTAATCAAAGGTCCCGTAGGTAGAAAAACAAAATCAGCAAAGATCATACCTTTTCTTCTGAATAGACATGTGCTCTTGTAACATCAGGTACCTGTGCGCGTTTAAAACGAACAAGAAAAACACGAGGAAAAAAGCAACGTCTTTACACCCGTTGCAACCTCTGTTGTATTCCACCTCCCTGGTTGTATTCTGTCCGTGGAAACGCTCCTCTTTCAGACAGTGTCTCCACAGGCAGAACATTTCAATCAAGCATGCAAATTTACCAACGAGTGAAATTAGGGTTATTGTTTCAATACACATACTGACAGGAAAGCTCCTACAGGTCTGCGGGGTAAACTCGTTTCTAAGCGCGCCCTCAGTCTGTCCATTAACATAATTGCCTGGGATGAGCTTTTAAATATGTACAAAGACTGTATGAGAGCAACAGCCTGAATGTTACTTTCAATCGGTACACATTAAAACGCATGCATCGTGTAATTCTGTGGTGTTTGATTCTGCTTATCATGTAGCCCCTCTCTATCTAACGTATGCAACTTGTTGCATCCCCATAAATTTTACGTCTTCTGTGATATCTATTCTCGCATCATTTTCTAAAATTCTAGTAAAATAAAGTAAATAAAATAAATGAAATAATAATATCCTATGTTTGGAAGAACGCATCGCCTATTGCATACCTGCTCGCACATGAGAAGACTTACACACACATAAATTCAACGCATCTCATACACTACACGTATAGGGCCGACATACACAAACACAGACACACGAATGCACACATATTTTTATTTTGTCGTTTACATCGGGAGTGTGACCTTATTTCTTCCGATAAGAAATCTACACACCTGTACCCCGGGGCAAGCTTTCCATGACGCTAAGTCTCAAATCTTACGAGGTATATTATTTATCTATCCTATGTCAACCAATCACAGTACGTTGTATTTCTGTGGAGGGCAAACTTATTACTAAAAATGTATGGCCATAACCACTATTTTTAAACAGTACACCTTCCCCTTTGTCCTCTAGTTGTGCTTTTGAGTTAAAAATGTTCATGATAGTCGCTTGGGACTGTTTTTGTTTGTTTGTTTGTTCGCATGTGTATGCTTCCCCGTTTACAGAATAAACCGAATAAACAAAGTATACAATACCTTCCCGTAATCCTACTTTATCTATGTCTCCCTCGCGTATAATTATACAACCACCCACATCCCCCATATACGAAAATCCCCTAAAACACATCGCACAGCATATAACGCATTTATAAGGGCCTACTCACACCCACATTATACTCGCACTTCAGCACACGCAAATACATTTACTACTTATGCATCCGATTACATTCAGACGTACCATGGTTTCCCGTTCCCGTTGCTAACATAAGTAATCTGGTATATGACATTATATTTTTTTTAAAAGAGTGCACTCAAAAACTCTTGCATCATGACTATTATTTTATTGTTACTATCATGAGTTTTTTTTATTATTGATGGTAGCAATGTTATTATTATTATAACTATATTATCATTGTTCTTATCATTAATATTACCCTTATTATAACTATCACTATAATCATCATTACTGTAATAATTTATTATTATTATTATTATCATCATTATTATCATTATTATTATTATTATTATTATTATTATTACCGTTATCATAAAATATCTTGTCCATTAAGAAACAAAAAATTATACAAAGAAGGGCCGGTTGCCAAACACACAAAAGGCTACTACATGTATAGTATGATCATGGAACCATCAGAGACTAAGGCACAGTCACTATATATAGCAACCTTTAGACAAGAAAATGTTCTGAAATTACCGGATGTTTAACTCCGTGTAATCTGTTCCTTGACCACAGGTTGACTGCTCTTCTTACCAATGTCTTTTTCCACCTCTTCAAAGTCCGATATGATTTTCCGTATCCTTTCCTTTGAAGGTATAGATTATTTCCTGTTCTGGACTTAAAGGGGAATTCCAGAAGATTTTCATAATTTCACATCATGTAGTACATAAATCGACAACTCCATGTATAGATTTGTGCAATTTATTGTGGTTCTTAAGCTGAGAAACAATACTTTGAAAAACCTGAAAAAAATTACACTGAACAAGCATGATGACATAGGAGGTTCACATATTTCAGAAATGTAGCAGTGTAATTCCATTACAATACAGCTTGCTTGCGAGTTCACCTGTGTATAATCTATATGCATGCCTTCTTCTTTTGCTCTGCTTCCTCGAGCCCCAACTCATGCATTCTTATGGTGACTCTGCCATGTCATCATCCTTGTTCACTGCAAGTTGTTCTAAATTTTGAAAATATTTTTATTTTTTTATCCAATTATCACAAATTCTGAAACTCTGTCCTCAGTATAACTAATTCATAGTCGTTCAAATGTAAAAATCTGAAAATCACCGGGAGGTTAAAGATGCCAGTTCAAAGCATTTACACACTAATATCTTTTCTTCATTTGACACTGTAATCACCTAAAGATATCTTTGCTTTCTGTAAACAAAATGAATGATAACACTCAGACACACACAGACATAGACACACACACACAAACACACACACACACACACACACACACACAAACACACACACAATATGTATACAAGGACACACGAACGGGATGTGCGCACATAATGCGTAGAACATGACTGTGTCGCTACTCAACACTGTGTGGAGCGACTTTGGAGGTAGGCATATTCAGCAAATATGTTACAAAAAAGAGTAAACATTAAGCTTAAAAAGAATCCAGTCCAAATGTAAGTTAGTCTGATAAAAAAGAGTAAAATCGTAAGAGTACAACATTAAAAATTTGACTGAAATCGGATGAAAAATAAGAAAATTATGACATTTTGAAGTTTTGCGGTTCTTTCACAGTGGACATGAATATGCAAATGAGTGAGCTAACAATGTCATACCCTCACAATGTTCCATTGATCATGTACAACAAAATGACGAAAATTCAGTGTTTCTGTCATTGAAATGTGAAATAACATTATAATGTTATTCCTGGTTGGATAATTTCAGAAAATGATCAAATAGATATACGAGGATTTGACCTTCGGGCATTGCGTTTGAATGAAAAACTGGAAATTTCACAATTTTATGCACAAAATATAATGGTAAGTTGTGAGGGAATGACATGCTCACTTTGCCTTTTGCATATTCATATTGATTGTTCAAGGACGTTTTCCCAAAAAATAGCAAAATTTTAGAATGCCATAACTTCCTTATATTTCATCCGATTTCGATCAAAATTATACCGTTGAACTCGTAATATTTTACTCTTTCTTATCAGACTTACATATATTTGGACTAGATTTCCCCTATAGGGAGTCTACGAAAATTCAAGGGTTGCAGGAAAAGTTATCATAAAAAACACAAACAAACTAGACCAAACGATCGATGGTTACATGCAAAGCATTTCAACAATCATACTAATTAGATGCACACTGCTTTATTGTTTATGGTTGAATTATACAAGGAATAAAGAGAAGACGTATCACGTCTCTGCTTCTGACGGCATAGCTTTGAATGATGTATTTTCTAACAAACAAACAAAAAATCACGCGTGTCAACAGCTTGAAAACAAATCCTACAATTGGCAATGGATAAGAAATATGAACAAATAATACATTCTCACGAAATACGACCCTTAAACAAAATGAAGGAAACGAAACTGACGACAAATAAATTCGAATTCTATGTAATAGGAAAGAGAAGCTCTCTACAATCAAATTTGTGTGAACTCTTGGTTAGAAATATACACACAACTCTGATAGGAGGTTTGATGAGTTTTGGGCTGCTGCTTGAATGAGAAAGGCATTGTTCTTGATGAATTTCACCTCCGGAGTGCAATTAGTGCAGGGAAAGGAGGTGTAAAAACGCTATTCTTGCAAGTCGAAATCGCCATGATGATTTGAAATTATCATTTAAACAGCAAACCAACAACTTCTGTATACGTCCTTGGATGCTTCTGGCATCTTCTGTGATTCTCACCAAATATTGGCCCTCAAGTCCAACGCCACCTTGCTGGAATCACAGCGTTTTGCGGAAATTCGCAAGATCATCGCAGTATGTCCGTTAGGGCCATATCAGATCCATCCTAAAATAGATTGTATTTCCCGTTTTCACCATTGCACAGTATCTGGCCAGCTTAATTTGTCATCGTTAAAACACACATGCCAGATATTTTCGGGTATTCTTGCTCTGAGAAAGCTTAAAATGCTTCGTTGCGAATATCATGACAAGGTCAAGAATGATATTATCACTTTTTCAAGATGTTGTCACGTTTTACTCAATTAGCCTCGAAATCCCAAAACCAGCTTTAGATCTTCACGTAAGGAAATAATGAAACACTTTTTGACTTCATCTGCACCTACATTTCCGGTATATCTTCACTTATACACCACTGCAAAGAAACCTGGATAACAATTCATCGGAAGACGTACCATGTATGGACAGGCGAAAAATATTTCACGTGCAAGTGTTAAAGTAATTTTCTCTATGATTGCCGTCTAGTAGACGGTTCATTGTAGTATGTCGATCCTGGTCATCAATACATCGCGCAACAAAACGAAGTTATGGTTCATCAATGATAATGCTAGTGCCATTAGGTCCTTTCTAGTGACTGATGTGGCAAAAACGATATATCCAGACCTAAGACACTTTGCTTCTCACGACACATTCCACCCCACCAGTGGTGAAAGACTGGGTGGTCACGTTGCCACGAGTATTTGGACGGGTTGTACGATCTATCCAGGAGCAAACTAATGATGTAGCATACGTGGGCATTGGTGAGCTTTCTAGTCGATAACAGGGTAAGTCCCTTTACAACAGATCCCGTATCGCGCCACTTGAAGTATTCGTTATAAAGCGTGTCGTTGTTGTCCAGCTTCTTTATGTATTCAGCAAACTCCTCGATGGAACTGAAGTCGTCGAGATGGATGAAAGAGTTTGGAGGAGCCAGGCGGAGGTAGTCTTCTTTCGGTGCTCCGTACACGATGGGCACGGTCGTTTGCATCAGTGCACTGCTCCAGAACTTCTCCGTGATGTATTCGGAGCACTGGCTGTTCTCAAGTGCAAGATGGAATTTGTAGCGCGACGGAAGGTCTGCGCACGACGAATCATTTCGCAAGCAAACGAGATCCCCGCACCTTCCGTAGGTATCAATGGGCAGATACTTCTGCAGCTTTTGAACCAAACCAATCCTGTTCCAGCTAGTTTTGTAGCAATTTGTCGCCATCCATGACATCAACTTTGACCTCTTTGGGATTTCCGAGATGTTTTGACTTTTTGCAGTGGGGTTGTAGTGCTGGTAGGGTAACACGATATCCGTATCGGTCATGTACGTGATGGAAATATCGAAAGGATTTCCAAGTTCTGGTGGAGGTGAATAGTTGGCCCAGTGACCCGGACTCTCCTTAGAATGGAAAACCCACAATTGACCCTGGGGGCGCTTCTGAGTCAAAATTTGCCATTTGAACAATCCCGGCATGAAAATGACCACATCGCTCGTGAGGAAGTCTCGCAAGCTGACACTGATCTTGAACTGGATCCTGCAGACCGTCAAGCTCGAGCAAGGGTAGTCGGTCCATTCGCTCACTATACCGCCCTGCACGTGCTCGCAGAAGGTGCCGCAGAACTGCATGATGCGTATCAGGCAGGAATCATTCTTGCCACTCTCTACTATCCTCAAACCAGCTTTCAGTTTTTGCATGAGTGTATTGTTCTCCCACTTCTTGGGATGATCCAGCATCATTAGCTTCAGCTTGGCGTGCTCGAATCTGGGATGAGCAAACAGTCCTTCGCGTACCTCTGCCACCTTATCGGCAACCTTTGCAGCGTCCAGCACCCTTCTTTCACCAGACACCTTTGGTGCAGATACACCGTCGGAAAAGGAAGCTGGTTTGGGTTTCGGGGACTCCGGCCGCGGATCCTCCCGGACCTTTGGCGCTTCCGTCCTCTTCTTCTCTACCTTTGGAGCTGCCGTTGGTCTCTCCGGGATGGTTAAATTCCGTTGTATGTCTATTATCGATTTGTCAGCCGCTTCGTCCACGACGGGTTTGGAATGAGCCACATCCATTCTCTTCTGGACGGCATCATCTCGTGGCGTTTCCACAGCAACCGATGAATGAGTCCTTAAAAGTTTGTCTCCAACGAACGCAAGGAGGGAAATCAAAAGTAGCGCGACAATGGCCCGTCTTGTAAATGACGCCATTTTTCGTCTAAAATGTGGAAGATAATTGAAAAGGGATGAAATTAAAGATTTGCTAATGATCTCATGCATAAGTGCATATGTCATATATATATATATATAGTATATATATGTATATATGATATATATATATATATATATATACATATGTATGTCTCCCATACTAAAATGTTACCTCATAATTACTCAAACGAAGATGCCAATGATTACAACGATAATCAATATACATAATGTATATCGTCCATAGGTAGAAATACACAAGTAACCGATGCACTTTGCTCATTTTCAAAACAAATCAACCAAGAAACTATTTTGTGTCAGAAGTAAGCCACACTGAAAAACGGTAGGTCAATAATAAGCCTGCAAGGTGTCGTTCCTGTCATTCCTCAGAAAGCTACGCGGCGGAAACCCCCAAGAGGCTAATGCAGAAACAACAAGGCGCCACCTGCTGCCCACTATACTCGTGTTGATTCCTGGCGCAATCGGGTTAAATCCGTACACAAACTGGTCAACGCTTGCCCAATGCCAGAGGCACTCACTGTGGATTATTCGTATTAAAGTGGCGGAATTCTGCACCTTCGTGATGATAAAAACTACATCCCCTCACAAAGAAAATAACAAAATACACTTCCCCTATTGCAGCTTACATCAGATGTGACGTATTTTCCTGGCTACACTGTGCCGTACCTTGTTATTTTGTTTTCTTCAAATCGTCGATTTAGCTTACAGGTTAATCTTTCAGGAGGGTGAAAAACCCCGATGTGAGGAGAGTGGGATGGTATTAAAAGAAAACGCCTCAGGCCAGTCATTAGAACGGTGATGGTTTAAGACACAATCTGGGGTGGATTTATATGGATAGTTCAGCGAACGATAAAGAAAATTATTCTAGGTATGATAGCCTTCATGCAAGGCACAGACTTTTTGTGTCTTTCACTTGAAGACCATAGATACTGTTTGCATTTGTCTGCGCATGCGCAAAAAGCTCATGCCTCTTGCGTCAAAAGGGAATTAATGTCATTTGGGTCCTATCAAATAAAAATTGAGATCAGACATAAGTCAGAAAATCAAACAAAAGTCTTTTAACACTCAATTGTGATTGGTTGATGAAATACTTATGTTTGATTTTCTGATTTATGTTTGATTTCGTCTTTTTATGCAACAGTGCTGGGACCATGCACTGTGTCTTTATTACATCAATACAGGCAGGCAATGTATCAAACATAATGCTCACACCACTACAGTATTTAGGTCGATGATCGAAAAGTGCCAAGAGAAAGTAAAGCTCAATACAAAATCTTGAATGTTGTTAGGAAAAGACTGCAAACGCATGCACTTGTGACTATGAATCGATGTCTCTTTCATTGAAATAAAGCTTTCACCTGAGAATAGCTAAGTCTGCACTATACCGCTCTGACACTCAATGCATTTTGAAAAGTCACCGAGAGTTCCACATTAACAAATTTTGCTTTTTTTATGAAAAGAACATGACCACTGTCATCATTTTGATGTGACTCAAATGAACAAAGAACAATGTGCCATGTTCTCTGCGTAAGACAGAAAGTTACGACATACATTTTACTGTTTGTTTGTTAGGAAACGCACTCGCGAATTTCTGTTTGAACATAACGACAATCCTATGCGAAGTTCACAGTACTCACATGTACTCACTGTACATGGTATCTCCTATGCCCCAGCTATGGTATCAAAGCGACGAATTTTGACCAAAAAATTGCCTTAATAATCTTACATTCATGTTAACCAGTATTAAACGGTTGAAAAATAACTATTTACCTCAAGTGCGGTTCCATCTGCCAGCCAGGTAGTTTAAGTGTACACAACAACGTTATAACGACCTCAGTGGAAACTTGTTCACACAGAAAAGTAGCTGGTGTTCACAGTCGCGAAGAAAAGAACAAGTATCGATTTCAAAGATGGCGCTCGTTGGAATATCAATGGGACCGTTCGATAATTAGCGGAGTACGTATTGATCACCACACGAGCGGCAAGAACGAGTCCGGATAGACTGGACCATCCTATACCCACATGATCAGTGGTAAGGAGAATACTAGTACCCGCTTTGGGGATCTTTCTGCAGCTCTTCTGTTTTTTTTTTTTTGTTTTTTTTTCCATCAGCTTTCTCTTCCTTGTTGGCTTTGGTATTTGAAGGGACATTAGGAGGTCCCCGGCTGTTGTTTTCCAGAGGCACTAACTTGTGCCCTTGAATGTGGTGTTGAAAGGGACACGCAATTATCTTCGCGGACCTTGTATGGGGTCCTGCCTGCACAGACGGGTGACTATCATACAAGTATCTACCCTACATAGCCATATCTCTTTTTTACGTTGGACTTTGTTATTGTAAATTATTGCGTACAAGTATTTGTTTGTTTGTATAATTATGGTCTATATCGAAGTGAAATACGAGAAGTAATTAAACAAACAAACTTTCAAAGAAACAAGCAAACAAAATATCCTTATGAACTTAAGATAATTACTGCGGAAACCTACTCAACTCGTGAATGGGTGTAGACATTCAGCGGTTTCCAAATGAATAAAGTTTATTGAAAAAATGATAATGACAGCCCCATTACCCAGGAGACGCAATTAGGAACATTATGATATTTATCAGATTAGATCTCTGTGGATTTTAGCATTCCAGTCTCTGGCAGCGTACGAAGATGATTCATGTTAATTATACTGGAATGTTCTCGTTCTCAGTTGCTCTCGGCATCAAATCTGGTTTTCATCGACAAAGAATATAATTACAGTACAAAATTATGATATTAATTAATATGATTATGATAATTGTAATGGATTGTTATATGGTTTGTCAGATTCAATGCTGGATAGACTGCAGCGAATTCAAAACTCGGCTGCAAAACTTGTTACTCGAGCTCGCCCACATGAGTCTATTTCTACAATACTACACACATTGCATTGGCTGCAAGTCAAAGATAGATTAGTTTGTAAACTACTTTTAATTGCATACAAATGCCAACATCAGTTAGCTCCTCGTTATTTCCAACGGCTTGCGCCGAAAGGGTGGGTTGGGTGGTGGCGCGTCGCGTTAATTGGAACACCACCCTTCGTGCAAAGCCCCCCCCCCCCCCCCCGGTTTTGCCGAAAGGGTGCGTTGGGAGCGTTGGGTCGCGTCGCGTTGACTGGAACCCCACCCTTCGTCCAAAGCCCCCCCCCCCCCCCCCCGGTTTTGCCGAAAGGGTGCGTTGGTACTTTTTCTCATGTAATATTAAAAGACGAGTTTTGAATTTATATCTAACCTTCAAACAACCATTTCAAAGAGGCTATCGTCCGGATCGGTTTACACTCTATTACAACTTGGTCTACAGCCAGTTGGTCTAATAGACTGTTTAATATCAGTTGGTCTAATATATATGCCAGTTGGTCTAGTCATCATTTCGTCCAATTACTGTTTGGTCTAATTGCTATTTGTTTTTTAATATCAGTTGGTTAAATATGAATTAAAAACTCGTCTTTTAACCCTATAAAGCCTAGGGGGGGCACATTGTGCCCCCTACCAGATTTTCATTCGCCACTCCTTCGCCCTTAATCCAGTTTTAACCCAATTTGGTGACTTTTCCAAATATCTTATTCCAAACATTTTGATATATAATTTAGCTATATTTGATATTGCTGGTTGCCATGGCAACAATAAAACTGACAACCATGTCAGTCAGATTTTGCATATTCTTCTGTTCCAATTCCAATTAACCATATTATAACGTATAAAATGGGCGTGTCTTGGCTGAAATTTGCTGAAGGAGCAAAATGTGAAGTAATTATGGCCCTGAAATGTTTTTCCTATTATTTCCTTTGTTTTTCTGTGACAATGCCATAAAACAGTAGATATAATAGAGATACTTGAAAATAACAGTATTTTCCAAAGATTGCCATTCTATTTTGTGTCATTTTGATTCCTCCACCCAAGTTATACCTCTAATATCATTTGTTTATCACATTATCAATCTGCAGACTTAAAATTCCGATATTGTTGGAATATGAAATATGATAACTATGCATGTACCTATCCCTAACAATACATCACAGGTCTCATAATGTATTTCTTTATTTTGTTATGAATAGCACCCCCATGTAGTGACCTTGAGAAATTTCAACCATAAAAAAATAATGAGCTTTGACTTGCAGATCATTTGTGGCAAATATGAAAAATATTGGTCTATGATAAGACATACTGGAGATTAAGAAATTATACAGAAAAATCATGTTTTTAGCATATTTCCTATGTATTTCTTTATATTTTGGTAAATAGCGCCCTCTATGTGTCACCATAAAAAAATCAAGTATGCGGTCATGTAGACTATGAGTTGCTCTACCCATGTGCCAAATGTGACGATGAAACATCAAACAATAACATCAAAATAGCTTGGGCTTCATATTTATATGAGAAAAAGAGAAAAAGTACCAACGCACCCTTTCGGCAAAACTGGGGGGGGGGGGGGGGGTTGGCTTTGGATGAAGGGTGGTGTTCCCATTAACACGACGCGCCACCACCCAACCCACCCTTCCGGCACAAGCCATTTCCAACAGCTCGCCCAGAGAACCTTCGAGACCACTTCCATCTAGCACTAAACAATTATTAACACCGTACAATGTAATAACTAAATCACCTGATCAACTATCTTTTCAATATTCAATGCCTCATTTCTGTGGAATTAGCTCCCTACTGATATCAAAGAATGTCGTCACTAGATCAGTTCAAATCTGTATTGAAGTCTCATATGTGTGTAAAGCAATTTTAATGATGTGTTTTTTATGTTGATATGCATTTTCCTTGTTTTTGTGTGTTCCTGTATACATGTGTCAGTCTTTTCTCGTTTCTAAAAAGCGCTTAAAGACTTAAATGTAATTTGCGCTCTTTAAAAATTGTATATCATAATTAAAATCCTGAATTCAGGATACAATAATGTGGAATATGAGGGGATCAATTGATTTTCTGTTTAAAAGAATTTCATATAACAGTCATTATGCTCACTAAACCTGTCTAAAGTGCAAATTCCTCACTTAAGTATTTCAACGGTGTATGAATTCATACGTCTCGATCTCTTTCGAAGAAGAAGAAAAAAATATTCTTATTAAAATCAAAATAATCTTGATGACGACGACTACTTAGGAGACAGTTGAATGAACAAAAAGTGTGTAGAATATTATGTGGTTTAAAAAAGGATGGATCATCGTCTGATTATTAGGAATGAATCTTTATACATCCATGCCAGAGAGTTGATGACAAGTAAATCTATAAACAGGGAGAGAAAAGGTTGATAAGGTAGATAAATCAAATGGAAATTTTGCTTGATGAATAAACGGCTTTAGAACAGATAGATGGATAGATATTCTAGGAGGATGGATGGATTCTCTACATGTATTCAAAAGAATGCCCTATGGCGAGAAATTAAGCGTGCCAGTATACTATGCTGAAGAACGTGATGACACGAAGTCCACGGAAATTAAACGGAAGCATTAAAAACTGAAATAACGGAAGCCCATTTTCATGCCAAATCATCCCACTAAACACGTTGCGAGCATCGTGTTTAGTGGGGTGATTTGCAAATGGAAAATAACTTTGATTTTTTTTTTTGTTACAATTGTGGATTATTATATAACTATTTCATGTTAGTACAATTCTTACACGTGGTGAAAAGATCACACACCTAATTTAAGAGAATCGGTGCTTAGGTTCGAATAAGCTGTTTTCACAGGGTCTTTGAATTATAGTCTCTATGTCTAATCTTCCGTTGAAACGTACATAACAATAGATATCATTGGGCCTTTATAACGATTGTGATAAGAATGTAAAATACCTGTACTTGTGTATTTGGCAAAAAACAACAACAAACAAACGTATAACAGACTTCCCTGTACGGCCCTCCCCGATGGAAGTATGTTTGACTCGGAACTCAATATAATAAGTGTCTCTTATTGAAAAGTCAACGCTGGGAAGTTTCCTTCAGATGTACATATCCTGTTGGAAGTAAATTTATCGCAGGAAATGTGTTTCGCTTATAATATGTGACGCACTGTATGAATTCTATATCACGTGCCATTCTGTCTTTACCCTTCATGAAAAAGAGGATGTCTAAATGAATTGAAGTGTATTTCTATTCCAAGTATGTGTACTTTACTTGTTTGACCCCCCTTGCTTTATGAATAACCAATATCAGATTCCCTCGCTTTCGCGCCGGGAAGATACGTTCGGAAAACCCTATGCCAATTTGTAAAACATGTCTCATGAAAGCAAATAAAAAGAAGACGTAGAAATTTAATACACTGGCTTCCCTGACACGTTCCACTAAACCACATCTCAAAGCTGATGCAAACAGCCCAAAAATATCACAGCTGCAAACGCACTTCTCGAGGCCTTATGATTATTTGAATATCAAACTGTTGAAAATACATGAAGAAAAAGAACGTAACCCAGAGGATGAGGAAAAAACCAGAATAAGAAAGAAGAAGCGGGAGAAGTGATCATAAAAACCTAAAATATCATGGAAGTTCAGAAAGTTATAAAGTAGGAAATAAAGACCAATGAAGGACAAGATCCCCAGATAAAGGAACTGAAGGTTGTGATAATGACGAGCTGAAAAACGATCGTTGAGGACTCCCGCGTGTACATACAGTACGTCAGGTTTTGTGACAGTTACCTGATACTTCTCGAAATCTCCGTTTGTTTGTTTGTTTGTTTGTTTATTTTTCTTTGAATGTATCTTTTTTACATCCTCACTCTTCTACCTGGCGATGTTACAAAAGGTAATAGCTATTTTGCAGAGTTCTGTTACTTCAGGAATTAGTTATTGGTTATTGTGTATGAGGAGACTGGAAACTACAGGCCTCTGCTTTTTAGCAGTCCTCTCCATTTCCAAGCAGTATTGATTTTGTCATTGACATAAAAGACATAACACGTTCATTGCATTTCAGTTCATAGTATTTTCCTTGATTACGATTCTGCATTGATTTGTGTATATACTTATTGTATTCGAAATGAAATCAATGAAATCAATGAAAGAATAGTAAGCTTCTCACACGAAATTGGCATGGACTTTTACCCAGTTGTCATTTGTCATGTTTGTATTCACATCTATATGAACCCTGACCATGTTTGTGTTTAACTAATATAGTGGATTGGTTGTGAAGGAGGAAAATGCATTCCAAGGCCGAATTTAACGATAAGCATGCTTAGACGGTTGTGAAAATGGCTCCCATCAGCGCAATCGACAGCTCAACATGATCTCCATGTGTAGGCAATGGCTTTAGTTTTCGTTCAGAACAACAAAAATGACCTTGTTAAAGGCTTATCCCGTGGTACTTTTTCTAATGCCTAACAAAGTTTGAAGGCTAGTAAGGATGAATGCTAGAAGCTCTATATCACTTAGTTGAATCTACTTCCCACGTCGTCTGTTGATACTTTCAAGATAATCAAGTGGTCTTCTACCTTATCAGAGTACTAAACACTGTCATAGATATTTACAAAAATAAGAAATGGTGCTAAAAAAAAATATTAGGAAGCAAGCCCACTTAAGTCGAATACATGACTGTTCATATCTAGCTTTATCTTTCTCATAATTGTATATGATATATTATATAATGCATACCGGGCATATAATCCTCTACCCGATGCGTTTATCCTTGGACAATATTTTTTTTTCCCCCACAATTTCCCTCTTCACCAAGGTGTATTAAATATTACATGTATTGATACCTGCAAATGCTAGGTAATAATAATGAGGCAGATACCACTTGTCAGCACTTAAGAGGCTATACCCCGGGTAAGCCCCGTTGCATGCATATATACATATACATATATATATATATATATATATATATATATATATATATATATATACATATATATATATATATATATATATATATATATACATATATATATATATATACATATATATATATATACATATATATATATATATATATATATATATATATATATATATATATTAGAAGAAAGAGTCTCAAGTACGCCATGGATCCAACGAGAAGTTGTTTTTTTTTTTTTATCACAAAATTTTCGGTCTGCTTCAGACCTTCGTCAGTGCAAAGACAATCATGTTTATCATTTTCCATCATTGTCTTTGCACTGACGACGGTCTGCGGCAGACCGAAAATTTTGTGATAAAAAAACTTCTCGTTGGATCCATGGCGTACTTGAGACTCTTTCTTCTAATAATTACAACATTCGAAGTCCAACACGTGGAAAGTTCCAAGATATATATATATATATATATATATATATATATATATATATATATATATATATATATATATATATATATACATATATATATATATATATATATATATATATGAATCTAATGTATAATAATGTGAAATTGCCTTGGCCACGATACGTACATTGTAATGCTGTTCCTTTTTGCTTCCGTTTAAGTTTTAATGCAAATTAGTTGCTTTTTGTCATGTTCATGTACAATGCCACGATCAAGAACGTAAAAAGGTCAAAATCTCGGTATCATTAGGCATGAAGGGAACGACTGCATCGTCCTCTGGATCTTACTTCCTGTCATGACTATGTAGGGCCTATAACCTTATATATATATATATATATATATATATATATATATATATAGTTATATTTGTCTTTCCATCCAGAAGGGGAAATGCGGAATGAATGATAGTTTGGCGATATTTCGATAAAAAGCATGATAATATTCAGAAAAAATGCAAATATTGCCCCTTTTGGAAAAATTATTATGCGTTAATATGGGCTCAATGAAGCATTGAAATGACAAGAGCACAAAATGCATCTTATACCATTAGATTCTGTTTGTTGATGAGAAAATACAACTTTTTTGAGAAAAAGCAGACATACCTACATTCCCCCAATAACCCGTAATCTATGCACATCCAATATATACACCCATTTTTTTTTTTTGCATCGCTGACAATCTCCCCTAAATTGTATTGATGGTACAGTCCTCAATCTACACACACTACGCCATCTATGTCCTACTGTGGAGTATAGTCCTTAGGTCCCAGATCAATGATAAGGCATTGAAAAACATTGTCAAAACCTTTATAAGGGGAAGCAAAAATTTTCCCTTTGGAGCGAATTCCCCTTTAAGGGGAAATCCAGTTCAAATATAGGTTAGTCTGATAAAAAAGAGTAAAATCTTATTAGTTCAACGGCAAAAATTTGACTGAAATCGGAAAAAAAATAAGGAAGTTATGACATTTTGAACTTTTGCTAATTTCTGCAAAACAGTTCTTGTACAGTAGATATGAATATGCAAATGAGTGAGCTAACCATGTCATAACGTCACAATTTTCCATTGATCGTGTGCAATAAAAAAAAATGGCGAAAATTCAATGTTTCTGTCTTTGGAGTCTGAAACATAATGTTATGCCTGGTTGAATAACTTCAGAATAGTGATCAATTAGATATACGAGGATTTGAGCCTCGGGCATAATTGCGTTTGAATGAAAAATTGAAAATTTCTAGGTTTTATGCACACAATATATGCATATTGTGAGGAGATGACATGTTCACTTTGCCATTTGCATATTAGTATTGACCGTTCAAGAACTGTTTCCCCCCAAAAGAGCATGTCATAACTTTCTTGTTTTGCATCCGATTTCAAGCAAAATTACACCGTTAAACTCTAAATATTTTATTCTTTCTTATCAGACTAACTTATATTTGGACTGGATTTCCCCTTTAAGATACCTCGTTTTCGGACGTATATTCGCCATAAGCAACAGCTACAGACTCATTCCTTAGGTCCTTTGTTTCTTTAAACTTCTTCTCTTCTTCTCTGTCAGGATGAAGCGTTTTATGTCATTTTGTTTGGTTTTTTTTTATCATATATGTATATTATTCATGTTGTCATTCTTTAGCTTTGCTAACAACAGCAAAACACAAGCAGCTGTCGACGAAAGGCCAATGTAAAGACGCCAGGAAGGCGGGAAAAAAAGAGTTATATGGATCCATTTCAACCAGTGCACACATACTTTAATATTTCAGGCTGGTCAGTATTTGAGCGAAGTAATGAGATTATAGCGGAGTGGGACTGTACAGAAGGCGCCCCCGGATGACCGTATTTATCTCTATAAACAAGGTGGGCTGCAACCGCTGTGTCATCCCTTTTCCGCCATCTCTCTGCTTTTCTCTTCCACTTTTGTTTGTGCGCCTATGTTTGTGTGTGTGTGTGTGTGTGTGTGCGTGTGTGTGTGTGTGTGTGTGTGTGTGTGTGTGTGTGTGTGTGTGTGCTTTGTTTTGTATGGTGGTTGGTTTGGAAGGGTATTCCAGTGACTTATCTCTGAAAGGGCATGGAGGAAGAAGGGGAAATGATTGCAGTTTCTAACATTGTTGGTTCAACCGAGCACCTGTCGAAGGTGATGAACTCCACCCCCCCCCCCCTCCCCCACCCTCCCCCTTTCGGAAAGATGAAGTGGAGTGTCCTGAAGTCAACGTCAGTTGTCATGAGCAGTAATGGATGATGGCATCATATTTTCATCCATCTTGGTCATCTCCTGTTATGAGTTTTTAAAGAATACCTATCCTGAATAATTTCACTTTATGTCAGCCTTATATTCTTAATATGATTGCTTGGTGCTGAAACGGAGCATAGTACCTGTACATCGTCTGTTTCTTTGCCAATAAAGCTGATACATGATGATAATTATGTTTTCCAGGTATGCATGTCAAAATTTGGTTGATTGTGTATAACTTTACGCACTACAATACTATACTACATACTACAAGCTCTGTCTTTTTAGTGGGTCCCTCCATTTTTCGCACTTAAAGCAACGGTAAAGCAACGGTATAATCCATTCACGGAAAATTACTTGATACTTAGGTTGTTCCTCATACTTGATTTACTTTTATTCGATTGATGTTGTTTTCATCCTGCAGATAATTACCAAGTGGAAATACTAAACAGTTTCTTTCCCTGAAAAAAAAAGAAGAAGGATGAAACAATGCATGAAAAATGTAGAAATTTTAGCACCATGCTTGAAGTATGCCTGTCATTAGTCCTCAAAAAAAAAAGTAGATTACTTCGGAATTAATCGTTATAGGAAAATTTTTGTCTTAATAATACATTCACGTAAGTGCTATCAGGACAAAAAAAAAAAGCTCCTTTCTTTAGATATAATGTGGCAGAAATTTGAATCGAGGATTTTGACTAAAAAGATAGATACAAGATTCGAATTTAAGCACGATTTTTGTACAAGGGGACCCTGCTGATCTTGCTCTTGCTTATTGCTAAACCTGGAGGCGGTATGATCTATAACCGTGCTTCCCGACTAGTGCGTGGGTACCGAGACTTGACCTATTCCTTATATGTCTTCCAAATGTCATCCGGGAAAAGAAAATGTAGGGATTAGAGTGGGGGTGAAACTTGAAGAATTTATTGGTTATGCCTTTGATAATGGAATATAGATCGTTCAGCGTAGAAAGAGGAAGAAGAGAAAGTGAAAGAGTTAGAAAAGGGGAAAGGGGGAAGAGGGAAAGAAAAAAAAATGTGCAGACAAGTAAACAATCACACATGATTGATGTTGTGTTGTTGATGTTGTTGTTTCATGTCGTGTTGATACCGTCATTCATTGTTTCAAGTTTAAATGATAATACTTTTACTACATAATAACTCTAATCAATGTCTATTGAGAGACGAATAATCTTCCGTGTTTTATTTTGTTTGGTCTGTTTGTTTGTTTATTTGGGTTTTTTTCTAATAAGACACCACATAAGGGTAGTCACATTAATAAGGCTATGGGCCAACCCTTAATTCCCCTCTCTGTTTTGCTGTAAGGTATCAAAATAAAACTTAGATTCAATTTTAGGAGTTGTATTGATTTTTTAAAATTCTTTATTCGAATTTCGTTCGATACCACAAAATTCACATTAACATTCACAAAAACAAAACATCATACAAAGACAAAATACATCATACAAAAACATTGTACAAAATTAAGAGTGTCAATTGATACACGCATACACGCATACACGCGCGCACACACACACACACAAACAAACACACACACACACACACACGCACACACACACACACACACACACACACACACACATACACACACATATTATGTATATATATATAGTATAACCCAGAACACATTATTTGTTGCTGTTCATTTGTTTACTTTCGGCATCAGACAGGATTGGATTGAACTTGATTGAATTGAACTGAAAGTTCTCTTTCAACCTGAGTGGACTTTGTAATACTTGTGAATCTGAGCCAGAGCGTCATGCTTGTTTCGTAAATTGTTTGAAATATTTTGTGAAATATCTATTTTGAAAACTTATAAATGTTGTAAGTAATACAAAGAAAAGCATTCATAAATCAAAGGAATGTCTAAGGACATGGGACGATTTGACATGGAATGTCATAACCCAGAACACATCATTTGTTATTATGTCTTATCACGTAGTTTTGTCAGAATGCGCAATTATTCTATCTCACAAAGAGAGAACAAGAAAGCAATATTTGAACGTGTCGTGAAATAATGCTGATCCCGCCACAACGATTCCATTATAACTTCAAATGTCACGAGACGAAGCGCTGGCTATACACTTGATAAGTTTTACTGAATAATTTACAACAATGTCGGAGCACTAGGCGTTACGTGGAAGTTAACTCTTTCACTATCATGGCCAGCTTTCATGCCAATTTCTACATATATGTATGGTCATGAGATGGTTAAAGAGTAGAAAATTAATTGTCTTGGAAGACGTTTGCATGAGTTACTGTCGCCATCTGTTGCCTCGATATATTGTAAACGAGAACCGGGGGCCAGTGAAAGATAATATTTTCACTTGTCTTTCGTGGGTTCCCGGTCACGCGCGTGTAGTTTAATCACGACATGGCAGGTATAATGTGTTGCGTATAGCTAGCGCAAAATATAACTAGATAAGAGGAGAATTTTTGATGGATTCACAACTCTGAGCGCTACGCGCAATGTGTTTGAAGAGGCAACCATCCTTCTTCTGATTATTGTATAATGGCGCGTTCTTGTGTTCTTGTGTTCTTGTGGTTCAATAATCAATGATAACCGAAGGGGAAATGGAGGAGTGTCGCATAGATTTTCATAGGGTAATCTTGACGTTGAGAAGCAAAAATTTGGATACAACATCAATGATTAGCCAAGCAGACGATGGGCTTTGAGTACAGTCAGAATTAGAGATACCGAACAGGTAGTGCAATTATGTTTCCGTTTCTTCTAATTTCAATTAAAAGTGTCAATTGAAGTCAGAATGGCATGAGCGACATTTCTCTTCAATTCTTGCCCAAAGTGGTGTTATTATTATCATTATTATTATTATTAGTATTATTATTATTATCATCATCATTATCATTATTATTATTATTATTATTATTATTATTATTATTATTATTATTATTATTTTTATTACTATCATCATCATCATCACCACCACCATTATCAGTAGCATCTCCGAATGCTTTAGACGTCATTCACGAAACCACCTCTTCGCCATCTTAATCAAAAGTAACTCATCCGCTTATCTCTTGCCGCAAGGCTATTTCATAGTACCTTTCCTTTCTCCCCTTTTTCTTTTTTTTTTCTCTCTCTCTCTCATCCACCGTGGGCCCTCGATATCCCCCCTTCTCTCTCTCTCTCTCTCTCTTGGAGAAATCATAATGCTGGTGAATGAAATATTGAAGGAAATTTTGGAGTGGACCCTGAGCAGAGCGCGCAACAGTCCAAAAGCGTTTTTTTTTCAGAGGTAACCACTGTTGCACTTTCCTTACTCGACCCTTTTCATCCACTTCTCACACCCAATTCCTAGTGAAAGTCCCACCTGATCTATGACATCGATGCTCATTACGTCTACGATTTCTCCGATGGCCTGCCACTTCTCTAGCTGAGAGGATGTCAGAGAGAAGCGTTCCTCAAATGCTTATAAAAGAATCTAGAACGTGACTGAGGCGAGTACGAAAAGCTGCAAATTACGGTATTAGTTTCAGCTGAAGAATAGAAAAGATCGATCCATGTGATATGCACACGGGACGTGCAAGACTTGAACGCCCGAGTATGATTTCGGGCGAACATTCTCGCGAAATCATCCTGCGCGCGAAAAAGCCTTGCCGAGCACGCATGTTGCAGCATGACAGATCAAATGAGAAGGGTTCAAAAATGTAATCTACATCCCACAAAAACTACATGTATAAACAAACAAAACAAACATGTCAAAAATGCCGAAATAAACAGGTATGAGTACGATCTAATTGTTGGTAGCTTATCACGAATCTGTCAAATTTGCTAATAGTTGGGGGCCTAAGGCTCAAAATGGGCTGTTTGGTTCAGATTCTTCCAAAAGCACCAAATTTGGCTCATAGGTCCCTTGTACCATACTCTTTCGATTTTTGATGGGCGCCAAGACTAAAAACCTTTGGGGCCGCCATATTGGTGAAATCCAATATGGATTAATATTAAAATGATTAATATTATGAATCCCATGTGGAAGATTTTACGGGGTTAGAGAATGTGATTGTAAATATAATTTCTGCCATTCAAGGTCACTCTCATCTCTCAAGGTCACTTTAAAGGTCAAATAAGGGTCAAATCAGGCATTTTGTGTTTTTCGAAATGGTGTCTTTGAGCATTCAACTGCAATTCACTGGTACCCCTATTTTGTCCCATTTGTCACCTCCTCCATACTCCTTCAATGGTCAATTAGGGCCAAGAGCGATTCCATCCCCCTACATATCAATAAGACAAATAAATGAAAAATTATATTTAAGATATATATGATATATACAGTGCATATATTGCAATCTTTGAGCACAGAAAACGGGCTTCCGTTGGTTTCGTTTTCTTTTCTAATTTTCTTTGCTCAAAGTTTTCACTATTTATCAATTGTCTCTGGTCAGGTTTTCCTTTCTTTGTTTCAATATATACTATATACATATATATATATATATATATATATATATATATATACATGCATAAATACGGCCGCCATCCTATTCCAAGGTGCCGAATCAGGGTGCAATGGCAAAGAGGGTAATAACACGCCTAATCTTATTTTGTCTTCGTTTTTCCTTCTGACGAGATAGCTGGATAGCCTGTATACAACTAGGCCTAGCTGGTCAGTTGTATGTACTTGGGGTGGACCACTTTACCGATTTATGCACCTTGAGTTTTCCGATAACGGAATGCCGATTCGGGATCTTTTCATGAGTCTGGGTTTGTGATTCTTTCACACAAGGGACTTCCACTTTTTATATACAAGTGATAAGCTGCAAAGTGCCGTGCCTCTACTACACACACCATTGCTTCGCTAGACTTGAAATAAGTGGGATTCGAACCCGCGCCGGAACACAAGTCTTTAGACCGCAAGCCATACGCTACCGACTGAGCCACCTCGTCACCTTTCATGGTCAATGACATAACTTTCCAGCTGGCAAGCGATATGATTCTCCTTCTGCTGAAATTGGTGTATGCCTGCCATAGGCGCCGGAAGTGGGGGGGCAGGGGGGGCGGCCGCCCCCCCAATCCAAAAAGTGGGGGGGCAAAACGCATTTTTGCCCCCCCAAAAAGCCCCCCAGCCCCCCCCCCCCCCCCCAAAAAAATATATAAACAAATAGAAATAATGATAATAAAAATAAATGAATAAACAAAGAAAATAAAATAAATTTGTAGATCTATATGAATAAAAGGGAAAAAATAAAGCTACAAACGGCAGCTTTTGGACTGTAAAATGTCAAAATTTTCAAGCTCGCTCGCTTCGCTCGCTCGCATCCAGCAGTTGAGCCCGGTGCGCCTCCCCCTTAATTTCTAAAGCGAAAAACATAGCTACGACGGCAGTTGTTGGACTCTAGAATTTCAAAATTTTCAAGCTCGCTCGCTTCGCTCGCTCACATTGAATCGTTATGCCATTCTCCTAATGTTGCTGACAGTAATTGCCAGTAGTTGCGCCCGATGCCCCCACCCCTTAATTTCCAAAGCGAAAGATAAATATAGCTACAAACGGGAGTTTGGGGACTGTAAAATGTTAAAATTTTCAAGCTCGCTCGCTTCGCTCGCTCGCATTGAATCGTTATGCCACTCTCCTAATGTTGCTGCCAGTAATTGCCAGCAGTTGCGTCCGATGCCCCCCCCCCTTAATTTCCAAAGCGAAAGATATAGCTACAAACGGGAGTTTTGGGACTGTAAAATGTCAAAATTCTCAAGCTCGCTCGCTTTGCTCGCTTGCATTGAATCGTTATGCCATTCTCCTAATGTTGCTGCCAGTAATTGCCAGCAGTTGCGCCCGATGCGCCGCCCCATTTATTTCCAAAGTGAAAGATAAAGCTACAAACCCCAGTTTTGGGACTGTAGAATGTCAAAATTTTCAAGCTTGCTCGCTTCGCTCGCTCGCATTGAATCGTTATGCCATTCTTCTAGTGTTGCTGCCAATAATTGCCAGCAGTTGCGCCCGATGCGCCCCCATTTATTTCAAAGCGAAATATGTATATAGCTACAATCAAAACTCCAGTTTTGGAACTGTAGAATATCAAAATTTTCAAGCTCGCTCGCTTCGCTCGCTCGCATTTTATTGTTATGCCATTCACCTTATGTTGCTGACAGTATCTAATTTGTCGATCGTTTCACACCATCATTCCATAATCCATGTAAGGAAAACTTACAATGTTCCTCAATGACTGCGTTGTTGAATGTATCACATTCCGTAATGTATTGTAGTCCCATTATTGCTCACGCACACACGCACAAGCATACAGACCGTCAAAATTACTTTATGGTTCCCCCCATGTTTCGACCCACCGTACGCCACTTTACATATAATAATATATATATACATATATATATATATATATATATATATATATATATATAATAGATGTGTGTGTGTGTGTGTGTGTGTGTGTGTGTGTGTGTGTGTATGTGTATATTGTGTAACATATGCATGGTCTAATCTTGAGCCCCCTCCAATGTTTGCCCCCCCAATCCAAAACTGCTTCCGGCGCGCCTGATGCCTGCTCTCCCTTGACAAGACAGCGTCTGCTTCTTCAGTGAAGGAAGCAATGGCCGAAGCTTCCAGGGAATCAGCTCCTCGATCTAGGTCAGACCAGCATTCTAAGGGCAGTTAACTAAATTCGATCATTAAAGTCCTTTAATGGCAGTATCTTATCAGAGTAGGTGAAGACAATTCAGCTGAAGGTTTTTTCTTATCTTTTTTAATTCTCTTTTTATCAAACGGAACCATTTCTTTGCTGAAAGCGCAAATGACTAGGGAAACTGAACACCTATTGATGTTGTATGGGATACTGATCCTGAAGAAAACAATCTTAACATTTTTGCGCAGCAACACTGTGCAGTTCTCTGACAAGAGATGGTGATGGCACCACTCAAATCTCAAGTTATGATTGGAAGAGCGTAGCGTCTTCCTGAAAATTAAGATAGAAAAATAAAGAACTGCCCTCATTTATCAGCGCACAGGTATCCATGAATAAATGGGACGGACAACTCATCCTGAGCACCTGATTCGAGACGGAAGTATCCAACAGGAATTGTGAGATCACAATCCTTCAGCTTTCCAACAACTTAGATGCGATCTACGCAAAGATCCTTACAAAGGATGACATAATGTTTTATGAAAGCATTTTCTGAAAACAGTATACAATCGCACGGATGAGCATAACATCACATTTTCGGTAGTGTGCTTTTTTAATCCCTTTGATCTGAGGGAGTTACGGGTGGGTCGTGGTATTGAAAAGATAAAGACCTTTTCAGCTCTTTCCTGTACAGCATACCTCTCTTCCAGAGCACAACATCAGGCACTGACAGGGTGCGACATTACTTCAGACTTGCTTTGATGTGGCATGCAAAATGCCTAAGTAGTATAGGTCAGCAAACCAGAGCTCACTGACACATTAACTACTTTAATAATCATGCTCATGTCCAGCAAGGACTGATGAGCAACAAGGTTTATGGGGCAGCCAGCGTCAACGAGGGTAGGCATCATCTCGTCGTAACGTGGGAGCAGATCATCAGAAACCACCCTTTTTTATATCTGCTCAAGTGGCGCTGTATCAACATTTCGAAGATGAGTGCTGCTGCAAGTGAGTTTCTACTGGAATCATGACAGCATGGGTCATGATGTGATCCCTGACTTCAGGGAGTGGAGTTGGAGGAAAGATGGCACAGGTACATGGCAATTACTAGTACTATCAGCCACTCTCCGCAATGCTTCACTACCAAATTTCATTCTTCTGCACCACAGCTGTTTCAAGGCATGCATTGGGAGGTGGAAAACATGGAAATGAAAAAAAAATAATGAAATGAATGAATGAATGAAGGTGAAAATGCACAATGTATAGAGCAGTTGTCAGACGAGCCATGGTCAGTAGTTTGATATTGCTGCAAACTTAAAGTGGGGGTGGGGGAGGGCCTATCTGACGGGAGGAGACATTGTCCCAATGCCAGCGTCTCGAAGAGATTATTTTCCCTGTCACAACTAACGCGATTTCCAGGGCGACGTCCAAGACGTCTTCAAACAAAGGGACAACTTATTTGCTTGGAAGTCACGGGGATGTTGGCACGGCTTTTGCAGTCGCAGGGACTTATCAGAGACGTCTTTTCTCAGCGACTCCTCCCTTTCGTCGCCAGTATGTTATAACGGTCTTCACAAGCTGCGGGGACATCTCGAAGATGTTGCAGACAAATTTAGTCCCCACGACATGGCCACAGTGATGAAAACTTCGCAGAGACGTCTCGGAGACAAGCTGGAAGACTGAAATAGTTTCTACAAAAATCGAAAATGTTCGATTCTCCTGCGAATCCCGGAGATTGGGCTCGTCTCCAGATGCGTCGTACAGATGTTGCGGAGAGTAGAGTTGCAACCTATAGTCTTCAGACCAACGAGATACTAACTTATAAAGTCTTGTGATATCATACCAATTTGCGTCCAAGCACTTTGGATAGAATCTTAATAGACCCTAGAAGGTGTCATGAAAGTTGTACTATAGCATATCTAATCTGTACCCTGTTAATGGTGTCACTGTGGCACCTGTGAAACATGCTTGTTCCCCACATGGCGTCACCAGGACCGTCATATTCTCTGAACGACATATTTAGATGTGGAGGCAGATAAAATTTCCTATAAGAACTTTAGAGTCGAGCTTCCTTACACAAGTTCGAAAATAGCAAATTGATGCTAAACTGATGTACTAAAAACTCTCTTAAACATGACAGATTTTTTTATTTTTTCATCCAGATTAGGAGTGATCTTCATAATTATTATTCCATTGAATTTAAATCTGAATTATGAATATCTATTGTGATTGAGGATCCCTGAACTGGCAACGTCAAGGACGCTGGTAATATAAAGAGTAGTCCCCCCCCCCCCCACCCTTATTGCTAAACTATTAATATATTAGGTAGCAATAGGATTCTATTTCTCATATATGTATGCTTTTATTGCATTCCTTGCAGATGAAGATGAAAATAATAATCCAATAATCAAATCTTGAAAACTCTTTGAAAGGGCATTACCCATAATTCTAACTAGCTCTTTTGGCTGTCATTAAAGCAAATACAAATATATTGAATTCCGCAAATATGACCAGTCGGTGAGGACATTTCTTCTTAGCGCCTGTAATGTAAAAATGATTAATGGAATGATTGTGACATGAACTATGATATTCCGTAGCTTTGGACAGAGCCATATTATAACAGGCCATAATTGAAATGATGCAGAAAAAATTACCGTAAGTAATCATTAAAAATAAAATTGAAGGGTTACCAAGTCTTCAAATTCATTTGTGAAATAAGGATCTGAGTAAGATCCCTTAAACCTAATTACTCTCAGAAAGGGGTTCTTATCATAATTCATGAGTGTATACCTATAGTGTTTGAAATCTTAACACGAAAGCAGATATATTGATGTTACTCGTGAGAAAGCCCACCTCTCCCTCTCTCACAGCCCTCAACAACTGCAATTCTATTAGCAGGGCTGGCATTCCTCCTATATTGACTATAGGCAAACCATTTTCTAAATTACCTATTGTGAATATTATGGTTTGACTCCAAATGACCTTTAGGGAGACGTTATAAGGAAAAGTTGACATCAGACCATAAAAATAACTTCAGAATCGAATTCCTTGACCCATAAAAGGGGAGCTGACTTTTCAGATTATTGTAACATTTAAAGGTTTTTAATTGTTATACACTGTACTGGCCTTTAAACGTAGGTGGCAGCCATATTGAATTTTTGCAAATATGCCGCCCTGGAGGGCGCCCTTCACAAGAAATACTCCTTTTTTTCAGCCGTCGACAACTGTAATTCTCGCTATCGCCAATGACGTAAAAAGTACCCGGATGTTGATTTAAGCATCATTTACGGTGCATTATGGGATAGTCCGGTAGCAAAGTCACTTCCGTTCGTACGCGCGTGATACGTGACAAATGTTATTTACACACACAACCGACTGTATTCTACGTGTACTTCCGGTTTTCTCGACTTGAATTACAGCTTTAATATGATTTGAAATTTCTCCATTCTTAAGAAATTGCTGTTGATACGACTATTGGTTGTTGCTGCGAAGCTGCCATGTGTTGTTCGCACGACAATAAATGAAAAAAATCTGCAGAAATAGGACCCTTACTAGCATGCGAGACGTGACGTGGCCGCGTGGGTGAAGTTTGCGGGTGACTCCACAGCGCAGTATGTGCACGCGCGACTTACTAGTAGTGGTAGTATTATAGTAGCACTAGGTAGTAGGCCTAGTGCCTACGTACATTGTACGTACTTACTTGGAAGAAGTTGCTTCGGAGACGGGATAAGTTCGAGATCACTGTTCGTTCCCGATTGTGTTCGCGACATTTCGACAGAGAACAAATAAAAAAAAATAGATGGGCATTCCATGGCGGTATACTGTATATCCAGGTGGGTGAATATTTTCAGCGTATGCAGAGATGACTGATCTGTGATGTGCACATCGATCGCATGATCAAGCAGTACACCACGCTGTACCGGTATGTGTTAGCTTATATCATAGAGATGTATACTAATATACTTAGTATACATCTCTATGGCTTATATAATGCGCTGCGTGCAGTGTGGTGCATGCATGCTCATGCAAGGCCGGCAGCCGCCGGAGGGGACTACAGTGTACGAGTATGACAGGCCTGGCCACTCGCTGGCTCAGGCGGTACACAGGGGCCTACTGTACTAGTATCCGTGGTCGGCGCTGCGCTATAGGTAAGGTACACGTACGCGCACGCTAGCATTGTGCAAATTATGCTCCGCGCCGGAAGTGCCCTTGCTACCAAGTGCACTACATCTTGACGAAAAAGTCACATCCGGGTACTTTTTACGTCATTGGCGATAGCGAGAATTCTATTACTAAGGCTGGCATTCCTGGAATATTGACCATGGGCAAGCCATTTTTTTTTTCAATAAACTGTTATGAATACAATGGCTTGACCCCTATATGACCTTTAAGGTGACCTTATAAGAAAAATTGACTTCAGATCATAAAAACAACTTCAGATTCGAATTCCTTCACCCAGAAAACCTCTTAACCTGACTTTTTAAATGATTGTAACCCTTTTATGTTTTCAAATGCAAGTAACCTTTAAACCTATATGGCGGCCATATTGGATTTTGCCAATATGGCCGCCCCAGAGGGCGCCCTTCTTGGCACCCATCAAAAATCGAAATAGTATGGTTTGGGCTACATGTGTGCCAAATTTTGGTGCTTTTGGAAAAATTTGAACCAAAAATCCCTTGCGCCCCCCACTATAAGATGAGGTATACGGCCCACCTTATGATAATATAGCCACCGATTCTGGATTCATCTTCGGTGACATTTCACACTGAGATGGGCTTGACCGTCCAAATTGGTCAGTATTTCAATCGAATCAAAACGAAGTCATGTGCAATGTATGCGTAATGGGGGAAGGAATGGGATTTGTACAGGAGGGGGACTAGGATTCATCTTGTTTACAGAAATGCGATGCTTCTCGCTTTACCTGACCCGAATAAAGTCTGCAAGATTGTTACGGTACCCTCTTCAATCAGTATTCCTTTACACTCGCGTTCCTGCTGAATCCGAAGCCAAATATAGCCCCTCAGCTGACCCGAGAGCGTATTGACCGCTCCTTACGCATCGAGTACTCACACAGTATCGTCCCATGAGCTACAAAATCTTTTTTTATTCTCGACCATAAGTCTCTATCTCGACGTCTTCTCCAAGCATGTAATTGCATTTGTCGTAACTTCATCAAACAGATCGTTCAATGTCATCGCCGATCGCGCCTGCAGGAAAGAAAACTATATAAAAAAAAAGAGAGAGAGAGCGAGAATATGGTGCTCAAAAGAAAATAACCCATAGGAAATCTGTCTATTCACATAATCTACATTCTTGTTTCAAAATGAACATCATGATTATTGTGATGACATCATCCGGGACACGACTGGATGAATAGATTCTGCTCATGATTATCATTTAAAGTTATTTCCAGCTTCGACTGTCACGATCGCATCAACGTATAACTTTATTTGTTCAGCCAACTCTTTTTCTCTCCCCCCCCCCCCCCACACCATCATACTTACTGGATCTTTACCCTACATCTAACGCGAATTGTTCTTCACGCCGAAATAAGGTCCTTTTCCGATTACGCTAGCGGAACCGTATGATGTCATCTGAAGGGACTTTAGTGTGTGCGTGACATATAATGTTCACTTTTCCTGCACGGAATCAGTCAATGATCAGTCGTTTAAGTAGGCAGTAATAACAATCTCTGGATATTTTCATTTCATTTTCATTTCATTTTATTTCATTTCTTTTTATTTTGAAACATGTATACCATGTACAGGTGTAAGTGGCTCCTTTTTCTGACATGTTTGTTAATTTACACATCAGCAGTTGCGATCTCAACAAATTTAATTTGTAGAGGGAGACAAACTGAAGGACCTTACATCTGAAACTTCACCCCTCTGAATAATATCTTTCTTTCATTTATCCTATTTCTTTGTCCGCCTTGGACTACTTAAAACAACAATGTCAGAGTTTCGGAGCTTGGGTATTTGTTCCATGTTCATCGTGTCACTCCACCGTCAACCAGGCACACAGCATGGGGGTATAAGTTGCTGCCCGGAAAGCGGTAGATGACAGGTTCGAGTCAGGGCCGGCGCACTGTTTTCAAAAGTGTGGGGGCCCACTTCTGGGTTTCATGAGCTAACAACCCAAAAAAAAAAAAAAAGGTCCTCAGCTCATCTCTCCCCGTCCACTTCCGGGTTTCTTCAGCTAACAAGCAAAAAAAAAAAAAAAAAAAAAAAAAAAAAAGGTCCTCAGCTCATTCTCTCCCCTCCCATTGTAGTGCCTCTTACGTACTTCCGGGTTGAAAAAAGTGTCGGGGCCCAAAGTGATGACACCTTATGTATTCCTTTGTATGGTGCACAAAAAGTGTGGGGGCCCGAGCCCCCACGGCCCCCACGGCTGCGCCGCCCCTGCGAGTCCCACTGGTTCCTTTTTCTGACATGTTTGTTAATTTACAGATCAGCAGTTGCGAACTTAACAAATTTAATTTGTAGAGGGAGACAAACTGAAGAATCTTACACCTGAACCTTCACCCCTCTGAATGATATCTTTCTTTCATTTATGTATACCATGTAATAGGCATCATTCTGGACCAGTTTACGTTGATCATAATTGACTCACCAAAATAATACATGGATTGTCATTGGTTCATCAAGATAATACATGGTTTATTTGTTAATGAAATCATACATAATGTCCTGGCCGTATGGGTTTGTTCGAATGGTCACGAAATTCTCGGCAATACGAGGGCATATTCATTTCCTTGAAGCTAAGAGTGTACGAATCTGAATTAGCTCAGTTACAAACAGTAGATATGGCCGCAGAGAAGATGATTAAGGACCGGATTTGAGATCTCGAGTGACATAACAGAGTCATTCACATTCAACATTTGGTATTGTTGCTGGTCAGTCTCCGAGGTAATCAACTTGTTTCGATTCGGTCACTGGATTTACAACTTGCCGTCATCTGCTCGAGCCCTGCCATGCCTGTACAAGAGTTCTAACAGGGCTCCACACTAACTTTTTTGTTTATTGGCCCGATGGGGCCACCAAAATCCTCAATTTCAAAGTTTTGGTGGCCCGAGAGAAAAATTTGGTGGCCCGAAAAAAAAAGAAAAAAAACATTAAAAGTCCTGTTTTTTTTTATGAGTCAAATATTCAAGTTTTATCATTGTAAGAATTGGAAGTTGGACATATCTACTCATAGATAAACCTCAACAAAATCGCAACACTCACTCTCAGGCACTCATTCAGTCCTTTTCATCCATCCTTTAAACAAATTTAACTGCTAATTTCCGGCGCAAAAAGTTATGGATTTATTGACATACTTTTCAAAAATTTTGGTGGCCCGAGGCGGGCCAACAAATTTGCCTTTTTTTTAAATTTGGTGGCCAGGCTTTCATTTTTGGTGGCCCCGGTCCACCGGGCCACCGTTAGTGTCGAGCCCTGGTTCTAATATATTAGACTATACGCATTCTTTCCCCCAAGAAATTGCTCTAGAAGAAAATAAAAAGGTGCTATGTTTTATTAGTTGTAGATTTGGTTCCATGTGACTGAGTATGTTCAACCCCATTAGGCGTAGATATTGATTATGATTATCACTTCTGAAAGGAAATCGATAATGACAAAGTGCCCCCATCAGCTAAAGGCTATTTTTAGGACTTTCATTTCCAAGAAAATTTAAGTATAAAAAGACACCAGCGACAAGCAGGGTTTTGAAATAAGGCCGGTGAGAAACAAGACAGAAATGCCAAGACCTTGCAAAAAGATGTTCTTCAGCAATTTAATGTTGTTACTGTAAACAGGAATACAATTTATTGAACACTAGTATTAATATTATCTTCATCACACTATAGGCCTACTTTTTTCCTCACAAAGCGTAAGCTGACAGGATACTACTGTTTGCAGACCCTCATTAGTCGCCAGGGTGAACTTTCAGGGAAACTGTGTTAACGAATTTTAACATGATTATGTTCACTGGTTTTTAGAATACGACCAGTGAGAAACGAGACAGAAATACCAAGACATTGCTGTCGTTTAAACTGATTGCAAAAGTATGTTCTTCAGCGATTTAATGTAGTCACTGTAAACAGGAATACAGGTTATTGAACACTGGTATTAATCTTATCTTTATCACACTATACTTTTTTTTTCCTCACAAAGCATAATCTGAAAGGATACTAGTCCTGTTTGCAGACTCTCATTATAGTCGCCAGGGTGAACTTTAAGGGAAACTGTGTCAACGAATTCTAACATGATTATGTTCAGTGGTTTTTAGAATAAGACCGGTGAGAAACGAGACAGAAATGCCAAGACCTTGCTGTCGTTTAAACTAATGGCCAGAGGATGTTCTTTAGCAATTAATGTTGTCACTTTAAACAGGAATACAATTTATTTTGCGATATACATTTTTTTTACGGTTGGCGAAAATCAAACAATACAAAAATGGAAAAACTAAAAAAAAAAGTCCTCACCAGGAAGTAAGCAATCCCTTGCAGATTAACGGAATCTAGATATATTCATAGACTCGAGAGACGCTTTTGAAAGTTGGTTTACCTAATTTTCATGTTTGATAATTGCCCTAGAAGAAAATAAAAAGGTGCCATGTTTTATTAGTCATAGATTTGGTTTCATGTGACGGAGTATGTTCATAAGGCGTAGATATTGATTATGATTATCACTTCTGAAAGGAAATCGATAATGACAAAGTGCCCTAATCAGCTAAAGACTATTTTTAGGATTTTCATTTCCAAGAAAATTTAAGTATAAAAAGACAGCAGTGACAAGCAGGGTTTTAAGATAAGGCCGGTGAGAAACAAGACAGAAATGCCAAGACATTATACTGTCGTTTAAACTGATTGCAAAAAGATGTCCTTCAGCAATTTAATGTTGTTACTGTAAACAGGAACGCAGTTTATTGGACACTGGTATTGATTTAATCTTCATCACACTATACTTTTTCCCTCACAAAGCTTAATCTGAAAGGACACTACTGTGTGCAGACCCTCATTAGTCGCCAGGTGAACTTTCAGGAAAACTGTGTCAACGAATTTTAACATGATTATGTTCATAGGTTTTTAGAATAAGACTGGTGAGAAACGAGACAGAAATACCAAGACCTTGCTGTCGTTTAAACTGAGTGCAAAAAGATGTTCTTCAGCAACTTAATGTTGCCACTGTAAACAGGAATAGAATTTGTTGGACACTGGTATTAATGTTATCTTTATCACACTATATTGTTTTTTTCACAAAGCATAATCTGAACGGATACTATTGTTTGCAGACCCTCATTAGTCGCCAGGGTGAACTTTCAGGGAAACTGTGTCAACGAATTTTAACATGATTATGTTCAGTGGTTTTTAGAATACGACCGGTGAGAAACGAGACAGAAATACCAAGACCTTGCTGTCTTTTAAACTGAGTGCAAAAAGATGTTCTTCAGCAATTTAATGTTGCCACTGTAAACAGGAATAGAATTTGTTGGACACTGGTATTAATGTTATCTTTATCACACTATATTGTTTTTTTTTCACAAAGCATAATCTGAACGGATACTATTGTTTGCAGACCCTCATTAGTCGCCAGGGTGAACTTTCAGGGAAACTGTGTCAACGAATTTTAACATGATTATGTTCAGTGGTTTTTAGAATACGACCGGTGAGAAACGAGACAGAAATACCAAGACCTTGCTGTCTTTTAAACTAATGGCCAGAATCGGAATTGGAATCTAGACATATCCATAGACTCAAGAGACGCTTTTGAAAGTTGGTTTACCTAATGTTCATGTTTGATAATTGCTCTGAAAGAAAATAAAAAAGGTGCTATGTTTTATTAGTCGTAGATTTGGTTTCATGTGACTGAGTATGTTCAACCTCATTAGGCGTAGATATTGATTATGGTTATTACTTCTGAAAGGAAATCGATATTGACAGAGTGCCCCTATCAGCTAGGGGCTATTTTTAGGACTTTGATTTACAAGAAAATCTAAGTATAAAAAGACACCAGCGACAATCATAATTCATCAGACTGGGGTCTGCATTCACACAGAACGACTTGAATTCTTTCTTCCGCTGTCGCTAATGCCCTATCTCATACGCGAAAAAAAGGTGAATATTTTTTTTTATGTTCCAAACGACAAGAATAGTATAGATCGCCAAATCGGTTCATAATGAATGAATCTGCCATTGATTTGAACCAGTCGAGCAATACCAACAACATCAGTCAAGTTTCAACATGTCCAGCTTTCCCAGTCGAATCTACCAGGATTATATTCTCTATAATGACTGCCGTCGCGTTAGCCATGGTCCTCACCATAATGGCGGTCATTTTGAGTCACCGAAACCTGAGAAAACAGCACTACATCTTTCCGTTCAATATCGCACTGGCCGATCTCGTGTCTACTGCGACAGTGCTTTTATATTTACTTCGGGACACCGACTTTGGCGAGGTAAGAAAACACACACACACACACACACACACACACACACACACACACACACATCACACATACACACATACATGTAGAATAGATATAGGCTCAATAATGTCTAGGTTAAGCAGCCATATAAATACACATCAGCGTTATGTTATGTCATGTTGTGTCATGTATCGCACAGCAAGATCGTCAAGTTTTTGAATGCAGTGTAAATCTGAATCCTGCCTTAATGCTAAAAACATACTATATTAAAGAATATCTATTTTTTGCTCCAAATATCAAATATTTCTTAGCACGGTGTTATTCTTTAACTCTCCTTTGCAATATCGCTTCAGATATTCTGTAGAATATAGCAAATGAAATATCAGATCTCCCCGTTGAAACTCAAAGTTACCTTGCGAGTAAGTAAAAATATAATAAAATAAGGTTCAACAAAAAAGATCATTAATTGTCAATGATCGTTTATGAGTAGGACCCTAAGGGTCTTGTGTATTCATGAACTGACAACGGTTTACAAATTAGTCATACTGCTAAAACCATAATCTGTTGCTATGTATATCATGTTATCTCTTATTTCATGGTCATCGTGCCTAAAGAGGAGGTATTTAGCATTATCATAACCATGAATATTTCATTAGGCTTGTCATCGATAACTATATGGCCTACTGCCAGATTGTAACTCATATCACAATGCGTTCCTATCAATTGTCTCTTTCTCCCATAATCAAGAGATAATTGAATAGAACAGATAATCAACATTTGCCTTGTTTGTGAAATTTAAAGTGTTTTTCTTTTCTGTCTTTCCTTTTCTTTGCATGGCTGTCTCTTTGTTTGTACCAATCTGCATGTGTCTATGTCCGTGCAATTAATGTCTGTGTCTGTGTCATCGCTTGTGTCTGTGTTGGTGCCCTTATCCTTGTCTATTGCTGTGTATGCGCCCTTGACCATATCTGCATGTGTGTGTATACGTGGCCCTGTCCCTGTCATTGTCCGTGTCCGTGTCCGTGTCCGTGTCCGTGTCTGTGTCCGTGTCTGTGTCCGTGTCCGTGTCTGTGTCTGTGTCTGTGTCCATGTCTGTGATTGTGTCCGTGTCTGTGTCTGTGTCTGTGTCTGTGTCCGTGTCTGTGTCTGTGTCTGTGTCTGTGTCTGTGTCCGTGTCTGTGTCTGTGTCTGTGTCTGTGTCCGTGTCCGTGTCTGTGTCTGTGTCTGTGTCCATGTCTGTGATTGTGTCTGTGCCCTCCTTATCTGCGTCCGTGTCCGCGTCTGTTTCCGTGTCTACCGTGCATGTGCATGTGTCCGTACCTGTGTCTGCGTTCGTGTCCGTGTCTGCGTCTGGGTCCATGATTGTGTCTGTGTTTGTGTCATTGTCCGCGAATGTTTCTGTGTCCACACCCGTGTCCGTGTCCACATCTGTGTCTATGTCTGTGTTCATGTGTTTGTCCGTATCTGTGCCCACATCTGTCTCTGTGTATGTGCCTGTGTCTGTGTTTGAGGATGCAGCTATGTAAATGGAACTGCCGATTCGTTCTAGGCGCAGTTCAGTATGCCGGAGTGTCCACGTCCATTTTTAGTATTCTTCTGATCGCCGTAGTCCACTTCATCAGCATCAGGATCGATCCGTTTGGTGTTCGACACATCGTCACGACACCGAGATGTGTAACCGCATGTGTGTTATCCTGGTGTGTCTCTCTCATGATACCGCTGGTTCTTGGCTACTTCTACTTTGGTGAAAACATAACAATATTAGCAGAAGTTTTCATAGTAGTGACTGCTACATTTACCGGTGTCCTGTATCTGATGGTTTACAGAACAGTGGCGAAGTCTACAAAGGCCGGCATGCGAAAAGAGGAAAGCAAGCGACTTTTGATAACTTTTCTCATGATTTATATGAGCACATTTCTCGTTGCTTTAGTGATGATAGTGTCAAAACTTGTTTTCATATTTGACAAAAGTAATACTCTCGTGAAGCTTGCGTGTATCGGGAACACGTGGAAATGCCTCTTGTTAATGAACCCCATCGCGAACTCAATGGTTTACTTCTGGCGACTAAAAGAATTCCGATGTCTTTTGACAGCCTGTTGTTCACCTGCTAACCGCATTTCCCCTTAGTTGAAAATCAATTTCAATGCACAGTATTTCGTTCTCCTTCTTTTATTGGCAAAAACAGCAAAGAAAAACTAATCACAGCTCATATTAAAACATTACTTCACGTACGAAACATTGTGAAAAGCCGGTATATTTTCCTCAATCTTATTACCACGTCATTAAACATGTGAAAGGTTCCTTTAGCCTCCTTTCATGATACTTCCGCATAGCCTATGAGTTTGGGGCGCACCTTTTATTATTCACATTCAAATTCAAATCTGTTACGAACAATCAGCAGAATAAAACACTATGCTAGCATACAAATGCAGTGAGTCCACAACTCGTACTTTAGCGTGATAAAGATCTTTCTTCTAAACATTTAGCGATATCAGAAATAAAGGCATGGAGGACGTATTGCATAATAAGCCTCGGTATATCATAAGATTGTTCTTTGCAAGTTGCCGTGTTGTCGATGTGCCTTCGATGAGTTTGTAAAAAGCGAAAAATGGAAACGGAAAAAAAAAAGTATAATTGATGCTAACGCAGTGGCGTTCAAATTGAAAGTGAATGACAAGGTGGGAAAAGATTCGAACTTTTCTACCGGGCCTGAATTATATTCAAATTCACGTTAACTCGTCTTAATCATAGACTTATCCATATTTAAAAAAATTCCTTGAAGAAGAGTTCTGCTTTCGCTAACCGAAACAAAAGCAAAGCAAGTGTAAATTCTCATCAGGCTACTGTGAACACATAGTTACCTGTACCTGGGGATATAGTGTAATAAAGCACACGAGAAACAAAGGATTTTTATATAAGCAGAAAATACTTTGTGAGTGTTTTTTTTCCTCCAGACATAACTTTGTATTTTGCCGGTATGCATGCAAAATTTCGTATTTGTTAACTATTATCTAGACGAATACATGCCTATGTTATATCTTCTGATTCATTTCGTGTTATGTTTGCCGAAAAGAAAGAAAGAATGAAATAAATGAAATGAAAATTAAATGAAATGTTCAATTCAATCCAATTCAATTCACTTTATTGATAATCATAAAAATAGAAATATAATAGTGAAATTTGTCGGGCCAGTCGGGGAGTTCACTAAGAAAGCCAAAGGCTTGAGACAAGTGTGTTTGTGTGTGCATACACATACGATGAAGTTCTTTGTTTCATTGCTATGTCAAAGGTGATCAAGCAGTGCACAATTTTAATAAGGGTCCGTCCATCACATTGAAAATGCTTAGGGCCAGGTACCCAGGTCATTATATAGCCAAAGACTGGTCGTCGACCTCCAACAACCAAAGATTTCCTGTGACCTCAGGCAACTTATCTGCGACCAAACCACACTACTGTTTATTCGACGACTAGAAGTCGCCCGCGGTTACCGATCGGTTGCCCACTATTTGCAAACCATTTTGACACCGATTAGTGAACGTTTTGCAAGCGTTTTGCTGGCAACAAAAGACCTAATGATAGATGGGCAACTTATACTTGCAGAAAGATTTGCAAATACATGTTCGGCAACTGGTCGGTGACTTTATGAAGGCCACAAGAAATTGGTGGCCGAATGGTTGGTGATTTCTGTCTAGAACTTGGCAAACAATATTGCTCCAAATGGGTAGGACTCTTTCGAAAATAAACTGATCTGATAGTGTGTACAGTGTGAATCTGACATAAACTATAGAGTCTATTATTGTGAGATCGAAGTTCATATTAATTGCTTATTAACTGTATCATAATTATGTTTTTTGTTTTTGTTTTTGGTAGTACTCACTTTGTGTGTGCGTATATGTATAATAATTATGTAATGTAGGTGCATATTGTATGTATATAGTATGTGTGCGTATTCGCATATCTTATGTAGGCTCTATATCAATATGGATGTAATATATTATGTATGTAAATGCGTGCGTATACACAAATGTATGTAAATGCATAATGTACTTGTACATATATATTGTAGATATTAACACAGGCCTCCTATGAAAAACAGGCCTTTGTGGCTCTAAATTGGACTGCCCTACACGTAGAGTATACATTTAAATGAGACTGAATGAATGCTTGCATTTATGTAAAATGTGATCTATTTCATTTCCGACAAGAACATACATATTTTACTTTCTTTGATAACTGAATTTAATGTTTAAAAGCAAAGCAATGCAAAATGTAAAGAGTATACTGTAATTGTTGAAGGTTTAGTAAATTAACATTGTCGTGGAAACTGAAGCAATGAAAATGAAATAAACAAATATGAAATAAAGCATATAAAGTAGCGTATAACAATCATCGTTTTATCTGATGTGAATAGTCTTGTCCATGCACCGTGTAAAGGTTGACTTCGGGATTTCAACTGGAGATAAATCGTGTACGAGAGGACACGAGGAATGGTAAGAAACTTATAAGTCAAAAATATTACAGCACTGCTCATTGCTGCTTGCGGTATTGTCCATAACCTGCGTGAAGAAATCTAAACTATATCTATATGAATTCGGGAACCTACAGTTTTACAAGCGTTAAAGCTGTTATGTAGGCCCCATCATATTTCTTATACTTACTTGTGACATCTTCATACGATATGACCATGTATATTTGTGTCAAGTATGTTTTTTTTTTCTTCTTCTTCAATCAAAAGATATGATCGTATATATTTTGTATTCTTGTTTTATTGTCAATAATTTTGTAATCTCATCATTGAGAAAATTGAATATGAAATGAATTTGAACTTGAACTTGAACTTGAACTTTAGACAAAGTCAAACACACAACAAAGCAAGACATATACTGATTGAAACTCTTACACAATATACGCTAAACTTACCAAAAACAAACAAACAAAAGGAAGATTCCATTGCAACGTCTGTAAGACATGTAAGATCACAAATTTAAAGTACTACAGATCGACTTCCCGCGGTCACTCTTCTCTTGCCAATTGAATACAAGACCTGATATAGGATGACACTTCTAGCGTTAATAAACTAAGAAGACATCCAAAATCAAGATCGAAAATCCGTGACTGAAGTCGAACGTTTTCACTCTAATCACACGCATGATTCAAATCTTCGTTTTGAAACCTTGAAACTCTCTTTGACCTAATAATTGTTACGACATAAAGACGAAATGCACTGGTCAGTAAGTCGAAGAGATTACAGTAATTAATCAGTGTACGAAGAAATACGACCGAACCTGACTTTTGAGAGTATTTCTGCAAATAAATTCTCACACATGAGCCTAGTAGTTTTGAATCATATCTGCTTTGAGGGAATGCTTTCCAAAAGACATAAGAGGATAGCGGAAATGTATACCATCTGTACACGCCAATGCTATACGTGTCATAATTACGACATTCCAACATTCTTGTTTCAAAATGAACATCATGATTATTGCGATGACCTCATCCGGGACACGGCTGGCTAAAATAAATTCTGCTCCTGATTATCATTTAAAAAGTTACTTTCAGCTTTGACTGTCACGATCGCACCAACGCATAACTTTATCATTTTTGTTTAGCCAAAACTACCCCCCCCCATACCATTATACTTACTGGATCTTTACCTTTCATCTAACGTGAATTGTTCTGCACGCCGAAATCTAAGGCCCTTTAATTTTCTGATTACGCTAGCGGAACCGTGTCATCTGAAGGGACTTATGCGTGTGCGTGATATCGTTTTCACTTTTCCTGCACGGAATCCTTGATCTGTCGTTGAGGAAGACAGTAAATAAGACATGATGTACCTAACCTCCCTCCCTCTCGTTCCTCTCTCCCTTTCTCTCTCTCTCTCTGTCACTTTAATGCCATTTTCTCTCTGAATGCCAGAGTCTCTGAATATTCTTATTTCATTTTCATTTCATTTCATTTTTTTTTATTTATCTTGAAGCATGTACGCCATGTAATATGTATCATTCTGGACCAGTTCACGTGGATTGTCATTGGTTCATCAAAACAATACATGGTTTATTCGTTAATGAAACCATGCATAATGTCCTGGCCGTATGATTTTGTTCGAAGTGTCACGAAATTCTCGGCAATACGAGGGCATATTCATTTCCTTCAAGCTAAGAGCACGAATCACGTGAATTAGCTCAGTTACAAACAGTAGACATGGCCTCAGAAAAGACGATTAAGGACCAGATTTGAGATCTCGAGTGACATAACACAGTCATTCACATTAACATATGGTAATCAGGGCCGGCGCAGTGTTTTCAAAAGTGTGGGGGCCCAAAGTGATGACACCTTATGTACATGTATTCCTTTGTATGGTGCATAAAAAGTGTGGGGGCCCGGCCCGGGCCCCCACGGCTGCGCCGGCCATGGTAATGTTGCTGGTCAGTCTCCGAGGTAATTAACTTGTTTCTATTCGGTTACTGGATTTACAACTTGCCGTCATTTGCTCAGCTCCTGCACAAGGGTTCTAAAATATTGGACTATACACACCCTTTCACCCAAAAATTTTTCAATATTGAACAAGAACGCAAAAACAACAACAACAACAGTGCCTTGAGATTATGAGATGAGAGTTTCTGAGCTTCATATTAGGTACATCTTTTGTAGACAATTCGAATGATCAAACATGTCAAAATAGTATGCAAAAAAAAAAAAACCAACCCAACCACTTACTGCGAGTAATTCCCTTGCATTTTCTTTTCAGTTTATTGCAATATCTTTGGTAAGAACATTGTGCACAACAGCAACATATATGATATTTGTATATATATGTGCAATATATGTCTTTATATATGTATTTTGTATATATATATATATATATATATATATATATATATATATATTGAGGAACAGTAAGAGGAATAACGATGTCAAAGCTATGCACCGCTTTCTCCTCCCTTTCTCATATTTCACACACACACACACACACACACACACACACACATATATATATATATATATATATATATATATATATATATTCTCCTTTCATAGTGCTTACGTGGAAATTGTGTTCTGTGAAGACGAATCAGACATCTTGACATCTAACGTCATTGTAACCACTAAGTCCAGTACAGATATAGATTCATTATAGATGCCGTCTTTTTAAAAAAGGACACTGGCATTAATCTAATCTTCATCACAGTATTTTTTTTTCTTCACAAAGCGTCATCTGAAAGGATAATACTGTTTGCAGACCCTAATTAGTCGCCAGGGTGAACATACAAGGAAACTGTGCCAACGAATTTTAACATGATTATGTTCAGTGGTTTATGGAATAAGACCGGTGATCTGTCGTCTAACTAATGGCCAGAAGATGTTCTTTAGCAATTAAAATGTTGTCACTGCAAACAATAATACAATTCATTTTGCGACGTCGATTTTTTTTTTGGTTGACGAAAATCAAACAGTACAAAAATGGAAAAACTATTTAAAAAAGTCCTCACGTGTGAATAAGCAATCCCTTGCTGACTAACGGAATCTAGACATATCTATAGACTCAAAAGACGCTTTTAAAAGGTGGTTTACCTGATGCTCATGTTTGATAATTGCCCTAGAAGAAAAAAAGTGTTTTTATTGTGTCATTAGCCGTAGATTGGTCTTATGTGACTGAGTATGTTCAACTCCATTAGGCACAGATATTACGTAAGATGATTATCAATTCTGAGAGGAAACTGATATTGACAAAGTGCTTGCATCATCTAAAGGCTGCTTTTAGGACTTTCATTTGCACACAAATTTAAGTATAAAATGACACCAGCGACAATCATGGTTCAGACCGGACTGGAGGCTGTTTTCACACAGAACTGTTTGAATTCTTTCTTCCGCTTTCGCTAATTCCCTATCCCATACCCGAATAACGCAAAAATATTTCACTTATTTCATGTTCCAAACGACAAGAATGATCACCACAATGGCTCATAATGAATGAATCTGTAATTGATTTGAACCAGTCGAGCAATGCCAGCTACATCAGTCAAGTTTCATCATGTCGAGCTTTCCCATTCGAAATTACCCGGATTATATACTCTCTACTGATTGTCGTCGCGTTAGCCATGGTCCTCACCATAATGGCGGTCATTTTGAGTCACCGAAACCTGAGAAAACAGCACTACATCTTTCCGTTCAATATCGCACTGGCCGATCTCGTGTCTACTGCGACAGTAATTTTCCATTTACTTCGGGACACCGACTTGAACGAGGTAAGAAAAAAAAAACCTCACACACACACACACATACGTTTACACACAAACACACATGCAATGTAGAATAGATAAAGGCTCAGTAATATCGAGGTTAAGGAGCCTTATGAATACAAACCAGCATTATGTCAGCGTGTGTGTTATGTCATGTTGTGTCATATATCGCAAAGCAAGATCGTCAAGTTTTTGAATGCAGTGAAAAAAATGAATCCTACATTAATATTAACTATAAATGTCGCTATGGCGACTGGTATGCCTCCGCCTTTATGCATGGTTCTCCTAATAGGTCTATAGTACAATGTCTTGACAATGTGTGATGAGTTTCACATAATTGGCACAATATCAAAATGACAGGTTTGTCACAAATGTGTTGAATACTCACTTTCCTTGAACTAGGTTTAATTGGAAGGATGGCTACAAAATGGATACTGCCTTTATGAGTGCAGGTATTTGGGGGGGGTTTGAGGATTTTTACTTCACGTTTGACCCTTTTTTCATAAATCTATGCATTGATTAAACTTTCAAGGTATGGCGAAAAAGTGTAATTTCCCTATCAAATAGTAAAATTTTTGCATTTTAACTTGGCCTTTGACCCTGGAACTTTGGGGTGCTGTTCGTTATTCCGAAGGTTCGCTATTCCGTAGGTTCGTTATTCCGAAGGGTCGTTAATACGAAACACACAAATTCCCTATACCTAGAGGTTCGGTAATCTGAAAATGAAAAAAGGTTCGTTAATCCGAGCATTTGTGGCGTTATTCCGTAGGTTCGTCACTCCTAAGATTCGTTAATCCGAAAAATGAAATTCGGAAAAATGAACCTTCGGAATAACGAATCTTCGGATGAAAGAGCTTTCGGAATAACGAACCTTCGGAATAACGAGCTGTAACCGAACTTTGACCCTATGACCATAAAATTCCCAAGAGAATCACTGTCAGGTAAAACATACATAGATGTATGTACTACGTTTCATGATAATACCTTGAGTCACTTTCGAGATATGGACCAAGAAATGAAATTTAGCACTTTCACTTGACCTTCGACCTATGGACAAGAAACTTCCAAGAGAATCTCTATTGGGTTACACATGTATATATCAAGTTTCACGAAAAATCCGGCAAGTATTGCATTTAGATTTGAGGGAAAAAGTGAAATTATGAGGAAGTGACCTTGACCTTTGACCTTTTGACCCCCACATTCCCTAGATAATCACAGCTAGTCAGTACATGCACGTGTACTAAGTTCCGTGAAGATAGCTGGAGCCATTTCCAAGATATGGCGAAAAACGTGAAATTTTAACATTTTTTACTTGACCTCTGACCTTTGACCTTTGACCTCATGACTTAAGAATCTCTTTGGAAAATCTTTATTGGTTATTGCATGTATACACTAGGTTTCCAGAGAAAAACTCCTGGCATTGCATAGATATGGGGAATTAGTGAAATTTTGAGCATTTGACCTTGACCTTTTGACCTTTGTCCTTGAGCATAATATGCCCCCAAAAGTTGATTAGGCAGAACTTCATCCCCTCATGCATATACGTAACAAGTCTCATTAGGATACCTTGGACGTTTTTTTAGTTACGCTGTCCACAAAATTGATTACGGACGGACGGACGGACTGACAAACGGAAGGACGGACGGACGGAAGGACGGAAGGACGGACAACCCGAAAACATAATGCCTCCAGTGACACTTCGTGGCGGAGGCATAAAAACCATCATCATATTTAAAGGGATGGTACAGTATTGGTGGAGATGAGAATTGGGCTTTTAACTTTTTGCGAGATACCAAGAAAACACTTATGAAATAGTACAGAGCGTACCATTTTAAGAGGAATTCAAAGTTTATTTGATGAAAATCGGGTTTGGAATGACTGAAACATCCAAAAACAAAGTAAAACAAAGCAATCGTAATAAAATGTGGGTCCCACACTTTATTAGAATCACTCTGTTTTGGATATCTCAGCCATTTCAAAACAAATTTTCATCAAATAAACTTTGAATTCCTCATGGAATTACATGCTCTTTCATATTTCACAAGTGGTTCTCATTATCTCACCAAAAAATGTTAGAAACCTGAAACTAGGTCTCAACCAAAACTATACGATCCCTTTAAATTGTTTCCTCCAAATAACAAATAAGGTGTTATATTTTAATTCTCCTATGCAATATAACTTAAGATATTCTGTAGAATATAGCAAACGAAATATCGGATCTCCCCGTTGGATCTTCAAGTTAGTTTGCGAGTGAGTAAAAATATAATAGAATAAGGTTCAACAAAAAAGAGCATTTATCAACGATCGTTTATGAGTTGAGTTCTCATATTGACTACAGTTTACATATTGGTCATGCTGCTAAATCTATGATCTGTTACGATATATATCATGTTACCTCTTATTTCATGGTCATCGTGCCTAAAGAGGAGATATTTTAAAAGCACAACCATGAATATTAACTTTCATTAGGCTTGTCATTGGTATCCACGCGGCATACTGTCAGTTTGTAACTCATAGCAATGCGTTCTTATTGTATATTATTGTCTCTATTGCAAGGTATAATAAGGTTAACTTCCATCTTGTTTGTGAAATTCAAAGTGCTTTTAATTTTTTCTGTCTTTCCTTTTCTTTGTGTGTCTGTCTCTATGTTTGTATCAATCTGCATGTGTCTATGTCCGTGCAAAATTATTGTGTCTGTGTCTGTGCCTGTGTCTGTGTTCGTGCCCGCTATTGTGTCCTGTCCATGCATGTGCCTGTGTCCATTATCTGCATGTGTGTACACTGTATCTGTGTCCATGTCCGTGTCCGTGTCCGTGTCTGTGTCTGTGTCTGTGTCTGTGTCTGTGTCTGTGTCCGTGTCCGTGTCCGTGTCCGTGTCCGTGTCCGTGTCCGTGTCCGTGTCTGTGTCCGTGTCCGTGTCTGTGTCTGTGTCTGTGTCTGTGTCCGTGTCCGTGTCCGTGTCCGTGTCCGTGTCCGTGTCTGTGTCTGTGTCTGTGTCTGTGTCTGTGTTTGTTTCTGTGTTTGTGTCCGCGTCGGTGCTTGTGTCCGTGCCCTTATCGGCGTCCGTGTTCGCGTCTGTTTCTGTGTCTACCGTGCATGTGTCTGTGCCATACCTGCGTTTGTGTTCGTGTCCGTGTCTGCCTCTGGGTCCATGATTGCGTCTGTGTTTGTGTCATTGTCCGCGAACGTTTCTGTGTCCACACCCGTGTCCGTGTCCACATCTGTGTCTATGTCTGTGTTCATGTGTTTGTCCGTATCTGTGCCCACATCTGTCTCTGTGTATGTGCCTGTGTCTGTGTTTGAGGATGCAGCTATGTGGATGGAACTGCCGATATGTTCTAGGCGCACTTCAGTATGCCGGAGTGTCCACGTCCGTTCTGAGTATTCTTCTGATCGCCGTAGTCCACTTCATCAGCATCAGGATCGATCCGTTTGGTGTTCGACTTATCATCACGACACCGAGATGTGTAGCCGCATGTGTATTATCCTGGTGTGTCTCTCTCGTAATACCGCTGACTTTCGGCCTCTTCCGCTATGGTGATAGCGTAACATTATTTGTAGAACTTTTCATAGTTGCGATTACGATATTTACCGGTATTCTGTATCTGATAGTTTACAGAACAGTGGCGAAGTCTACAAATGCTGGCATGCGAAAAGAAGAAAGCAAGAGACTTTTGATAACTTTTCTTATGATTTATATGACCACATTTCTCGTTGCTCTAGTGGTGATGGTGGGGAAACTTGTTTTCATATTTGACAAAAGTTTAACTCTCGTGAAGCTTGAGTGTATCGAGAACACTTGGAACGGCTTCTTGTTGGTCAACCCCATCACCAACTCAATGGTTTACTTTTGGCGACTGAAAGAATTTCGATGTCTTCTAACAACCTTTTGTTCAACTTCTAACCGCATTTCCTCAAACTGAAAATCAAATTCAAATGTACATTTCATTCTTCTTCTTTTTCTATCGGCTAAAAAAAACAAGGAGAAATTAAAGCTCACATCTATACATTACTTCACGTGCGAAACAATGTGAAAAGCAGTAATCTTCCTAAATCTTGTACAGCGACGTTAAAGGGTGTGTACAGTTCTGGTCGAGGTGAGGATTTAGCTTTTAACGTTTTGCGAGATATTCAGAAACCACTCTATGAGATATCAAAGAGCATGCAATTCTAAGGGGTATCAAAAGTTTATTTGATGAAAATCGGTTTTGAAATGGCTGAGATATCCAAAAACAAAGTGAAACAAAGAGATCCTAATAAAAAGCGTGGCCTGTCGCCTTTTATTATTGTCACTATTTTGGATATCTCAGCCATTTGCAAACCAATTTTCATCAAATAAACGTCGAATCCTTCTTAAAATTACATGCTCTTTCATATTTCATAAGAGGTTTCTCATTATCTCACTTATTAGGAATGTTCAAAACATGAATCCCCACCTCAACCAGCACTGTACAGTCCCTTTAATGCATTGGGGTGCAACTTTTATTTTCGACATTCAAATTCAAGTATCTATTCAATCAGCAGAATAAAACAACATACCAACATAAAAATGTAGTGAGCTCACAATTTGGCAAGATTATCTTAGTTAATGTAATTCAGAGCGCAAAAAATCTTTCAACTTAAATTTAGATCAATGTCAGAACTAAAGGCATGAAGAATGCGTGTCATAATATACCTCGGTATATCACAAGGTTGCTCTTTGCAAGTTGTCCTGTTGTCGATGTGCCTTCGACGAATTTGTGAAAAGGGAAAAATGGAATTAGAAAGAAAGTATAATAGATGTTAACACCGATAGGCAATCAAATTGAAATTGAATCAATGAATGAATGTTTGAATGAATGAATGAATGAATGAATGAATGAATGAATGAATGAATGGTGAATGAATGAATTAATGAATGAATAAATGAATGAATGAATGGTGAATGAATGAATGAATGAATAAATGGTGAATGAATGAATGAATGAATGAATGAATGAATGGTGAATGAATGAATGGTGAATGAATTAATGAATTGATAAATCAATGAAGAAATGAAGGATGAATTGATTAATTAATTCATCAATAGATAGATGAATGGTTTTATTGTGGTGGTAATTGTTTAACCTTCGTCATGAAGCTGTTTACAAATCAATAAAAATACCCGCTATAGAAGACTAATTCCACTCTGATCGCAATGGTTGGAAAAGGCTCGAACTTTCCTCCGTACCTGAATTATGTTCAAACTCACGTTAACTTGTTTTAATAATCATATACTTATCCAACATTAAAAATACCTTGACAGAAGAGTTCTGCTTTCGTTAGGAAATAAAAGCAAAGCAAATGTAAGTTCCCATTAAGCTACAGTGATCGTATAGTTCTCTGTACATGGGGGAATATATAAAGCATATAAGAAACGACCATTTTCATATCAGCAGATAATACTTTGTGAGTGTTTGTGTGTGCATACACACACGATGAAATTCTTTGTTTCATTGCTATGTCCAAGGTGATCAAGCACTGCACAATCATGATAAGGGTCCGTCCATCACATTGAAAATGCTTAGGGCTAGGTACCCAGGTCATATACAGCCAAAGACTGGTCGCCGACCTCCAACAACCAATAATTTCTTTCGACCTCAGACAATTTATCTGTGACCAAACCAAACAACTGTTTATTCGACGACTGCATGGACGTCGACCGCGGTTACCGATCTGTTTCCCACTATTTGCAAACCACCGATTTGACCACCGAGTAGATTTGCAAATGCATGTTCGGCAACTGGTCGGTGACTTCATGAAGGCCACAAGAAATTGGTGGCCAAGTGGTTGGTGATTTCTGTCTAGAACTTGGCAAACAATATTGTTCCAAATGGGTGGGACTGTTTCGATGTCACGCTAGCTGTCTATAAGGAGTCAACATGGTTCTGCTTGTAGAAGTCCAGATCACAGATTTCTAGTCACGATGATATGGTGTTTGCTCATGAGAAAGAAGAAGCATGTCGTTAGCATTGTAAGGATCGTTCTGTGTGATCACGAAAGGGTGCATGAATGAATGTTGACTGCATCAAACACTTTCAGTACCTGACATTTACACGTTCACGCGGCATAGAATAGTATTTTAATAGTAATTAATGGTAATAGTTTGATAGCAATTGTTTGTGAATCTAGTCGCCAACTAAAAATGGTCGGCCATTAGCCTTAAATTGGTCGGATCTCCATGCCAAGGACAAGAAATCACTGGAGACCAGTTCTATAGAGATTGGCGACCAGTCGGCCACCGGTTACCGACCTTTCCACGACCAATTAATGACTAAAATAACGTTTTGTCAACCAATTTAGTCTGCAAAAGACTTTCGATGCAGCATCACAAATCTTTAGCCGACCAAAGCCGGTCGCCGAGAGATGAGTAACCATTTGCAGACTTCTAAAGAGCCATTTTACGGCCTGAGACGACCAATTTCGGATATCGTAGAATGAACGGCGACCAGTCTTTGGTTAATTACGACTGACCAGGGCCTTAGTTCACTGCGTGCTCGCCAACAAAGAGAGTTGCCGATATTAACAACACATACTTTAAGGACACACAGAATTGCACAACTTGTACGGATCTTGTACGGAGTAAGCGTTTGAATCATTTATTCCTAAAATGTAATCGAGTATGTAAACGGTTGATTGATGACAGCATTTGCCAGGATGCTATAAATGACGAAATGTTAAGCTATAAAATACAAATAACCTAGACAGTGTGAATCTGACATCAGCTATAGTGTCTATACATTGTAAGGTCGAAGTTCATGTTGATTGCTTATTAACTGTATCAAGATTATATTCGGGTTTTTGGTTTTTGTGTTTGATAGTGCAAACTTTGTGTTATGTACATTGTATGTGTATATAATATGCATATTTCGTAGGTGTGTATGCATGTATATGTGTGCGTATACATGCATATGTGGATAGGGCCTATATTGATATGTTTGTATTATGTAAATGTATGTGCGTGCGTATACCCAAAATGTATGTAAATGCATAATTATGTACTTTGTACATAAAAAGATATCATAAAATTGGCTTTAGAATCTCTGCAATCTGGTTGGTCAATTGTCATGTATTGATTTTTACTGATCAACACTGAACTGTGAGTCCAGTAAAATCCGAACGCATGGCCATGCATCAGGTAAATTCCAAACGCTTAGGTCATGTATAGTGTTGTAGGTATTCCGGAGGCATGATGGGGAAATTGTTTTATATTATGATTTTACGGGTCCATTTTATTGCGCAAATGATGCACAGGCCCATTTCGTCGATCAGTGAGAATTGGATGCTCTCGTTTAACTTTGGAACAGTCTAAAACCCACTCGCTGCGCTCATGGGTTTAAACAGTTCCAAAGTTAAAATCGCACATCCAATTCTCACCGACTCACCCTGTCCTGTGCATCATTATTGTACATTAACACATGGCTCCCTTAAAAAGCAGACATTTGTGGCTCTAAATTGGACTACTAGTACCCTGCATTTAAATGAGACGGAATGCACTGCTTGTATTTATATAAAATATGTTATTCAACTCAAATTCTATTTCATTTTTCTGCAAAGACATTCATAATTCACTTTCTTTGGCAAGAGAATTTAATGTTTTATAAGCAAAACAATGCAAAAATGAAAAGAGTATACTATAATTGTTGAAGTTATAGTAATATTAACATTGTCGTGAAAACTGAAGCGATGAGTATGAATAAACAAATTTGAAATAGGTCATATTATGAAATAGCGTATAATTATTGTTTTATCTGATATGAATGGTCTTGTTTTGTCCATGCACCTTATGAAGGTTGACTTCGGGATTTCAACTGAATGATTTAAAAAAAAAACCATATATGTCACTATATTACAACACTACTCATTGCTGCTTGAGGTTTGTTAATGTCCATAGCCTGCGTAAAGAACATAAGTTTAAACATTTTTATAGATCAAGTTGTTTGAGTAAAATTTACTGAATCACTGTAAATGAAGACAAAAACTTATATGGAACAACATTAAACAACAACAAGAAAAAAAATGAAACCTAGATTGCATAGTGCACTTAGTTATAGAATTGCTTTATGAAGTGATCCGGATAAAACGAATTGTTATACTGAGGTTGTTGATGTTGTTGTTGTTGTTTTTTTTTTCGTGGTTCGGGATTCCTGGAGGAAGATGGCAGATGCCGATTGGAGGGCGCCCGTAGGGGTTCGAGAGACCAAGAAAACGAAATTGATAAAAGTCTATGTGGCTGTGGATGGACAGTGTGCGATGCTGAACTTCAGAATTCTTTGCCCCGGCAGTCGAATAATTTCAGTGATCATCAGCTGATCTCATTGATTGTCAAGAACTCAAGCGAGCAAAAACAACAGCAACAACAACTACAAAAACAAAAGTACAATACTCAGCCCACTCCAGCTCCTAACACAGTCAAATGTTAACCACTTGAAACAGCACATAGGAAAAAAAACTATAAGGAATACAGTTGGAATACTGACATTCAGTTATTAGGTGGGTCCCATCTTTTATTAGGATCTTTTTGTTTTACTTTGTTTGTAGATATCTCAGCTAGTTCAAAACCGATTTTCATCAAGTAAACTTTGAATTCATATTAGAATTGTATGCCATGTATTATTTCATATGGTTTCTCAGTAGCTCTCCAAAAGTTAAAAACTCAATCCTCATCTCAGCCAATACTTTATCATCCCTATAATATTTGCATTGAATTATTCATCGATTTCAGCGAAAGTGAGCTGTTGCATCGAATGTGCCACTCAGGGCAGAGCGAACTTTCTGTGTTGCCACACACTTCGAACAAAGTCAAACACACAACAAAGCAAGCCATGTACCTTACTGATTAATACTCTTACACAATACGCTAAACTTAAAAAGAAACAAAAGGAAGAGTCCATTGCAACGTCTGTTAGATCACAAAATTGAAGTACAGAACGGATTTCCGAAATGCGTTCACGGCCACTCTTCCCTTGCCAATTGAATACAAAACATGGATATGATGACACTTTTTAGCGTCAATAAACTAGTAAGACATCCAAAATAAAGATCGAAAATTGACAGAAGTCAAACAGTTTCACTTTGATTAAACGCATGATTTAAATCTTCGTTCTTATATCTTAAAACTATCTTTGACCATATTACATTTGTTCAGCTAAAATACAATAGCCATAATTTTGAACAAGACGAAATGCACTGGTCAGCAAGTCGAAGAGATTACATTAATTAATCAGTGTACAAATGAATACGACGGTACCTGATTTTTGTGGGCATTTCTGCAAATATATTCTTTACGTTGAGGCAGGTAATTTTGAATGATATCTGCCTCGACGTAGTGCTTTTCAAAAGACATTACTATTCTATTACTAAAGGGTGTCATTCCAATCGCATGGGTTTTTTTAACCCTCGACACATACTCAGAAATATCAAAAGACAATAGTTCCCCCAACAAAGAGTTCATATTAAACTAAATTAAAACGTTAATCATAAAGCTTCCTCATGTTAAGAGGAAAGCGGGAATTAATACCATCTGTACACCCCAAGAAAGGTGTAATCGTTTTCAGCGTCGGGAAATCAGTTTCAAATTCATTTCTGGGCCGCCACAAGTGATTGGGTGTGTTCTCTGCTTCTTACAGCACCTGATAGCATGGATAGGGGGCAGAATGCGCTGGAATTCTTTTAGTCGCCACCAATAGACGAACGAGTTCGCAAGGGGGTTTATTTCAACTATCGCAAACAACACGTTGGTGAAACACGGCGTCGTGACCAAACTTGCCAAGAAGCCGAAATGGAAGAGCAGTTTAGTTATTATCTCGGTCCCGACAAGCACTACAGTGGTGACGTAGATTATGCAGTAGGTACGCATCAGACGTTTGTTCTCTTTTTCCCGCTCGCTCGTTCCCGCCGACTTCGAAACGGACCTGAAGACGAACAGGTAGCAGAGCCCGGTGATGACTACCATCGCTAGGAGCAACAGTTCGACCAGTACTACGTACATCGACTTCGATGCGGCAAAATACATCCCGAGGGACGCCAGAAGGGCGATAGACCAGCTGACTACGCATGCGGCTATGCATCTGGGCGTGGTCACGATACGGCGGACACCGAATGGATCCACCCTGATGGTGATGTACTGGTAGACAGACGCCAGGAGGATACTCAAGACTGAAGTCAAGAGAGCCGAGATCTGCAGGGTGGCTAGGAGAAAGAAATACACCTGGCCGCGTTGCATCTGCAATAAGATGCAAATCATTCATTGAAATGTAATGGGACAAACATTGTAATTACTTGCTTTGCTGGAAGACTCGGGTTTTTACTTTCAGTTTGTTTAGTTGTTCACTTGTACAAATGAAAAAGCGTAATTTATCAAAGACAACTTAACTATAATATAACAAGACAAAATCAGTGATAGCCAAACTTAAATACACAACATGTTACATAACCATGCAAGTACCGTTATATAAAAGAAATAGTGTATCATACGTGTAAACATTGTTACAAATATTTCGAGATAAAGTGGAGGAGACAGTCATCGATAAGCAGTGGACCAGTACACCCTGTCTATAAAATCATCACGGGAGACTCCTCCCCTCCTACCCCACCTCCCCCCCCCCCCCCCCCCCAGTAGATATTTTGGATATTGAACTCAGGATCTCCGATTGAAAGTGGGAGTCTTACGCATCTGTCGAACTCGTGGGCTGTTTTTACCTATTGTGTCGAACTCCTAGGTCTTATTTGCCTAGTGTCGAAATCACGGGCTGTATATGACTCGTGGACTTGGCTCTTCTTTTTTTTTTCAATGTCTAACTATAGTGGGCTGTATGACGCGTGGATGGGATGACCCCGATTTGCCTCGCACAACAATGTTGCTATGAGAAATCCCCAAGGGAAAAATAGTACACGTATTTTCACATTCGCTATATCAAGTAACTGAAGTGGATGGTGTGCTGGTCTGCTTGTTACACATTTTGCATTTTGAGGTCTATAAAGCGAACAAACGGAGATTTATTTCATATTTTCTGTAAGAATAGATTAGACCGTCCATCAATATGAAACAGGGAATTTTTCTTCAGCCCAGCAAACGTAAATATCTTACGAAATTAATAAACAAAAAATACGTAAACGGTTCTAGATACATTGTTCAGGACGGAAAGGCAAAAAAGTGACTAAATACAAACTCGCGAAGGCGCAATGATGTCTTTACTTCCTGAAAGAAACAAAAGGGGCGGCACTTGCAGCAAGTGGCCGTTTCAATGCACACCGGGCCGTCTTCACGTGTTTACATGACTATCTGTTTGGTATCGTGATAACGATGCATAATACTCGTTCCTTACCTCAACCAAACCCGACAACCGAATGTAACGAGGCACCAAAGTGGCGACGGCAAGAAGGTCGGCCAATACGATGTTGAAAGGGAAGATGTTGTGTTGTTTCCTAAGGTTCCTGTTCAATACGATCACAATCAACGTGAATCCCCCAACGGCTATGGCTGCGGCCGTCAGGAGGCAGTGAGCGATCAGGGCCTCTCGGAATAACACGTCGCCACAGTCAAAGAACAACTGTTGATTGGTAATGCTTGACGAATTCATTATGAAAATGTACATGAAAAATAAGTAAAAACAATAAGTAAACAGATATCGGAGTCCACCAACACCTCTTCAGAACCGATCGGTAGAATTTACGCAAGACGGCGTGAGTAGTTTTGCTGGATTACAGTTCCTGATCTTCCATCCCGTCAGTCTCAGAAATATTAAAATATTCAAAGTTTGGGAATTCGTGATCTTTAGACGTCGTGTATGGAATAATAATCGATAACCGGATGAAGAAAAAAGAAAGAAAGGAAGGAAACTTGCTCTCCAGATTTTTTTTTGAGGCAGATTTGACGTTTATCTACAAAATGTTGATATTCATGAGATGGAGCTTACATCTGCGATGCATATTAAGTGCATCTATATTGTTAAAAGCTTTTGATATTGACTCAGCGCTGTCTACGTCTGTTCGGACAACAGTGTCGAACGAATTAATTGTGTCTACATGCCTGTGTCTGCAGACCTATTTTGTATGGATGTTCAACCTTGCGGAATTTTTGATGGGTAGTAATAAAGTTTACTCACGGTGGCACATTGCATGTTATTGAGCGTTGTGTTAAAAGCACCAAAAGAGATATGTGCATTGGAAATACATTGATTTTGGGGGTCTGATGATGACGTCATAAGAATATTGAAGGTGAGAAACGGGTCAGTCGATCATCAAGACACCCCCCCCCCCCCCCCCCCCCCCGTGAACGTGTGTTCTAATCCTTCGCTTAGATGACAAATTGAAAAGGTTTTAGGCTGCTGCGGAATATGAATGCGTTTTAACGTAATTAGCGAGACTTAATTTATGTTTCGCTGCGTAAATAGAAGCCCAAAAGAATGATGATTTATGGACTGTAGTACACATATCGGTGTGAAATGGATAACAACGTTGACTTTATCAAGCTCAGACATGAGAGTTTTAAGAAGTTTATCTTGTTTTGTAATCATAATCTCCTTTAGACAATATGATGGACTGCAATAGACTCTGGCATCAGTGGTAATATCACGCCAACCGAGGACTAGGTAAGTGTAACACACACACACACACACACACACACACACACACACACACACACACACACACACACACACACACACACACACGCACGCACAGCCCCACACAAAATACTAAAGGCTAAAGGAGGCATCAATGCCATTAACCTAGGGCTATACAGAGTACCTTCTGTTCACCAATTTTTTTTTCTCATTTTGTGCATATGTAACTCTCTCATTTCATGTCCGAGTAAATTGACCTGCCGTCGCTGTTTAAAAAAGATTGGAGCAGAGTTTCACTAATTCAAAATCTACATCCCTGACATAATGTACCTGTTTGCAATGTCACTTTTGTTTTGTTTTTGTTTTTGTTTTTGTTTTTTCCGGTGCTGCAGCCAGCGTCTGGCATATACATAGTAACAGCACCACGGGCGTCGGCGGCAGCTATGAAAGCATTCCGTCGAGTCGAGATCTAGTTCTGCACTTCCGGGCAGGATGCTATTACAGCGTCTTCTCTCTATCCCTAATTACCTATATTTCATTCCACGAGTTACGACTCTTCCATCCATATTCCAGACATTTCCGTTCTAATCAAGTCCAATGATTTTGGTTACACTCCAGAGACAACGCCAATACGTGACAGGACCATATCATATATTTTTGCCGGCAGGTTTCTTTATGGTATTCTTGAATGATTTGACCGCTTTTAGTAACTCATTGAATGGCCGTAGACTAGAAGGTCGAAACCCATTAGACCAATTGCCAAATAGTGTACTTGTCAAAACTAGATCCATCAAACTCTCGGCGCTTTTCCAGTTTCAACCATAACTGAGACAGTTGCGATGTTTCCGGCATGTATTCTTTTGTAAGCACTTGTCGGTGCGCGTGTGATTGTGTGCGTGGGTGTGTATATGTTTGTAGGCGTATGCTTGTTGTTGTTTTGCTTTGTTAGCTTGTTTGACAAATGGTTGGGATGGGTGATGCTAGTCTGGAAGAAGATAAAGACGCATTTTGAAAGTAAGTCAAGTCATGACACGATAACATTTTTTTTTTCGCACATGGAATGACTTGCAGATACATGTACAAACATATTTACGGTACGTAAGCATCCCTAAAGCGTACGCAAGGAGGAGGCAGATAGCAAGGTATCGGAAAAGAGTTTTGAAGGTTAATATTTACCGTTTTGACAAGCATTATTACGGCGCAGACACGCGCGCCGGTGTTCGACCATGCGATCAACGAGCAAAGTGGGAAGAGATCCTCGATGCCGTTTGTTGTGGTCTGCCTCCTTTAATTTTGTTCCGGAAAATATATCCGAGGCTTGCCCATTAAAATGCGGGCAAAACTGAACTCTATCCATTGGAATGTATTCAGTGGGAACTAGTTAAACATCCAGCTCGTTATTAGGTCCTCGGGGGACACAAATATCAGTCTACACTGAATTTGCATATATCAGGGTCTATTTGCATGCTTGATGACGATTTCGGCTGGATGCGAGACTTATAAGGTCAAGGATACACTTTATCTGGGAGTGAATGAGAATATCAAGACCCGAGGGTTTCTAGTTCTACTTGGGGTATGAAGAGTGTATAGTCCATATTCATGAGTAACAGGTAGGCCTACAGGTATAGTGACTCAATCTTGCGCGGGAGAAAGAGGGGGGGGGGGGGCGTGAGACAAATGGGGGAGGGACAGGGACAGAGGGAAGCAAGGGGCTGAGGGAAGGAATAGTTTGTGTGTGTGTGTGTGTGTGTGTGTGTGTGTGTGTGTGTGTGTGCGTGTGTGTGTGTGTGTATGTGTGTATGTGTGTGTGTGTGTGCGTGTGTGTGTATGTGTGTGTGTGTGTATGTTTGTGTTTTTGTCTGTGCGAGTATGTGTATTATACGCATATGCATTTGTTACACACATAAAGCGCTGTGGTATAGGGGAGGAAGCACGAGTGACTTTGCAAACAGAGGTCTGAAGTTCAAGCCTTGCCAAGAGCTTCACGTCCTTGGACAAGGTAGGCCTATAGGTGTGAGGGCCGGATGGTGTCCCTCTCAAGCAATGTGCATAAATGGGTACATCTGTAGCCATGCTGGCCGGGGGGTAATGATAATTGCAAGGCCCGCTGGATTAGTAACGCTAACACTGAAGAGGCTACCCTGGATAGATAAGACTACAACCATTATTCTACTGTATTACCTGTGCAGTTCACTCCCGTTATAACGAACGTGGTTATGACGAAATTCCAGTTACAACGATGTAAGAATTCAGGCCCCAACAATATCTGCTCTGTGTTTTTTATTGTTCATTTGTTCAATTATAACAAAATGTCTAAAAACCTGAGGACTTCGTTATAACGGGAATCGACTGTATAAGTGTTATCTGGGTAAAAGAGCATTGTTGGAAGCACCAAAAAACAACAACAACAAACAAACAAACAAACAAACAAACAAACAAACCAAAAACACAGTCTTCTGAACATGACACAAACCTTTTTTATTAATCTTCAAATTGTGCTCTTTGTTGGTTTAAAAAAGAAAAAAAGAAAAAAAAAGAAAGGGGGCTTAATGATCCAAAGCCCAGTCTCTGTTCATTTGTCTGTTGGAAGTGAGTGTTGAGTGTGTGTTTTATAGTGTACATGTGTGTGCAGATAATGGTAAAATCCTTTGAAGAACTATTGCACTGAAAGAAATTTTCAGAAGATGCACAACCATACCACTGCTTATCTATCGCTAAGATACAATGTACACTGTATTCTCACATACAATGTAAATATCATTCCTTTCACAGCAAATCTCAAAAACACATAAGTACTGGAATTTGAAATACATTCAAATAGAGGTAAGTGAAGAGCAAAGTCTCTTTTATTCATCATTGGTATTAAACATTGGTGAATACAGTGACATTTGACTTCACTGTGCCATGAAATGGAAATAAACTTACATAAAATTTCATTCGAATATACATTTTGCGACAGGTATGTGATTTGGACGGAAAGTTAAAGAGCATAACATTTTACAGAGTCAGAAGGTCACCCTTCTTTTGTGCCATGATATACACAATAAAATGAAATCTGATACTAGAGTGGCTTGAAAGATATAGATTTTCACTTACTCCACAACTCAATTCCACATTAAATAAAACATACTTTTTGGTAAGATTAAAAAATGATATATCAATTTTCTTCTTTCTCCCAAGAAGACACATACTAACTATAAGTTATGCCGTCAAGACTTAACAGATATAACAAGGTATCACCCACAGAGGACTTCCTCTTATTAACTAAGTGACTATGCATGTCATTTCATTCAAGCAGACCGAAAACAACTTCTTGTTTATTATCCACTATCCAACCAATCACATTAGTAAGTTACAGTTCCAATTTCTGTCGGTCGACATCGCTTGGACATAAGAGAAGGGAGTAAAATATCATCAGTTGGAAGCCAGAAGGTAAGTGACATCCTGCAACATCTCTGAATTTAGTGACTATCAGATTTCCTGCTGACAACATTGTGCAATAAGTGATGAGCTAATAAGGCACAGAGAGCCTTCATCCTGCGTGGGCTACTAGGTGAAAATGATTAATTGTATTATGTACTAGCAAATATGTGTCATTACACACTGGATTTCGTAAACACATAACTTTTATATCTTTATCGTGCCACAACGGTTGTCATCGCTATTTTGTGTTGTTTGTTTCTTTGCGTGCTTTCAAGACGCGCTACTTAGAAAACAACATTTTTAGTAATGTATTTCATGTCTGCAAGTTACATCAACCTCAACACCACAATCTACATCGGTCAGCATAGTAAGTGTGTGCAACTTTTTGACTGAAATTTATGTGACAGGGCAGGTCTTAAATCCTGCTATATTTCGCTCAACAGTTTACGGCATCTCAACATAACCGTTATGATATTCAACTGCCCCCATAACTGTCAACTAAATTTCACATAAATCTTGTGTTGACTTTACTGTTTGCCTCAAAAGACATCATTTCCAGCTAAAACAGGCGTGCCTCTTCCTGTCTCATATCTTTGAAAATGCTCTCTTCCAATAAAACACGTCCCCATATACCCACCTGCGTACTTTACTCGGGAAGTGGCTGTTCTTGTGTAGCAGTACATACATCTATCGCTGAGACACTAATGCCCTTCATAAAACTGTTTCTTTTTTTTTTCCTTTCTTTCTTTCTTTGTTACCAGGAGAGTTTGTGGTGCAAGCACTCACCATTGAATTCATGCTTACAAGTACATCAAAATAAAAGTCACCTCTGCTATCAGCCTTCCCTAATCTGTCAAGACAGGTGATTTCCTTTCTGGGAAATCATATACGTAACACATGAGTGTTTACATCTCATTACCATGTTCCACCAGCCACTGCCAGTGCAAGGTAGCTTATACTAGGATACAACTGTTACCAATTTAAAGGACATTGTGGAAAATCCAAACATTTGTTACAGGGTAATCAACAATAAGACAGTTATGTTGTGTTCAACTGAAAATATTGCCATTCTAGATACACAATGCAGCAGCATTCATATGTATCAGAGCAGTGGTAACACTCCTGGGCCCCGTTGCAAGAAAGTTGGAATCAATTGCAAATAATTGCTAATTTTGAAACAACCATTCTGATTGGCTCAGGGTCTGCCCTATTAAGAAGACATGCATGCAACAATGATTTTGATTGGCCAGTGACAATCAGTTGCAAGTTGCGTTTAAACGCAAAGTTTCTAGCAACGGGGCCCTGGTCGATATAGCTGACATTGAGTAGGAAGGGAAGGGTGGAAACCTTTCCATAACCATTCAGCCATTTGATATTGTTGCAACTCGCTTTTATTCCTAAATCGCAGCAATAGCTGCATGAGGGTGTTCATCTTTCCAAAGTTTCCAACTCTCAGGCTATTTTGACAATTTTGACAGGTGACTGGAGTAGAACAAATACACAAATAAGTAACCACAATACCCAAAAACCTAAGTAGTGCTGAAGTCTGTTGAAAGACCTTTACATTAGTAGTTTGTGCACAAATGGGAGTGCAAATACAAGTATTGATGCTGTCTACATATGTGCATAGTTCATATGTCTGTGCATCTGCATTTCTCTGTGTTTGTGTATGTTTGTCTGTGTCTGTGTGTCTGTGGGTGTGTATGCGACTATATGAGACGGCTTTTCAATGTGTTCACATGGTCTTGTGTGTGTGTCTGTGTTTGTGTGTGGCTTTATGCTACATGTCAAGGTCAGGCTTTGTCAGTCTTCTCTGGTTCCAGGAAGGCCAGTAGCCAGGTGAGGATCTTGCCCTCCTTGATCCAGTCCCCATAGCTAGGATCAAAGAGCTGCTCTATGCAGTGGATGTTGGCCAGCCTCACCTCAAATGGAATCTGGTTTATCAGAAAAATAACAATAACAACAACAAAAAAAGGAAACACAAAGTTAGAGAGGCTGATATATTTCTAATATTCAAGAATTTGAATACAACTGGAGAGAAATAACAAAGACATAAGCTGCCATGTAACATATATGTACAGGTAGACTACACAGACTGTGTACAATGATGGGCCTTATTGACTGCAACGTTCACTACATGGTTGACCAACAACTACTGCTGTTATAGAAGCTGGAATTGCAAATTCATGTAAGGAAAGTAATCTACTTGACAATATCAGTCAATCCTCTTGAAGCACTTTGCTTACAAAACCAGAAGAAGCAATCTCAAATATGTCTGCTAAAAACAGTGCAACTACAAGTTTATATCAGTAACAGAATTTATAATCCATCACTTCTGATACAAAACAGTGGCAATAGGCATACTTAGGGAATATGTGACTACATTAAAATGCAGCACACACACTAAGAAGAATCGTTGACTACATGTAATTCTCCTCAGAATGGGTACATGTTATGAGGAATGAAGAAAAATTGTGGAAAGAAAGGGAAAAGAGGTCATTCTCTGATTCTTGTTTTTTTGTGTTTTTTTGTTTTTTGCCTGACTATGGTGCAATAACATCATGTTTGCATGAGTGATATTTTTTCATTTTTCTTTTTCCCTCAGTAGGGTAGAGTGAATTTTGTGTGTTTTTAATGCAGCAAAAAGTCAAAGCATAAAGTATTGTTGCATATTACATGCAAACAAATTTCCACCCTATAATTTCCACGCCTGTGTACTGTCTTGTAAAAAGCAGAAAAATGTTCATACTGCAAAACATGCCCACTTTAAAAGCACTCAGTAGCCCTGTAATCATGGGAGATACTTACATTGTAGCCTGGTTTAGGTTCAAAGTCCTCTTTTCCAAGGAGAAGTTGTTCTATCGTCAGACAGCATTGCTTCAGGAGAGCCTTCAAAAGTGTACACAAAAACAAAAATGTGTTATCAACAGCTGAAACCCATCAATCACAGCACCTCATGCACATGACAAATTCAGGGTCTTTCAGTGAAAAAGAGTATGGCGCATTCGATCTAATTATCCATTATGATAAGCTGCTAATATGATATAATCTGTTACGCCATGAAGATGGGCAAAGTAATAAATTCTCACTGTGTCTTTCCATTGGAATATGGATTTAATTCAAAGACTATGCATCACTCTTACACATTACTAAGAATACTTATTTTTTACATTTTATACTGACTTCACGTCCAAAGATTTATTACACTATGAATGCCAGTTGCAGTGCAATACGGTAATTGAAAACAATGCACCAAAGTATTGTAAACCAAACTATAATTATCAGTAGAGGAACAGAGTCTACCTAACTTTAAAGAGCATCATCTAGAATATACTGCAGTGATTGCCGCCTACCTCCAAGTCTTCGTCCTTCTTGACCTTGGCCGAGAGCTGGGCGATGCGATGCGTCCGCTTTGACTTCCTGCTGCCGGGTTTGCTGCCCCCTCCTCCCGGGGTGCCTGGGGAGCCAGGGGTGCCCTGAGCACTGCCCACAGGGGTGCTGGGGGGCTTGGGCTGGTCAGTCAGGGAGATCTCGGCCCGCTGCCGCACCACGGCCAGCTTGTCATGGAGCTCGGTGAGCTGGGAGAGGGAGACAGTGGTCTGACCGATGACCGGAGCCTGAAGCTGACCTGTGAGACAAGAGATCACCATATAGAATGGTCATCTATCACTTAATGTGTTTGTGCACTGAGCTACAACTTGCCCAGCTTTTACATCAACATTGATTTAATTCTCCCCCTGCAAAAGAAAGAACAAACAAAAACAACAAAAATAAATAAATAAAATGGTCCTAAGTACACCATACTAGGCCACTGAAATACAATAGGAAAGAAAGGGATCTCTACTCACTGATAATTGATTTCTGAGCAAATGCACAAAAATGCCACATATTGAAGAAAGCAGAAAATTTTTTTTGAAGAATTTGATGTCAGGGAGAAGAAACGCTTCATGTTTGCTTAACACTGGAGTTCTTCACACGCTAATTATTCCTAAAATGTTTCAAAGGCATAGCACATTAAGGTCTCAATAACTGGGTATCTTTTTATAAAGTGAGATTCTTACCTGTCTTTGCCTTGGTCCCCTCCTTTCCAGTGGGCTGGCTGACGGAGTAGAGCAAGACCACCCCCTTCCCCTTGTCACCATCCGCTGCCCCCACCCTGATGTCATCGTAGCAGGGCTGGTACCACTGGAGGCACAGCTCCCTCTCCTTGGCCCCCACCAGAAGTTTCTCCGCGTTCCGCCCCTGCACTGCCTGCCCCGTGGGCTCTGCGATGATCGGCAGGGTGTACGCGTTCTCTGTGTACACCACTGTTGGGATTACCAGTGCCCCATCTTTAGATGGGACGGAGGAGGAGGAGGAGGAGGAGGAGAGGGGTTGGAGGATGCTGGTGGGAGGGGAGATGGCCAGGCAGGAGGTGGCAAACACCGGTAGGTTGTCGGTGAGGAAGGTCATCATGGCCTGCAGGCGCAGCGAGGCGTGGCTGCTCAGGAAGGGTGTGCGTACAATCTCCAGGTTGGAGCCCGTGTCCATGCCACTGTGGTCCACAAAGCCAAGGTCAAAGTTGGCTGCAAGGTTGCCAGCATTCACCTTATGGGAGCAAAGCATAGGTGGTGTAGGAAAGAACTCAAATGGAGTCATGAACTATGCTTGTACAGTCAAACCTGCCTTAGCGGTCACCTGTCTAACGCGGCCACCGGCCACAAATTTTTTTTCCCCACGGTAGATTTTAACCTGTCTATAACGGCCACAGACTCGATGGAGCTGTAGCCGAGCCGATACATTCAGCATGTTTTTCTGCTTTGTAGCCGTGCCAGTCATTCATTGGCAACATTCAGTAAACGCCACTGCTGCATTCATCACTTATTCAGTCATAATACAAATGCAATGCACTAGTGTTAAGCTTTCTTCACGACTGTACACATGCTACTGTGCAATAATTTGATAAACACCGGCATTGTTCAATGCATGAAACACACCGTGCATACGTATACACACACATATAGGCCTACGTGTAAGTACTTATGGATGTATACAACGATGATACATGTACATGTAGGCAATGCACACACAAGTTGGATAACCTGTCTATAGCGGCCACCTGTCTATAACAGCCACTCTTCGTCTCTCTTGGCTGGTCGCTATAGACAGGTATGACTGTATTTCAATACATTGTGATCACTGTAACAAAATACAAACAAAACTGATGACAGAGCAGTACTCCACTAGAGAAATGCAAACAACAGCAATAACAGTCTAGCAACTGAAAGCAAATCACATGTAACTGAACTCAAATTATGCTACACACAAGTCTTCCCCTTACATATATTGTGTATCAGAAACAAACATATCATGCTTAGGAGTACTAATGTTTTGCTGCTGAAATTCATTTTTCAGAGGAAACAAAACAGATAGATTACACCTACTGGTGATGCAATCCCACTGTCTCCCAGGGCCAGGGAATCCAGGTTACACATTCTCTGCAGGATGGCTGTGTAGGCCAGGAGGTGGACCCATGTCAGGGAGATCTTGGCATCCTGGGGTTCCTTGTTGACCCCTCCCACACCAAGGGTGCTACCACCACCACCACCGCCACCACCGGCGGTATCACTGGCGCCGCCCTGGCTCTGCCTATCTGCGTCCACCACTTCTTCCACCGGCTCCAGGGCCTGGTTGTTGGTGAAGGAGGTTGCAGGAGGGGGTGTAATTGCAGCCACACCCTCACCTGCAGGTCGGAATCAAAGCCAGACGTAAATGTTTCAATGGTGATCGAATGAGACTGGTAACGGACTTGTCTCTTTTTCTCCCTTTTGCATCACAGAATACATGAGCAGTGAGTCACAAATAACATCTATTAATTCACAAGTGATAAATTGAAATCATAAGTTTTTTATAGCACTGAATAACTGTAATGCTTGATAGTTAGGTCACATTTTCTTTGAAAACCCTTTTAAGACGTTGGTGAAAATCATGTAAAAGCTACAATAAAATACCACATACTGAATATCCTGATTGACATTTTTGTAAATCCAGTGCAGTAACTGATGAAGATTATTGAGAGTTGTTTCATACTGAGTAATGTTCAAAAATGGAATGCGAGGTCTACAGAACAGCAATATAATGTGAAAAGACACTGATTAATTGTATCTTTAGCAAAGGTTTAGGCCAATGGTATCACCACTGTCGATTACTCATCTACGTACCCCCCAAATCTCCAAACAGGTCTTGCTTGATGCAAGCAGTCAGCTGACCCTTAACCTTATCCGTCAAGGTGAGGGAGGTCAGACTTGGGTCGCCAATCAGCAGAGCCTGTGTGCGCTGAGCCAGGGCGATGGCCGTGGCGCATCGGAGAGCGAACCAGGCTGCCTGTCTCTCGCTCTGTCGATCCTTGATGAAGTTCAGCCGCTCCTCCTCCCGCTTGGACGGAGTCTTGCTGGCAGCGGCTGTGCCCAGGGTAGACTTCTTGGCCGAGGATGGAGTCTGGAATCGGCGAAAAAATACATTCACTGCGACACTGTTTCAAGAGTTAACTATGACTTGCAGAGCAAAAAAAAACAAAAAGCTAATAATAATGACAAAAAATTAAAAATAGAATGTAAACTTGGATTAAAGCAAATATCAAGAGATAAGGTTGAGTATTGAGCCTAATGTAGCATTAAAAACATTATTGATATTACTATTAACCCGCTAAAGACAGACTGATTTTGCTACAACATGCATTTCCCGTAGACACCTGCCCGAATATACTCGGGACTCGTCTTCAACGGGTTAATGAAGACATCAATATTTTGGTTGGTGTTGATGTTGATATTGTATACTATTGATATCAATGCTGGTATTTTACTTGCTTCATTGGGTCATTTTGTAAGCACATTAAACTTAAGCTCTGATCTATCATCACTGCTATCACTACTACAACTATTACTGTGATTGCGCGTGACTAATTCTCCTGCAATACTTCCACTTATTCTATTTCTATTGCCATTGTAGGGGTTGTGATTCATTTCAAACGAGTGTTCTATGGGGCCATCTTTTTTTTACAGACTAGTCGGCCAATTCTCACCCTGACTTTCTTCTTGGTGCTGGAGGGCTTGGAGAGACTCGGGGCCTTGTCCTGGGGCGGCTCTGGGGGAGGCACTGGTGGTTCAGGCTGCTGGCTGCTGGCCAGGTACACCATGGCCATTTCAACATACGCCTGCCGAATGAGTCTGGGGGTCAGAAGGAATCGAACACACAGTGAAGATTAAGTTTTCTCTCTTCTTGTATGCATGCAATGCCACCTTCTGTTTGCCATTTTAAACAAATGAACAATACATGAAACAGTAATTTCATATCTTATCTACAAAATTCTAAAAACTGCCCTTAGGGAAACGGAGATTATGCTATGTGAGATTGCAATGTTATGATAAGGCTTGTATACTATTTTTATGGTAAGGATGAAAAGTATTTGAAGATACAGTTGAACCTCTCGTATCCGGACAAGTCGGGACCGGGGCTCATCCGGATAAGGGATTTGGCCGGATACGGGAGACTCAATGCTTTATACATATGTACATAATATACATACACATGTACAGTAGCCCATTGTAGTACCACATGTAGTAATGTGTATACTGCAACCCTTTCATTGTTACACTCAGTAACAGACCCCAAAATAGAGGTTCGTGTTTGCAAGAATGAAATCATTTTCTTTTATAAATTCTTGGGATTATTTACCTAAATAACTATTAAGAAATGTATCAAGTATATGTAATTCATGTGTGTTTGTGTAGGAGTTCTCAAGGAGTTGGGAATCCCCCTTTCCTCCCGTAATTATTTTTTTAAAAAAATCACAGCGAGATTGCGTCCGTATAATAGAGAGATCCGGATAAAGGGAGGCCGGATAAGAGACGTTCAACTGTACTTTAAAATAAAATTAAAAGACAGAATAAGATTACACAAGCACTAGTTTATGATGCATACAATCCTATTTGAGTTAAGAGCATGCTTGAGTTCTTTTTTCCCTGTCACTCTATATGCCACACAGATTTAACAATTTGGACGAATTTGGACGAATAGTGTGAATACACTCACTCAAACAATAAACCATAAAAAAAGGTGAATAATAGTGTGGGATGAAAAAAATAAATATATCAAATACAAGGGTGAACATGAGATTAAGAAGAGCTAACCAAATAAAAAAGACTACTTATAGGTGTGCATAGATGGTCGCACTCACCCAAGATCTTGATTGGCTGCCATGCTGGTAGTAATGGCCTCCATCAGGGTTGCTCCCACGGTCCTGGCGGGGCAGTCCCGGGCCCCTCCTCGCTGGTGCAGCTGCCTCTGGACCTTGCCCAGCTGCAGCAGTATCTCGGCCATCACGGCGCCCTCTCTGACAACGCAGACACGGCACAGCTCCAGGGCCGTGCCCAGCACGCCGGCGACCACGGCCCACGCCTTCAGGGGGCCCTCCTTTGGAACATTCCTGGGGTACACACAGTGAGAAGTGATATGACAGTTATTGAAATGATAACCAGTAATTGTTACTACACTCTTCTCCTATCTACAGGCACCTTCCAATATATCAAAAGTCCTTGATACAATAACAAAAGTTGCTATACTGAAATTTCATTAGAGCTGAATAATAAAGTATTCAAAGATTTATAGACAATAACTCTTGGACCTGAATTTTTACTTCATTTTCACAAGAGATTCGTTATAACCACGTTCGTTATAAAGGGAGTGCAATCTATTACTGTTGCAAATGGTGGTGCACAAGAATCTGCATTTTACGTGACTAAAAATAAATTGTTTTTATGGTTTTTCCAATGCTCTGAAATGAAAGAGGAAATGGGACTTTGGTAATCAATGTGCAATGGTGAAATCTTTAAATGCTTTCATTAGAGTTCCACTTAATCCAAAAAATTACCAAGTTACAAGTTAAGAAATCCTTATGAAAGAGTCCATGCTGAAAGCATATAGTATGCCAGCTACAACGTATTACCACCTCACACAACAAAGCTAAAGAGACACACTCTAAGCTCTGGTGTGAAAAATGATACATGTAATACAAAAAGTGAGGTTCAGTTTTGGTTTTGACATTACTTTTTGGGTTTGGCCTCTCCTGCCTGCGTAGCCAGCCTGGCTAGGGCGTGTCCGATCCTGAGCTTGATCTTGGCCAAGTAGAGGAGGTGGGGAAGGTAGAGGTTCTGCAGGGGTGCGGTGGGGGCAGAGAGCTCTGGGTAGATGGTGTGCCGAGAGACGGAATCACCCAGCAGCTTGATCTGAATGAATGAATGAAACAATTTATCAATGAATGCGATGATAATCATTGTATATGTTTACAGTCATACTCAGAGAGAAAAGAAAAGAAAACAGCAACCAGAAAAAAATCATGAATGCCGGTCAAGTCTGACCCCTTTGAAGATACAGATAGAAAGAAATTGAATACAAGATGGGAAGATGTTAGGAGAGACAGGCACAACAGAATATTTTTGTTTTCTCTCTCCCATCCCCGTCTTCTTCTAGCATTTCAATAACCACTTTTAAACAATACATGAATTTTGCAAAATCAAAATGCTGCATTGCACAATACCAAACACCATGCACAGTTCTGTGTATTTTTCCCCTAGTCAACAGTTTAATGATGACATATATATTCATATTCTGGGTACAGGTCAGAGTTTTATATTTCATGAAAAGACAAAAAATAGTGAATCAAACTTATTTCCACAAAATTTGTGCAGTGTATTTGTATAAAGGCACAAATTATTGTGGCATGAAGTGGGCTCCATTGCATCCATACTAACATCCCCCATTCAAATATGATAAAGAACGTTCGCTCTATGATGTATTCTAAGAAGTGACTCTGCAAGAGTACTTGCAACAATAGGCACAAACATACAGAAAATGCAACAGTACAGGTAAACATTACAGATGTACAATTTGTTTGATGCCATACATGTAATATCGAAACTGCCCATAACTTTTGCAGTTGCAAAAGCACAGAGTCAGTTGAAGAGGTTCACTGATAGAATATGACGACTCCATTGGCAGACACACGTCTGACACTAAAACACAGACACCCTGGGTGTCATCACTATACTGATGACTAGTGTCCTGTACTAGTAATGGTCACTGACCTGGTGTAGGAGTAGCCCCTGTGTCTCCATGTAGGACTGCAGGAGATGACCGGTGATGGGTCGGCCGTGCTTCTGCTGGAAGCTCTGGGCAGTCAGGGCCTCCAGGTCGGTCAGCTGCACTTTGGCCAGGATGACCAGGAGGCTGGCCGGCGGCGACAGCGTCTGCTGACCACTCAGCAGGGACACCAATTCCTGGTGAGGACACGGGCGCAGAAAAAAAAGATGATGATTAATGGAAATGCCAGAAAGCTTCTGTAGTGTTGCCAGTGCAGTGCTAACCACCATTCTCTTCTCTGTGTGAAGTGTCTAAGACATGCCAGAGTACTATGGAGTCCAATTATGACACATTTTGGGAGTCTTCTCTCTGATCCTTTTCTTTTTTTTAAAGAGATCAGCAAACATACTCTTGTGAAAACCATGTTCAAAAGTGCACTTCAGCAGCAACAATGAAACAAGGCAAGTTGTAATTGCTCAAAGCATCTACAAATCACAATTTCAAAGCAATTCTCTTTTTTTTTTCTTCCAAAGCAATGACATTTCTTAATACAATTAATATATAAAGTGAAGATTCATTTGTGATGATCAAATAAAGCAATGCATTATGATTACAAAATTATATTCATAAATCTAGTGATACCATGCAAATATTTTGCAAGATTAAAAAAGCAAAGAATGAAAGCCATTGATGCAAGTGATGAGGCTGCAGTGCTGATGATGTACTGCAGGAGTTGTTCCACGAAGCACCCTCTCCCCTAGGCTGCTGGTTACCTTGAGGGTGTGCTGGACATCGTCCAGTGAGCGTCCCTCCTGTAGGTCCAGCAAGGCTCCCTGCATCAGGAACTCTGCCTGCATCTCAACGTCCCCGCAGGCCTCAGCCTCCATCAGGCCCTGCATGCAGTATTGGCGGCACTCACCAACTTCCCCTGCACCACTGGCTCCTGTGCGGATGAAAACGAGAGAGTGAGCGGTAAGCAGCGATTGACATTGCTGGCTGGCAGTAGGTTGGTTTTACAGGCAGGTGCCCTCACAAATAATGCACAAGATTGATAAATTTACCACTAGCCACTTATCCCTAACCTTTGTTGTATATCTTCCCTCATTTTTTCCTTGCACATATAAAAAGATCAAACTGTCAATCTAGACCTTGCACACAGTGTATATATTTATCTATATATCAGTTGTATTATATCTACATAGGGCCTATATATTTCTATACGACACTGTTGATAACGAATATCATCCTTTTCTTTTTATCATTAATTTCTTTCTCCTTCGTCTTTGCTTTTCTCTTTATCTAATCATTATCATTACTTTTTGCCATGTTATTATTATAAAATTACAATCATTGGTATTTTGTTATTATTTGCATAGTTATTAATACATCATTACTATGGCTTTAAAATTATCATCAGTAGAAGTTAGTATCTGATCACTTATTATCATATTAATTAATGTAAGTTGTCATCAACTCCACCAACATTTTTGTTATTATCAACATCTTCACCATCATCATAATTCAAACTGTAACAACAAACTGCCACAGCCCAACATGTACTGACCTGGAAGGACTCCCATGCCCCTGATCTGGCCCATGAGGCACTTGACCAGGGCAAGGCGGCAGTCCAGCCACAGCCGGGCGTCCAGCCGGGACCGGCTCTGGAAGTTCTGGTACTGGTACTGGGTGGGGGCGTCGCAGCTAGCGTCCATCTGGGAGTGGAAGAGGGTGGAGGACAGCTTCATCCGACTACCCTTCATGGAAGATGGTCTGTAGTGGATTACAAAGGGGAAGAGAAATCAATGACGAGGAAGATTTTTTAACATATCACAGTAGGCTGCAGAGTTCACTCTTAGTATGATTTTAACTACTCTTTGCACTTTCATTAATGTTTGCATTCACTATATGTCAATTCACCTTCTATTTATCATTCTAATGTGCATCCTATAGGAGAGAGAAAAAACAAAACAAAAAGAAGTCATTTTGGACCTTCTTGAATGTGAAGCAGTAAAAACTAGAGAAGCACTCTGAGAGGGCAGACCTCCGCCAAGCATTCAGCTCATTTCCACCACCACTGATCTTGTTCTGTCATAGCGGATCAGTGATTTCCACCCATACGTACTTATAGCACTGTGCGCTGAAAGCCGCCCAATTTCCCAATATAGAAACCTTTGTTACGTCATAAACTCTCAGCTGCACAGCACACCTCGCCCTGGCAGAAACTAGAGCACACACTTTAGTGCGCGCATGCAAACCTCATATGCGTGCAGCCTGAACTCCCAAGTTCATTGAACCTACCTGCCAAAATATCAAAAATCCTTTATAAATTCCACCCAAATTTTCGGATCACTACCAAAAATTAATCGTTTGTTACTTGTGTCGTTCTCAACCTTTCCTTCAAGTTTCATCCCAATCTTGCACACGGACAAACTAACTAACTAACTAACTAACGAACAAACCAACGGTAATGAAAACATAACCTCCTCCCTTGGCGGAAGTAATAAAGGTAATCATTTATGACAGATATGTGGAATCATCCCACAAGATTAGCTAAATCAGCCTTTTCTCTCACTGTGTTAGACACATAAGAATTACAATCTTTCCCAAATAGCATAGACAAGCTAATCACATTGAGTCATTGATAGCTGCACTGAGACTGTAATCTGATAGCCAAAAGCAATTTGAAGTGGTCTGTTTTATTCCACCTGCATTCATCACTTTAATCATGGAAAACAGTTAAAGGGATAAGCTTGATTTCAGATGATGATAATAATAGTGACCGTGTTAATCTTGTGATGCTCTGAGTGCTTTCTAATCTATTATTTTGCTGGTCACTGGAATGAAAGTCATCATCAGTGCACTCATCCCTGCGGAACAACATTCCAGGCAGTTTGCCACTGTCATAGTGCACAAATGTCAAATCCAATCCATGTAACACTCAACTTCCCTACTGGGTACCCATTTAATAAATCTGGAAGTAGAGGAGTGTTGTGGACAATGTTTATCTGCGTCAGGACTGAAACCATTTGAGTTTCTCACCTGCGAGGCGAGATGGATTTCCTAGTTTCCTTGAAGATGGGGCTGGCCTGGATGTCACTGAGAGCCGAGAGGACGACCTTTGACCCCGTCAGTGGCAGGTGGTACTCCCTCAAGATGGCCGCCTGCTCCAGCTTGGCTAGCACCACCAGCTCCAGCTCCGAGGCTGACAGGCTTCTTGCATCTGTCGAGGGTCAAAGGTTATCACAGAATACGGTAACAGATCTTGGTGGCCATGTGCTAGCAGAATGGAATTATCATCAGATGTGTGGGAAACAAATTTTCTTCGAATTTGCAAGACATGGCAAATGCTTACTATTCATAATCTAGGCTGCTTCACTAGTAGTCGCTTCACAACTAGCATGGTCAACAGTATGCATTCTACAGTCAGATTTGTGTACTCTAACATCAGTCCACTTAAAGAACAAACAAACTTTTAAATTCAATATTTGAAACAACTTGTACAGGTTGTCTTTTGAAGATGGTACATGTATGTAACTACTGCATCTGTTTAAAAAAAAGACAGCAGCACTTAGAATCACATCTCTACAGTGAGCTATGTAGGCTTCAGAAGCAATCAAAATCATCAGTATAATTAAAGCAAGTGAATCACAGGGAGTTTTAAATAGTCACCATCATGCAAGTACTGCAGTGGAGTGTGCAATTGCTGAAACTTACAGTGCTCCTGAAGGACTTCAACCATGAGTTTGAGGACTTCATCAGCTGTGTCTAGCAGTGTGCCCTGTGGTGTGGGAGAGATCAGAAAGTTTGTGTTATGCACATATCTATATTTGCAGATATTTCACATCAACAGACATGTGTGATTGCATCAGTTATGTACAATGTCAAAAATATGGTGTCACTATGTTAATATGCTAATAAACCACTATCATGGGGGGAAAGGAGGTAAATCAATTAAATGTTAGAAATAACACTTCTATCCGGACTGTACTAATTTCATTTACTGTCACTCCAACAGTTCAATTCAATGTGTACTTCAAGCACAAATACCAGATATGCCTCCAAAAGATAAGGAATATAGGAGAGTGGAAGTGGTCTACAAAATGACTAGCTGGGAAAATTCAATATTATCACATACCTTGATTCTCTCCACAGTGAGCATATTGGCCTCATTGGTAAACTTCCTCATGGTGACTTCAGACAGTGGGATGCTGTGGAATGAGTTATCATCTGCACAGGAACAGCAGAGAAAGTTAGAATTAGGCTGGAGATAACTTGCACTATGGAATTAAAATGTGTGATAGCCTGAAAACAAAACAAAACATAAAACCATGAATTTTGGACTTAAAAGTGTCTTTGCACGACCATTTCACACAGTCAGTGAGTTTATCCTGGTGGCCTTTAGAATGTTGACATTCTATGACAAATGCCAACACACAAGTATCACTTATCAAATATTCTTAAAGGAGATCCATTTGCTTTCTGAGTCCTGAGCTACATATAACAAATCACCCAACCTCGCAAGACCATTCTAAATCAAACCCTAACCCTCCCTGTGCAAAGGAGCACAATGGCATGTCTGCTATCTTGACCTTATTTGGCACAGATGTCCTACACTTAATGCTTGATGAGTACCCATTAGGTTATCGCTTAATTGTATCCCCCTGGCCTTCCTTTTGGACTGTGGCATAATTATGCTTTGGGTGAGTTGGATCCAACTTACTTTCTAGTCAAGCCTGGGGGGAGGGGGGAGGAAGGGGAGGTAGCATATGTACATTTATGTGCATGAGCACAAAATAGGTTAAAACTTCTATCAGGGTTTTTTGCCTGGCCTAAACAACTACCTAATTTGGGCAAAGCAATCACAGAGTCATTGAATGGAATGATTACGAGAAGAAACATCTGTAACAGACAAGTAACTTCTAAAAGGAGCTGAAATAACTTTAAAGGTAATAGTTCTAGGTTGTATTGCATGACTCAATCAAGTGTATGGCTAAGGGATGACATAATGCACCAACTATTTATAACACATTTACTAGACAGGACAAAACTCATATGGAATGCATAATGATATTTTGCAGAATATACTCAGCAAATGCAATGTATACAGCACTATCTTCTAATCAAAAACATAATTATGTGCAAGCTATACCGGTATCTGTTGTCACAATACAACATTCAACATACACCACAACCATACAGCCATCTTATCTTTGCACTACTGAGAATATATGTGACCGTGCACCACAAAACGAACAAAAAGTCGCACACATTGATTTTGTGTGGAGACTGAAAATAGGTGAAATGGGTCAACCTAACCCATCTTGACTTTTTCATATTTTCTGAAGGAGTAAGTATTCTTCCACATTATATTACAATTTGGGATCATAAAGTGGGCAGGAAAGTGTGTTTTTTAGCAGTTTATCCTGAACTTTTTTTTTTTTTTTTTTGGTAGAATAGTGTGATTAGGTGTGTTTTTAGAGTTGTCCCCTTTTCATTTCTTAAGAACCTTGAACACACTCTTCACTTTAAACTCAAATAACTTTTGAAAGGATGACGCTACTGCTTTGACAGTTGGCATCAATTATGAACAGAATGTGTTGATACGGCACTCTCAATTTCAGTTTAATCTGATAATCCCTTCATTGTCGTTACTCTGGTAATTTACATCCTGTTTTTTGTCCCATTCATTGTACAATTGCAATGAATCTTGACTTTTTCATATTTTCTGAAGGAGTAAGTCTTCTTCCACATTATATTACAATTTGGGATCATAAAGTGGGCAGGAAAGTGTGTATTTTAGCAGTTTATCCTGAACTTTTTTTCATTCATTGCACAATTTGGGATCATAAAGTGGGCAGGAAAGTGTGTTTTTTAGCAGTTTATCCTGAACTTTTTTTTTTTTTTGGTAGAATAGTGTGATTAGGTGTGTTTTTAGAGTCCCCTTTTCATTTCTTAAGAACCTTGAACACACTCTTCACTTTAAACTCAAATAACTTTTGAAAGGATGACGCTACTGCTTTGACAGTTGGCATCAATTATGAACAGAATGTGTTGATACGGCACTCTCAATTTCAGTTTAATCTGATAATCCCTTCATTGTCGTTACTCTGGTAATTTACATCCTGTTTTTTGTCCCATTCATTGCACAGCCAGCACGGCTTGGTACAGATTTAGCGCTCGAATAGTCACTGCACTTCAGAGCCTCTTTTCTCAGTATACACTTTTCCTGAGTGTGTGTTTTCTTTCCAATATTTAGATAGGTTAAAAGAGTCCGTTTGATTTGAGTTATACATCATTTTAAAGCTTAAAGTCTGCTCTTTTAGAATATGCTCCTAACTAAAATTTTATGTCAGGCGACTTTCTGTGCGTTTTGTGATGCAGGGTCACATATGCAGTTACATGATGTTACATGAATTGATGATGACAGGTAAAATGACCACCCATGGACCTATTTATATTTCCAGATATTAAAGACGATCACCCATGAAATCAATATATATATTTTCAATGCAACCAATGAATACGCAACTTCATAGCATGTCTCAAATGCAGGGAAAAAGGTATCCCCATGTACTCAAGTATATCCTAGAATAAATAAATAACACAAATATATACACATCTATGCATGTTTTAGCATGTTGCTGGGTTATGGTGGAATGCGAGTAGATGAGATGATGTAATAATAATGAATTTAACCTTATACAACACACAAATGACAACATTATGAGAAATAGGGAGGGGTCTCGTCGAACTGGCTACCAACCACACATTTCTCTGCTATGTGTACATCAAAGAGGACTAAAAAAAAGGGAGAATGGTCAAAAGGTTTTGACCATGTCTGACTCTACTTCGTGCCTACCAAATCTGAACTTGTGCTCGGAGGCAGGCTGCGACGCTTGTGATGTGGTGCCTGTACAACAAGATGGTGAAGAGTGTGTGTACAATGCATGTCACAGGGTTAATAGACAGTGGGTGCACGGGATATATGGTGAAAAAGTGGTGACGGCATAATTTACCGGTCAATCACTGAGTAGGGCTACATATTGTGAGCAGGGAGAACAGTTATGATTTGTGCATAACGCAACATAATCATGGGCATGACATCTCAACATACCTGCAGTAAAATACATAACAGAAATAGCTTGACAAGAGCTTCAAAGTTTTCGCAGGTCTTCAACACTCATCTGTTTTAACTTCATGACATAATTGACTGTGCTATGATAAATAGCAGACAGTTAAAGAGTTTTCTAACATCAAACTTACAGGACTTGTATGCAGTTTATTAAACTACTAGCAATGAAGCCACGGTATCCTCATACCAGGGTAGTGATATATCACTACAATACATTACTCGTATGTTCTCTGAGGGGCATTTCATGAAGCATTTGGTCAGACAAAGTTGTCGGACAAATATGCTCTCAGCCCATCAGATGCAAGGATTTCAGTAGCTTGTAACAGTTTGTCAGAAAAATATCCGACCAAAATTCATGTCACTCTACAAATTTACAGATGGGAAAAATATCATATGAGGATCACTGATCACAAGTTTAGATTATCATTCTTTAACATCAAAATGAAACAAAAATATACTTTGAACTGGATGATACCCTCATTGCACAAAGGAGCTACACGTTCAAAGGATTTTTAATAATCCAAAGCAATATATGCCAAGTTTGCTTTATATACTGACACTGAGTGAAATCTACACATGACATAGAGAGTCAGCAATCTGGTTTTTATATAGCTACAATTATACTAAACAATGGATATGTTTCTTGGAGATATGAATATCATGCAATTTTTTGAGGGGGAGGGGGGTGGGTGGAGAAGCAGAGAAGGGTGGGGGCTGAATAGAGTTGGGGAGATGGAGATTAGGGAAGCAACTTGAAGGGGAAATACTATTTAGCCCTCCATTCAGACATAGTCAAAACTACAATCTAGTGATGTAGCTTTAGTCTGGGCTTGTATGTACTCTGAAAGGGGGGGGGGGGAGACAACGAAGCTAGCAGGAATTTTGATGCTGATGAATAATTAGTCAATAATGAGTTATTTCTTGTTAATGAAAGTACTATGAGTTATTATTGTGGTGTTAGCATATATGTAAATGAAACAAAAAGTATTAACATGAAGGTTAAGGTATTAGCGAGCTCGTCAAAAGCAATGATGAATTCATCGATGGACATGTTGCAAAGAGTTAAAAAGATTAATATGCAAATGCATGGATGTCCTGTGAAATCAAATGGAAATACAAAAGAAGTTAAATTGAGATTAGATAGCGGTGGAGGTTTACCAGCGTCGTCAACCACAATCTTCTGGCCGGGAGCTTTGACCTCCTTCTTGCTGACCGTAGACTTGGCCGGCTTGCTGACCGAACTCACCGTGACGGGAGACACTGGCCGCTGGGCAGGGGAGGAGACCCTGGAAGGAAAGGAATTTCATACCATTCAAATACCAGTCGTGTCATGGTCTTGGGTTATGTGGTTACATGCCCGGAATCATGACCACAAGGTTGTGGGTTCAAGTCCCAACCAAGACAGCACTGCCCTTTTGCAACACAATATAGTTCAACAGTAACCATTTATCATATGGGCTCTGATGGCGGTCTAGAAGGTCATACATTTATTAATGAATACATAAGGATGCAAAACAAATAAACAAATAAATAAATAATCAAAGCAAACAACAGCTTTGGAGTCCCGATTGAGTACAACAATGAAGTTAATGTAACAGAAGAGTATTTGTAATAGCAACTGCTGTGAACAAAGAGCTTTAGTCTGATTAAATCTCAATTTGTTTCCACAAGTTAAGTGATGTGATGATATAGCTCACAATGTCAAAGAGGCTTGACAGAAACAGCAAGGGCATAAAAAAATAAATGCTAAGTCTTGTGATAGACTAAATTGCAAATCTTTTTAGTGACAACAATAGGCCAAGATTGGTAGACAGCATGAAATACAGGAGCAGAGAAAAGATAAGGGAAAGAATAGATTGAGGATAAAGAGACGAGAAAGACAGACACATAGAGAAAACAGACTGGCAAACTGACAAACTGACAGACAGATAGATGAGACATGTGAATAAACTGCTTTGCGTTCTCATCCTACACTACTGTAACATCATGGTGAGTGTTGAGTGTAGGCTACCAACCTCAGACTCTCTCTCTCGGGTATGACCTGGATGGTGGATGCTAGCGCCACCATGAGGTGAGCCTGGGCCAGTGACAGGTGGCATGTTAGGTGTGGACCATACAGGATCGCCAGGGAGGGCGACACCCGCTTCTCCATCAGATATTCCAGCATCTGCAGATAATGCATGAAAATGCTCCATCATCATAGCCACTGAACATGTACAACACTTACAAAGGTGGTGGGGTTTTGATGGTATTAAATTGCAACCGATGTACAGGTCAAATTTGATTGAACTTTATGAAACCTAGTGTAAAGATGCACCTACCTTTTGACTAAGTCAGTACCCTTTCCTCAGAAAATGTTCATCTATCTCAAGGTACATCATGTTCTTATAAGAACAAATAAATTCTATGTATGATGTACATAAATGATCTCAAGATACATCATGTTCTTAAAGAACAAATAAATTCTACGTATGATGTACATAAACGACAAACGTATTACAACTGAATATTTGGAGGCTAACAATAAATTCCATGATGTGAAATTCATATGAACAGCAAATGTATCACAACTGAGTATTCAGTGACAGAAAAAAAAAAAAATTGTGTAAAATTCACATGAAGAGCACATGTATTACACCTAAGTCTTTGGTGGCTGAAAGGGACAGGAATGGAGTGGCAGTGCAGGGAGATGATGATTTGAATATAGTGTTTACCTTCAGGTTGGAAGGTTCAGTCAGTGGCTTGCCCGTATCAAACTTCTGAGTCAGCTGTAAAATAGGTTGAATAATTCACAGAACAATTAAACCATCAAACAGTACTTAGTATTTCACAATGTCATTCAATCTTATTTAGAGGTTAAGGTGTCTACCATTTACAGGGCTCAACATAGTTTGAAAATTTGCTCAAACTCTGAGTCTTTCTCGATAGTAAAGCAAGAATTGATGTGTCCTCATCCATATTTGGGGATCTGTTTTCTTTGACAATGAAATTCAATGAAGAACCAATCAATTACAAGATGAATATCAACATTGTCAGAGATATTTCAGGGATGCATGCTATTGTATAAACTCAGCTCAGAGACAACTAAGATCATTGGACAAAAAAGGGGAAAAACTTCACACTCAAAAAGGGGCATTGCAAGATTTCTTTTGGCACTGCTTTCTAAGACACATTAAAAATATTTTTTTTCCCAAACACACAGTAAGCGCAACACATAGTCTAGTTTGCAAACCAGCAAAACACAAGAATTATTTCCATTTGAACAAGTGTTACATTCTTGCATATCAGTTACTGTGCTCTGATTGTGAAAATCCATGCTAATATATTCCACGCCAACATCTGGGTAACAATGGAGACAAAGCGTCTGTGCTTACCATCTTTGTCTCCACCTGTCGGAAGTTTTTGTCGGCGGTCTGAGGCAGTCTCTCTCCATGGAGAAGTCTGCCCAGCACTGTGTAGGCCTCGCTGTATAGTCCCAAGTCTGTCAGGATCCTCAGCTGTGGGGGAGACACAAAGAGTGTCAGGCCAAAAAGAATTGTACAAGGTCTGCTCTATGTCGCATAATCTCTTCTTTGAAATTTTGATGAAGACCATTCAAGGAATATCATCTACTAGGTCTGGTGAGTATGCAATATGCAATAATTGGTAATGGCATTCTGACACAACATACTGACTGAAGAATAGTTTTTGTGGACTTCCAAGGTATGCGCATGAGGCTGACATCAGTCACAGTCCAGTCAAGGCATAATGGCTGGCAAAGTTTTAAAACTTTTTTTTTTTTAAATGATGCACTGGATATGCAAAATTAGTAACGTTGCATTTTTTGTCAACCTTAGAAAATATATCAGTAAGTGTTAAATCAGCAGATGGCTACCCATCAAGATAACACAAATATAAGAAAAAAAATGCATTTGTCTTTTTTCTTCTTTTTTTTGAGAGGTGGAGGTGCTTTTAGTAACACATTGACTTGAAATACAGAGGATATTTCTTTTATGGATCATGAGACTGGATTGATTCAAGGGCTTTTTGAAGTCAGTAGAAAACAGACGAGAGGTACCTTGAGAATTCTGCCATCAACAGCCCGCTGCAGATCCCTGCACAGGAATGTTGTGATGTACTGGTACAGGGTCAGCAGTGGTAGAACCTGTCAGAAACACAGACACACAATGACATTTTACTCACACACTTGTTTCACTGTCGGGTTATGAAACATGTAAAGTCTGTAATCTGTTGTGACTTGAGCACAACTGGAACAGCTGCATGTATTTAAAATCATAACACATAACATAAAAGAACTATTAGAAAAATCTGGATCAAACTTAGCATGCACAATTTCACATGTTGTGTGTGACTGAGAAAGCTCTGTGACTAGATATTCCCACTTCTCTGAATCTCTGTAATTGTTCATTGCATTCCACCATATTCATCTTGTACTAATAAATATAAAAGTCTGGATTTGACAACACACTGATAATTTCTGCAGATTTCCAGCAGTTTCGTGAACTCATGTACCAGAAGGTTGTGCTTGGCTCTGGACAGTTCCTCTGAGACCCAGCGCAAGGTGGCTATCAGGGTACGCCCGTCACAGCGAAACCTGTCCGAAAGAAGGTCCACCCCGGGGACCAGGTACTGGACCTCGCAACCCTCGCCGATCTCATAGAGGGCGTAATCCCTGTCAGCCGTGGGGTGGGGCAGGGTGGTGCGGAACAGGGCCTTGAAGAGGAAGGCGGACAGGAAGCAGGCCTCCAGTCTCATGCCGAGGTCAGAGGTCAAGACATATCTAGAATGAAGAAGAAAATTGATATGTTGCAAGTGAGGAACTATGAACTTGATGTTGGATGGCAGGTTTCAGTTGACATTACATTATGACTACATCATGTTGATAAATGCAAACACTTTCCTTGTTGGTATAGTTCTGAATAAGGGACATTTTCTCACCATCTTCACAATCATAGACACAGAACTAAAATCAAACATATTCAAATGTCTTAAATAGGCTGGCACTTCTAAAGCATAGCAAAGATTCCTTGGCACTCGAAACAATGAAAGTATATGTTAATTCAATTCAAAGTGCTTCACGAAGCTCAACTCAAGACTTTTTTTTCTTTTTCTTTTTTAATTGTATGTTTTATTGAATCATATCACAAAAATAATCAAATTATTTACAAATGATTTACAATTATTTACTGTAACAAAAGAGAGGACACCATATGACTTACTGGGCAATCTTGGCAGCCAGCATGGCCCCAAGGAGGCAGCCCCACATCCCGCATCGATCAAGCAGCTGGGAGCTGACATCCTTGGCCTGCTGGTCACTCAGTAGCCGCCGCCAGGTCTTCAGGGTGTCCGTGGTGCCCAGGATGAGGTCCAGGGCATCATTCCACCACTTGTAGGCAGCCCTGTGGGGACAGAAAATCGTAATCACTATTTCAAAGGATAGCAAGGCACTGAGAAATGGCTGATATATGACTGTATGTGCCATTGTATTTTGTGAGTCTGGTGATATTCATGAATTAAAGAACACGCAAATATATTCTTGACTCTGATCCTGACCATAATGTGAAGTGTATGCACACCTTTCTCCGTTCATTACTGTACTTCAAATCGTGAATTTTACCATTCGCGAAATAGTTGGTAAGTCCTAATTCACAAGAAATTAGAATCCCTGAATAAATGCCGTATACAGTATATACATTTCCATTCAAGGTATACTAGGTTGTAGCAACTGCAGCCCAGAGGTGCTCTCAAGAGGACTCAGTGTATCATAAAAATGTAAGGCTATAAAAAGAAGCAAACATTACCTCAAATGTTTCAATAATCTATATCTTTATTTCACCACACAATTCAAATCTTGTACCATCACGGAACACTGACATACACCAATAGCATACATGCACGCATAACTTAGAGTTTTTGATTTTTAAGTGTGACACACAAACACACACAATGTATATGGCTTTCTATCACAGCCAAACTATATAAAAAACAAATGCAATTTAGGTGCATACAACAAAAATCACAATAATGAGAAGCTACAACTGCTGAATGACTGGAAATAATGTAGAGAAAAAGATGACTCCAAAATTCTCTCTTAATCACCAACAACCTGTTACCTAGAGTCAGAAAAATAAAATGTCCAAAAGAGGGCAATGGCAGTTACTTACTTGATGTTGGATGCATGGTACTGGATGTTTCCTAATTCATGCATGGCCTGAGCAGCCAGACCACTTTGCTTCCGAGCCATCAGCATTTCTGATGGGGTGATGATAGAGAAGAGAAAAAGGTGAGGATTGGTAACCTCTATCATAACATCTCTACTATAAATCTAACCTTTGCTTATACAGTATGTATGCTACCTGGGAAGCTTGATACACCAACACTTGACGTCACAATTAATGTCTTGAAAGTATGATTAACTCCATCTGAGTGACATACCTGTGCAAATTGCATACTTTCTAGGATTTATTACTCACTTCCTTTCTAGGGAATATCCCTTAAATCAGGTATAAACATGCCAATGAATTCTGGAATTATGTGATAACTTTGAAAGAGTGTTTGCCTTCTCTACCAAAAAACATTTAATTATGTAACTGCTTAACACAGTCCCTTGTTTTTCATGAAAGCAATCGCCAAAGCAATCTGGAACCCCACTATTCCAACTACTCTATGTAACACGACTAGGGGAGTTTTGTACAGCAAATAGGGTGCTGTTGTTACTTTTTTTTTCCAACTGCTTGGCTTAGCATGCAGCTGACGGATTCACTGAATAAATGACTTAAGTGTGTGATGTCTTTTAGTAGCACAATGGTTAAACATAAGATATAAGAAGCAAGCTTCCCTTCAAAGCAGCATACCTATTGTCTTGTCATAGGAGGACACCACCACAGCAAGCTGGGACACGGGGAGTGCTGCCGTCTCTACCTCAGTCACAGCCTTGAACTCTGACCTCCTGAGGTCAGGGGGCACGGGGATCTGTGGATTGTCATCAGTCTCAGAGAAGCCGACGCGGCTGTGAAGGCTTTGACGACTCGGACCACTAGCTGGAGCTGGGGGGGGGGGGGGGGGGGGGGGGTGTCATAAATTATTATAATCGTAAAATCAACTGATACTACGACATAACTGACCTACATTAAGGGAGAATTCCACAGTAGCCCAGATGCGCAAAGAACTGAAATTTGTGCGTGTGTTTGTATTTGCGTCAAAAGTTTCCTGTCTATTTAAAAAGATTCAGTCAACTTCAATCAAATGATGCAACCCTCAGTCATGAACAACTGTGAGAGAATATTGCAAGAAATGCAAGAAAGTTCAAGGGTCAGAATTCAGGCTGGCACGCTATTGCTGTCGTCATGATGGTGTATCTGTATTCTAGGTAACTGTAACTCTAGTGACTTGAGGCTATTAGAGTGATTTGGTAAAAAATATATGATTATGAATAATCATAAAATACAATCACCTTTTTATATACATGTATATATGAACCAACACCAGCTTATTTTCTATTCCACTCTCTATGTAACATGTATGTACATCATCATACCAAAGCCCTTGGTATTTCGAACACGCCAACTACTTTACTATACTAACAACTACAGTACACAGATATACGTGTATGGCTTACTGACAAATGAATTACTGGATGGCAAAAAAAAAAAAAAATGATTCCACTTGCTTAATGGATGGTATTAATCATTTCCTATGACATAGACCAAATCATCCATTCTACACAACACTTCCTCCCTACAGGACAGTTTGCTCCATATTGTACAGGAAACAGCCACAAGGTGCTTTCTATTCTATCATCCCACAGACTCCTCCAAATCATTACCATTCTGCTGGGCAGCCAGATAGAGGACTAGGAGTTTCCTGCTGTGCTGCAGTGCCCTCGCCGTGTAGTTGGACTTTTCCAGGGCATGGCGGAAGCCGTCCAAGCTGTGGTCCACATCCAGGGGGACACTGGCCACTCTGAAGGCGTCAGACTCTCCTGGGGAGTTACATAACATACATACAGTCAGAGTACATTAGTATATACAAGGTATTGAGGACTTCCTGCTGTATGGCTCTACAACGTGCATTGAATGCCATGCCGTCAATCCCTCGTTTGAGGCCAGACCCCAATTCCACGAAGCTGATGGGGTGCTATACCTCGCTAAAGATTTTTCGTTTGGGAGTTGGGGAGTCGAAGTACTTGTCCATTGCAAATTAACTTTCTGCTCAGGCGTGACAAACCTGGAGGCCAAGCCAGGGTTTAATGACTCCAGCAGCTGTCGTATTACGTAAGAGCATGATAAGGATATCTGCCTGTGGCAGACCATTCAAAGTGAACTCAATTTTCTCTATCCTTTCTAAAGTTTTCAATTTTATATTCTATTGAGAAATTCTATGGTCATCCATTTTACATTTCGAACGAAAAAAATTGACCCGTAAATAACGAAAATACAGGAATAAGAAGGAGAGCATTCCCAGTTTGCCGGTGCTGACAATGTGTAATGCACACGTACACACACGTACACACACACGCACCATGGAGCTACATAGCCCATGCCAAAACCAAAACAATCTCCTCCTCTCGCGGTGCCCCCCCCCCCCCCCCCCCCCTGTGGCTGTGGCGATGACTGATGCTTAGATTAGGCCAGGGTCAAGAAACAGCTGTTTTATATCTTTGGTTTTTAAGTCATTGATTGCCAAGATATACACTGGCATTATTTACGGGGGTGTAGCCTCTTCATACGAGAGGTTTGCGTCATGGCAAAATTAAACAGCATGTGTTATGAAAACAATATAGTGAGAAATTGGCTCCTTCATTAGTGGAGACTAACTAGGAGATGATGATAATGCCAACACGCATGAGAGAAACTAGCACAAATGCTTTTCCATAACGCTTGATACAAGTGTATATATACCGGAAGGTGTACTATATTTCAAACACAGGGTTCTATGTAGTCCAGTGTGCAAATTCTTGGTGATTTATTAACCAAGGGACGCCTCTTTAGGCCATGTCATTATTGTTACCCCCAGCATTGCTGGTACCCAGTTACAAATCTGAGTAGGGAGGGACATAGTGGGTGAAATATCTAGTCTCTGAATGCACATGCCACAATGAAAGTTTTCATACAAACTCAAGAGGAGTCACTGCACTTAAGCCATAGACAAGAGACAGATCCCTCCATCCTCTATATTCAACTAAGAACCAACGAAGAAGAGGTTAAAATCTTTTAACCGACAGCCTTCATAGCAAGAGACTGGGCTTGTGGTCCAGCCACCTGGAGAATACCCCGCACAATTCCTCCCTCCGTCCAAAGGAATTCCTACCATCAGGTTCCGACGAGTCCTGGTCTTTTTGGTCTTGCCTCGACCGCCTTCGATCTGTGAGTGGACGCTGCAAGGACCTTCTGAATAAGTGGGAATATAAGGCTGGCCCAACTACCTGTGACTGCAGAGAGGTACAGATGATGAGTCTTCTCCTGGCTTGCCCCCTCATGCCCTGAACAGATTACCCAAAAAGACCTAGATGCTTCAACAACCGGGCTAGAACTTGTGTGGAGTACTGGATGGGTGGAGTGTAGTGACTCGAGAAGAAGAAGAAGATCTATAGACCTACCTCCATACACATCATGTCCCTCGGGGTCAATCCTCCCTCCCATGTCCAGGGGTTTCATCTGGGTGGGGTCAAAGGCTACTCTCAGCTGGACATCCATGTAGTTGCTTGCGGTGACCTTGTCCACCCCGTGGCTCTCCGCAGCCATCTTGAAGTGGGCCTGGACCGGAGGCTCGCCGCCGTAGGCCTGGATCCGAGAGACCAGCTTGCGCTGGGACTGGACCAGCAAGGGGCTGACCACCTCTGAGTAGCGTTCCCTGAAGAATTAATGAGTGGGAGAAAAATTGAAACAAACAAAAAGGGTTGTTTGTTTGTTTATTTGTTTGTTTGTTGTTTGTTTGTTTGTTTCATTTCTCTCTGAGAAGGGGGCTGGACAGCCCATATTCAGCTGCAATAGCTGGTCTTCCATGGGGCCCAATTGGATGTAAGGCGGGACCACTTCACTGGGTTAAACACCCTGCTCTTTGCAATGAATAAATGAAGCGGGATCTTTTAAGTGCATGAGTTGTGATTCTCTCACAAACTGGACCTCCATTTTATGTCCTATCCAAGGGACAGAGTGTTTGGCCTCAATACGAGAGGGACAGTATGATTACACACAACATTGCTCATTGGGACTCCGGACTCAGTGGGACTCAGGATAACAAGTGAAATTCAAGATCTCCCTTGGCTTTCCAAGGTCTACGATCTAATTCATTTTAAGAATGACTCACATCTATACTTCTTTGGAGCACTATCGGTGCAGCTGGAGTCATAAATATCACTGTGCATTGCAAGAACGATATTCCTCACCACGCCAATAACTTTTGATTGAGATGTGCATGGTGCCAATCAACACACTAAATCACTCTTATGGAATGCATCTATTAAACAGACGGGGAAAGAGATTGTGCTTACTGGGTGAGGACGTTGAACCTCATGGCCACATCGGCCAGCTTCTCCCACTTCTGCTCGTAGTAGAGCATCTCCAGCACCCGCAGCACCATGCGCCGGATCCAGCGAGAGTCGAAGCAGCTGACGTCGTCCAGGTGGGACTCAAACTTGAGGCTGGCCCCGCCCTTCTCGTCGGCCACCGTGCCCACCCATGTGTTGGTCAGCACCTCAGACGGAGACCCTTTCTTTGCCTGTGACCAGTTGGAAAAATGTGTTGTATTATCAGGGCTGTCAACATTCACACATCAAAATCATTTGTAATGACGTTGAACACAAGACTAAACTTTTAAATTTTTGCATGGAGTTAAGTCTTGTTTACAATAGGAAAGCCTTTTCAAAATGTATTGCATTGCAATGTTATGTTTTCATGTCTCTGCAGAAAGACAATCCTTTGGTGCTTTTTCAACAGCAAGAGTGAGTATTTCAAGATTAGCGTGTTTACCAAGCTTGTCATATATTGGATGACCTTTAACATTCCCCTTCCCTCATCAACACCAACCAATCCACCAAACTAGAGCATTCAGCATCTACAGTACCACATGTGGAGTAGATACTAAACATACACTCTGACAACACAGATGTCATTATCTTAAAGGGTCAAGTCACACACACATAAAAAGGATGGGAGTTAAGCTTTGCAAGAGACACTAACCTATACAGACAGGGAAAAAGACTGGTGCATGTACCTTCTTATTCTTGTCTGCCTCATCCTGTAGGTGCACCATCATGTCCAGGAGGCAGTCTACAGCCAAGAAGAAAGGGTGCCACACCACTCCCCTCAGGGCGTCCACAGTCAGCAGGCCCGAGCCATGGCCCCCAGAGAAGCAGTACAGGATGGCCGTGTGGGCACAGTTCCACATGTTGCGGCAGGCATTCTGGAGAAGGGCCCAGTGGTGGCCGCGATGGGCCAGAACCTGAAGGCACCAACAAAATCATTCAGATATTACAGGTGAAATAAAAAATATAAAACCACATGAGTAACTTTCATAAAACAAATTAATCAATATAACAAGTTATCAACATCAACATTTAAAAAAAAAAAATACTTGCCACAGCTTTTTTGAGGTGATCAAAAGTCTTCTTGATGCTCTCAATTGTGGCCTGCATGGTGAACCCACTGACATCCACAGTGGGCTGGGCTGGGGCCACGTTGAGCCCGCCCCCCGAACGCTCTGTCTCTGAAGACCTGTACGTCTTCATGGTGTCGGACTCCTTGTCGTCAGGAGGAGCAGGAAGGACAGGCACTGGCTCACCTGAAGTAGAGATGAAAAAGTTGTTTGTATGAGCCTGGATGTCAAAGGTTTCCCTTATTTATCCCTTTTATCTTGTCATCTCCCACATCATATTTCATTGATCATTTTTAAGAGAGACTGTTCAGAGCCAAATGCAACAGTGCTGCAATTATTGTTGGCATTGATTTGAATCACTCATATTGGATGACTATACTATAAGATAACAAGTTATATGTCAAGTAGAATGGTTCTCTTGTATATCCATCCATATAAAAGAGATAAATGTCACTTTTGTGTATTCGCGTAGTAAAGCAAAAAGAAAATCAACATTATATCACATTCCTCTGTATTGCAAATAGCAAGACATTGCATCAACATACATTTGTATGATGTTCTGCAAGTATGCCTCACATGAGTTATCACTGCAAGTCTTACCGACGGTGGCTAGGGCAGCAGCCTCTATGCCCGAGGGCTGACCAGTGATGTAGGGGTTCACGTCGTACAAGTCCAACTGCTGGAGCTGCTGGATGACCGGGTCACTCTGAGAGGCGTGGGTGTCTCCCTGTCGGGTCACAGTCCGGGAAGCACCCCCGTCCCATCCCACTACCAGGGTGCCGGCGGTCTCAAACGTGAACCATTCATTGTCCAGATAAGAAGATCTATGCATAAAATGGATCATATCAATATACTTATCATCATCATCATTATCATAATTCTTGAAATATTCTTTTAATAATTTTTCACCAATTTCAGTGGTTTGGGGGGAAATGCTCACAATGAAGAATGGTGTAGGAGGAACATGTAAGAATGATCATCTTATATAGATGGACAGAAATTCTGTACACACACTAACTCATAATCTGGCACATATGTGACCCTGCACCTCAAAACAAACAAAAAGTCGCCAGACATGAATTTTTAGTTAAGACCATATTCTGAAAGAGCAGACTTTAAGCTTTAAAATGATGTATAACTCACATCAAATGGACTCTCCTAACCTATCTAAATATTAGAAAGAAAGCACAAATTCAGGAGATGTGTGAACTGAGAAAAGAGGCTCTGAAGTACAGTGTCTATTCAAGCGCTTAATCTTTACCAAACCGTGCTGGCTGTGCCATGAATGGGACAAAAACAGGGAGTAAACCACCAGAGTAACAACAATGAAGAGATTATCAGCTTAAACTGAAATTAAGCATGCCTCATTAACACAATCAGTCCATAATTAATGCCAACTTTCAAAGCAGTAGCACTATCCTTTCAAAAGTTATTAGAGTTGAAAGTGAAGAGTGTGGACAAGGTTTTTCAGAAATGAAAAAGGGATTCTAAAGACACACCTAATCACACTATTCTACCAAAAATGTTCGAGATAAACTGCTAAAAAAACACACTTTCCTGCCCGTTTTATAATACCAAATTTTAGCATAATGTAAAAGAAGATCCACTCTTTTAGAAAATATGAAAAAGTCAAGTTCGGCTAGGTTGACCCATTTCACTTATTTTCAGTCCTCACGCAAAATCAGTGTGTGCGACTCTATGTTCATTTTGAGGTGCACGGTCACATATATGAAATCAGCATCAACATTTGCACTTGCACCCTACCACTACACAAGAGATGAAGCATGGCAATGTCAGATGAGAACTTAGCCTAAGATGAACACTTGCATTGTAAGAGAGGATTCCAGGAAAAGCGGATAAGGTGGGCATGCACAAAAGAAAAATTCAATCATATACATCATGTAAAGAAATGAAATGCTATGTTCTGATAAGATGGTTATAGGAACACATATGGTAAGTGTCCAATAAAAAACAGATGGTGAGGCTTTTCATCATAGCATTGTCCAATGTTTTTGTCATATATTACATAACAATACAACAGTATTGCATAGTACAGTATACGATACCAAGATCGATTGGATTACAAACATTATGTATCATATGTTACTATACTATTCAATACTGACACAAGCAAAAACAATAGAGCCAAGAGTAGAAGGGTTCTTGGTTTAGAGCAGTGACCTCTTCTATTGTTACATTTGTTGAGGATACTGTCCCTGATATTTTGATCATAGGGTGCATTTATAAGATTTTTCTTCTGGCCAGAAACAGTGTTTTGAGACACTGTTTCTGGCCAAACAGTGTATGCCATATATATGGTGTCAGCAGTGGTGATTGTGGAAAGGTGATGGTACTGATGATCATTATGAGGATAATGATGATAATGATAATGATGATGATGATGATGATGATGATGATGACGACAACGATGACAATAACGGATGATGATGACGTTGATGATGCAGTGCTGCTCTCACCTGTAAATGTCCCCAACCGATGGCCCAAGGAGCTTATTTCTCTTTTCCACCTTGCCCAGGAACTGGCCAAAGTGGCACAGACCTTGAAGAATATTCATCTACAGAAGAAAAGGACACAAGGTAAAATGATAAATCAGCCTCAATACCACTACCTGGCAATACTGACTGCAGAATGGCAACACAATGACATCTAAACTGAATCACAATTACAATGTCAGACAACTACTGGAGTAATCTTTTACAGATCCTCTACCCACTGATAAAATATTTTGTGTCTCAACTGTGACATGAGCCAATGATATGTAGATACATTAGCACAGCTTTGATAAAAACATCAACTGTGTGAAAATGACATTCTTACTCTATAAAACATCCTTATTGTCTTACGCAAAAATCAGACATAGTGAAACATACAAACATAAAAGAATCCACATCCATAATCTCTACTAAATAATTCCCACTCTGATGGAAAGTCATCATAATGATGTATAACATCTTGAACAAATCAGTACTGATATTCAAACAATTGAAGCTTGCTGATCATAACTAATAACGTTTACTTCCGCACTACATTGACTCACCATTTCATCTCCTTGTAAAATACGGACATATATTACACAACCTGACACAGTTAATCAGTTGAGGATGGACTGATTTTGCACACATTTTAACATAGACACCTGCCCAAGCATTCTTGGGACTTGTCTTCAAAGGGTTAAGATTACCTGGGCTCTCCACGGCATCTCATCATTACAGATTCTTCTCAATCTCTGCTTTTTCCGGTTCACACGGTAGAAATCTGGTAACAGCATCTCCAGCTTGTCAAAGGCCTGCTCAGAAAGAAAGAGAAACATTTCTGTTTTATTAGTTAAGAATAGAAGTATCATCTGACAGCTCACATCCCCGCACACCTCCAATGCTAAGACCAAAACACAGTCACATTCATTCTAAGGTTTAAGAAAGGAAATTTTGAATAGACTCATGCCCCGTAGACTTTGAACAGATATGTTGATTCACATGGTCTGTGCATTCTAATATCTTACATTGTATCTGCTGTCTACAACTAGCATATCCTTGGTAGAGTCATGTCAGTCCAGTCATTTACTGCTCTAAGTTTCTTGTATGTGCTATGACAATTTATGTGCTGTAGTTGCTGATAGTAATGAAAGAGTCAACCATATGTTAATTCTATAAAAAACTAGAAATGTCGCTATGGCGACTGATGCCTCCGCAATAATGCATGATTCTCCCAATAGGCGTAAAGTACAATGTCTTGACAATGTGTGATCCGTGACAGTTTCACATAACTGGCAAAATATTGAAATGACAGGTTTGTCAGATATGTCTTGAACTGGGTTTGCTTTAATTTTCTAAAGAGTGCAGGTACACATATTTGGGGAATTGAGAATTTTTACTTGAATTCTGACAGACCTTTTTATAAGTTTATGCAGTGAGTAATTTCCAAGGTATGAAGAAAGAGTGTAGTGACGGTACAAAATGGATTTTTTTTTTTTTTTTTTTTTTTTTGGGGGGGGGGCATTGAAACCTGGCCTTTGACCCTTAACCTTTGACCTTTGACCTTCTGGCTGGAAATTTCCCAGAGAATCTCCATTAGGTAATGCATGTATTAAGTTTTGAAACTAATAATGCAAGCATTGTATATATACTAGTATATGAGGGAAATAGTAAAATTTTGAGGAGATGACCTTGAACTTTGACCCCTGACTATTGACCCATGACCCCTAAATTCCCTAGACAATCCCTGCCAGTCAGTACATGCATATGTACCAAGTTCCATGAAGATACATTGAACCATTTGCGAGAAAAGTGATATTGCAACATTTTCACCTAACCTATGACCTTTTGACCTTTGACCTTATGACATGAAACTCTCTCTGGAGAATCTTTACGCAGTAGTACATGTCCACACCATGTTTCAAGAAAATACCTTTGGGCATTGCATAGATATGGGGGAAATTGCAACATTTGTAGCATTTGACCTTGACCTTTTGACCTTTGACCTCTTGCCAATGTCACTAAAATCTACTTAACTAATTGTCCCATCATACATCATCCTTGGACCAAGTTTGGTGAAAGCTGCTTCATCCAGTTTTGAGTTATCACGTAAACAGATAAATTTTAGGATTTGACCTTGATCTTTGACCTTTGACCTCTGTCCGATTTCACTGAAAAACTAATCAAGTACAATGTAGTTGTCCCATCATACATCATCCTCCAACAAAGTTTGGTGAAATTTGCTCTATCCAGTCTTGAGTTATCGAGTAAACGGATACAATTTCTTGATTTGACCTTGACCTTTGACCTTTGGCCGATTTCACCCAAAATCTAATCAAATAATTGCCCTATCATACTTCATACTTGGACCAAGTTTGGTAAAATTCCAGTAAAAATTACTCAAGTTATCGCGTAAACGAAAGCGGACGGACGGATGGACGTACGGACGTACAGACGGACGGACAACCCGAAAACATAATGCCTCCGGCACCACTTCATGGCGGAGGCATAAAAAGAGAGTCTCACTTCTAAGTCTCTTCAAATCTCATCGGAATTTAAATGGCTGAATACAGAGGAGTAAATGAGTACACTACTGACCAGTAGTTCCTTGTTCTCTTGCTGCTCTCGGGCGGAGTCAGAGAGGCGAAGGTTGGATCGGAGGTGAACCAGGAGCTGGAAGTTCTTCTTTCTCCTGCGGGGGACGGGCTTACTGTTGGCCTGCTTGCCTTGGACCTGCCTGCTGTTTGCAATCTGTGAGGGAGTAAAGGAGTAGGGGAATTGAAGTATGAACCCAGCATGAAAGACTTCTTCTCGCCAATTCAAACATAATATTTAGAAAATAATGCAGATGTTGAGGTGGCCATTGCAGAGTACAAATGACCAGAACAGTCATTTGCTCTTTTTCAAATGAAAGCTTCAGTGAGCTAGCAAAAACAAACAAAATTTGTCCATGTTATCCTTTGGGCAAACTACTAAATATGAATCAAGACTACATAACTCACTTCATTATTCCCCCAAATTACTGCAACTTCTAGGTAGCAGAACAGCATTGGTAAAGTCTCTACAGAATGAGACATTCCATACACTTATGCAGAACAAACTGAACATGCGGAAAGACAGACTAGATGGATATAAATCGATTAAAAAAAAACCAAATATCTAAGACTGCTAAGTGTACACATTTTTTTTTTCATTTTCTTTTTTTCAAATTCAAATTCAAGTTTATTTCCCCAAATTCAGTTAAAACATACAGAGAGACAATCAATTAAAATATACATATACAAACCAGAATTATTTCAGGTAAGTACACGCTCTTAACTAAAAAGTGTGTGATGAAGATTGATATAACAGTTTGAATAATAGTGGTGGAAAATCAAAGAGGTGCAAGGGTTCCTGCAAACAAGCTGCTCCGACTGTCTTGACTCCAGCATCATATGAACGGATATCATGACAACTAATTACTCTAGGGACAAGGAAAGTGTGGGTTCACCTTGCTGAACTCCAGCACAGCGGCAGCATACTTCTTTGGGTCATCCCCAGCCACTGTGGCTGCCTCAGGTCCCTTGGTAATGATGGCCTTCACTGCAGACAGCTGTTCATTGCGTCTGGAGGAGTAGGAAGGGGGGAGGCAGGGAGATAGTAAAGGAAGTAACTAATTTATGAGATGCAATCTTCTTCTACTCATTCACGTCATAGACCAATGAAATTATCCTCACTCAATATTTTGTCTAGTTCATGTTAGCCAAAGTCAATTCAATATGTAATGGCTTAAAGCTGCAATAGAAAGGTGGGGGCAACAGAGTAAAAGACAGACGCTGTATAAACAATTCATCCTTGTAGGCTTTTTGAATATGATTGCTACAGATAGAGTTGTGAATTGGAGTTACCCAGAGGATCACAGGAAAACAACCAATAAATGCAGAGGAAATTACTGTTTTAGTTATGTTTTGTCATATAACTCTCATGACTTCTTCATAAACTAGATGTTGCCTTGTGACAAATGCATGCTGACATTAACTCCACACAAAGGATACATTGGTGTGGTAAAATGGACAATGTATACGCAAACTCTACAAAAAAAGGAACTCACTAAAACTATGCAGTGCGAGGGAGCTAGCTCTGCTACCTGTTTTGTGTGCTGCATAGAATCCTCGCAAATGGTTATGATGAGGTGTATACAACCCACATGTCAGAAAAGAAGTCAAAGAGGTAAATTGTTTGTTAAGTTGCAGACATAAACAAAAGATACCCAAATAGTGTAAATGGTTCGGGGACCATTGTTGCGAAATTGTCGGCGATTATTGCGAGTTGAATTGATATCACTACCAATGGTTGGAACCGGGTGGGAACTACTCAATTGCAAGGTTTATTATGCTGTCGCTGCAGTCACTACAATTATTGCAACTTTAAATGATTGCAAATAAATTACAAAACGGGTGACCTGCCCCTAATAGCAACTGTTATGTTGAGTGTGAGAATGGCTTACCTTACGAGCCAGGTGGTGGTTTCCTCACACCATTCTATGGCTATGTCCGGCAAGCCTTCGCTCAGTGCCTTCTGCACGACTTGCACAAGGAATTCCAAGTAGCGAGCACGGCGGCGGAACTTCACCACTGAAATGAAAGGCGACCAGTTTTCAACGTCAAAAAGAAGGTTTAAAGGCCGAGACCTTTCGAACGATAAAGTTAAAGTGCAGGCGAAATTTCCTTTCACGCTCTATACAAATTCCAAATGATTTAAATACAAACTCACTCATGTAGGAATAGACATATCCTGAACCTAAATAAGACTTTGCCTGCTGAGCATTAAGTACATCTAGTAAATTAAAGATATCACAAAACTACTGGTCAGGTGAAACTGATCGCGCAAGTATTTGTGTTGGGTTACGAGTCTTGAAATCAACAGCCACTTTAATACATCCCATTTTCAGGGGAACCCATGTTGAACACATGTAAAAGATACAACTTCCACTGCAAATCAAAACATCGTTGGTTGTGTTCAATCAGAACAACATATTCTATGCTGATATGCTGTCCACTAATTTCAGCATGATACAGGTGACTGTTAGCTCAATGAAGTTTATGAACACTTACAGTGTCTTCACTAGCATGTCTCACTACTAATATTGGGGGAAGGGAGTAGGCCATGATCTGACTAATATGTCCTTCTAGCCATTTGCGGACATGCTTCCTCTTACCTTCTCGGTAGGCATGCCTGCTGGGCAGAGTGGAGATGAAGGCATGGAGGATGTTGGGGTCCTCTGAGCCTGTCAACTCATCAGCATTGTGGGCTGTCAAGATTAGGAAACATCTATATAATCTCAAAATCAGTTTAGTTTTGTAGTACAGAAAAAGTATGTGATCATGATGATAAAAAAAGAACAAAAAGAACATACAAATGTGTCTGTAACTTTATAAAATAAAAGGGTTAAAGGAATGTACTTTTTACTTGTTTTTCGTCTGAAACATCAGGATGTGTTACAAAATGATGGGGTTCATGAGTTTCTAAAGAGACTGTACGACACTTGAATTCATAATAGTTACACTAATCAATAGACTATTACTCTTATAATCATTCTTCACAATCCACTCATTTCTTCTCGATCACCCTAATGATACAAAGAAAACATTACTGGAAACTGAGGCACAAGTACTCTTTAAGTCTAAACTTAAATCTAGACACTGATTAATACCTATCTTTTCTGAAATACAGATGAACTACATCACCATAAGCCATAAACTTTTAAATGTACCACAAAAATAATTTGGCATCTTCTTTAACATTTAATCACTTAGAGCGAACAATCTTCAGCCACACTGAATCAAACATACAAAGTACACTGCAATTGTTGCTAAGCGAGGAAAGGGGAGCGGATTTTCATTTCCTACCCAGTCTCGACAGTCGCAGCATGTGAGCTTCCAGGGCACTCAGCTCCTCATTCTTGATGCCTTCAAGAGCGAGGGCCGGTTGTCCTGCCCGCTTGCCCCGCTTCTTCTTGGGCTGGACATTGCCTGTGGCTCCTCCCTCGCCATCCTCAATGAAGTCGATGTTGGTGCCATCTGCTTTGCCTCCTTTCTCAGGCTCCTATGAAAGTGAAAAGTCAAGACTATAATCTCACAAAAGACATTATACTTTGATCCAGGTTCTCATCTAGTTTTCTATGCAGAGGCCTAGTTCAAATGATACAAGACACATCACTAGAGAAAAGGATGCTGGGAAAATGATGAGTACATATTAAAGTGAACTATCATCAAAACTAACATGCACAGTTAGACCAGAATTTTTGTAAATTTGGTGAAGACAAGGTTTGATGAGAGGGAGTAGTATACAAATATTTCAGTTAGTTTTGACATAATTCAAAAACTTGGCAGGACATCAGATCAAGCAGTATTCGTCAATTTTATGAGGCCAAAATATAGCCAGAGGCACCCGAAAACCATGACCGAGTATAAGCATTAAATCATAAGTAAAAAAGTTGCAATGTCATGCATCACATCAGAAACGATTTTCATGTGCCACGCAGTCACATCAACAGTTACTGTTGACTTGACCTTTAACATGAACAGGCCATCATCTGTCCAATCATACTTGGAAGCCTGCATTACGAAATAACACCATGGATAAATGCTTATCGTGAAGGCATTATGATATTCCATTCAACAGAACTACACAACTTTCTTTCAGCTGTGATGGCATAAAATACTGATCTTTATCTTCTTAGCACTTTAACTGAAGGAGACAATAGCCCAGAAGCCAGTGTATTAAGTTGGCCACACATGCCAAAATGATACCTTCTCCACAACCAGCATCTTCTTGCCGACATCAATGACGTGGTTGGTGAGCGATTTCTGCTTCCAAGTTCGGAGGACCTTGGCCAGGTGGAAGGTGATGGTGGCGATCATGTGGTGCAGGCTGTCGGACACAGACTGGTGCCGACGCTGTCTCATGCTGCTGGGAATCTCCTGCAGCACAGCGAAGCACTGCATCAATACCTGGAGAACGGAGGACAGTCAGAGGAACGAACCAAACACAAGTGGGTAATGCGGTCAGCTGCATATTTACCTTCTGTGTACATACACAAGCATTACATCAGGTGCTTTGTTGTTCACAGTAACAACAGTGCTTGCAAAGGTTTGAAAGTCAACACTTTAAATCAGTTGCCTTAATCTGTGGAGGATCATACCTACGTAATACAGTATCAAGATTATCATGGCTTGAAATATGAAACTTACTTTAACAGAATCTACATGGATAATCACTTGATAATTTATCTTTGTCATCTTACAACACCAATGATTTCATGGGACCTGCAATTACACAAGCTTGCTTTTATACAGACCCCCTCATATTTCTCTTCATTCCTTTGTTACTCCAAAAGCAGTGTGCCACTGACCATTTTGTTCACTGTATTCATGCTTTAACCCATTGATGACGAATCTTGAGTCTACTCGGGCAGGGGTCTTTGGGAAATGCGTGTTGTAGCAAAATCAGCCCGTCCTCAACAGGTTAAGTTGTGTCAATATATATTCCCTTTAAGAATGTAAGAATAAATCAAATGAATAGATAAATGTGCAAGTATCCAGTTGATGGCTTGATCACTCAAGGAAGAATTATGACATTCAAGGAATACCCCTATAACTCCAAAATTCAGAGGTACATGTGAAATCACCTTTAAGATGTGAAGAAATTAGTATATCTGTTCAAACAAACTTTGGTATCAATCATGAAAGCTTTAGTTTAAAGTTTATCCTATGAATCTGCACATGGAGTTGCTGCTAAAAGTCTGATGCAAGATGATTTGATATGCAAGATGTTAGCAATAGGAAAATTAAGCGTAGCAGCACAACCATCTTGAACCCGCATACCTGGACGACAGGAATGGACGGGATCTTATAGTGAATGAGAGGAGCCAGAAGGCCGTAGCACTGTACCACAGCCTGCAGGGCCATGGTGGTCTCATTCAACCAGCCAGCCAGCTCAATGGCCACCAGCATCCGCTCACAGTTGGCTAGTCGCTGGGTCTGATGGAAAGGCAAAATGAAAACAAACAAATGGAACAATGACGCTATGTTAACTTTACATCAACTCCGACAATAATCTAGGCTAATTCAGACAATTGCATATTTGCTTTACATCTTGAGATGATCCCATCTCTACACACATGCCTTTCCTTGAACATAAAACATATGCAGGAATATGACTTGAAGGATACAAGCGATGCTAATAACCATAAAGGGGCATGGGTAATCCCAAAGGTGGCATTCTATGGTAGAGAGGAACTCACCTGCCCCTTGTAGTATGGCCCGCTGTCACACAGCTTGGTGCAGTAGATGCTACCATCCCTCATGGCGATGTCCACGTTGATGAAGATGCTGCTGAGGAACATGCGGAGAAGCAGCGGAGAGGCGACACTAGCCGTCTTGGGATTCAGTCTGAAAGAACACAACATGTCACCATTGAAAGGATTTTGAAATGTGTTTCACTGCTTGGGGGAAAGTATCAAATATCTTCTCTACCTTTGAACTTTAAATATAACTGATGGGTAATCTGAATAATAATTCAATAATAAATTGATGTGATTTGGAAGCTTTTCCTTGCATAAGGAGATGTTAGATTTCTCCCTTCTTTGATTGTTAACATCACAATCTATACAAGAATTTGTGACACAGCCATTTGTCATCCTATATTCAAAAGACAACAACCAAAACTACCACTACTTCTTCTACTACTCTAGTATTATTATCATTACTACTATACCTACCATCACTACCACTATTACTATTACAGCTACATCTTGTACCTCTACTACTAACTTCTAACTACTACTACTATTACTACTACTACTACTACTACTACTACTACTACTACTACTACTACAACAACTAGTACTACTTCTTCTACTACTTCTACTACTTCTACTACTACTACTTCTCTACTACCACAACTACTACTACTACTACGACTTCTACTACTACTACTTCTACTGCTACTACTACTACTACGCATAACTACTAACACTATGGCTACTACTACCACTACTACTACCACTACTACTACTACTTCTACTACTACTACTTCTACTGCTACTACTACTACTACTACTACTACTACTACTACTACTACGACTTCTACTACTACTACTTCTACTGCTACTACTACTACTACTACTACTACTACTACTGCTACTACTACTACTACTACTACTACTACCATCGAGATCAAAAACTATAATTGTAAGAGAACTGTGCTAGGTGATACATACTGTCTGAGGACAATCTTGTAGTCCTCTCGGGCCGACTCGCCGCGTATCTCGGACCGGGGAGGAGGGATGGGGGCCACAAAGTGGTCCCAGAGCACCATGCTGGCCGTCAGACCGATGTCATAGCAACCAACCTGGTAGGCAGCCTGGAAGGGGTGTACATAAACAGATGAGTATTTATCTGATAGTGCAAGTCAGTAAGCTAGCTGAGTAAGATAAGCCGAGACTTGAAGAAAAGAAGAGAAACTTTACTGCAACATTAAATTCTTAAGTCTTCTTCAATGATTCTATTTGCTCAGGAATCAAAAGTGATATTAGTGTGATTGCTCATTGACAGATTGTCAAATGTGTCCAATTTGAGTCTTTTTTGCTTCAAAAATAGTATGTGACTGTGTAACAACTAGGATCAAAGTAAGAACACAAGATTTATGGTATCAATGAAACTTTGCTATTATTTCCTGTTGTGATGAAACACAAAGATATTGAAAAATACCGACAGGAAGAAAATATTATATCAAAGAAATCAGGTTTTCTGACCTGACTGAGGAAGGCCCAAGTCATGAGGACAGGCAAGGGGTGTGAGGCCAGCATGGGACGGCTAGTGTCCCCTATGGAGTCACCGATAAGCTGGCCATCAGCTGTGTAGGCTGCCACGGCAAACACGTAGCGCTGGTTAACCCTCAGACCGGACACGCACAGCTCACAGTCATAGGCTGGAATCTTAAAGGAATGTGGCACAATATGCGTTAAGTCTTGCTCATCATTTCAATAAAACAGTTTCCTTAATCGCTCTACACACAACCCAAGAATATACATGTACTTCACAATCCCTCTTTATGAAAGCAATAGGGCAGACTTTGTCAAGCAAAGAGTTTTAACTCTAATCCAGAGCTGGAACAGTATGAAATATCAAACAATGCTAAAAAGCACTTCAGCAGGAGCATTTTGTTACTGTGATTGCGTATTCACTCAGAATTCTACATTCCTCACAAGACAGTCCTCTTTGTATCATTCAACTTGTGAAACTCAAAGCACCAACATACTCTGTGTAGTACATAAACTGTGGCTTGCCTACCACAGCAGATATGATTTTGGGAGGCATGAAGTACTTAATCAGGGCCTTGTTTTATCAAAAGATATAATCGATTTTAAATTTCCTTAACACACAGGCTGCCATAGACTTATGATAGAAATCAACTTTACAATCAATTATAACTCTTCATATGACAGGGCCCTGGTCTGTATCTGGCCCATCAAGCTATTGTTTGCAACATATGCTTTGTATGCTTTCCTCATTGATCATTATCAAAACTTTGCAGCCTTCTAGTGGATCTCTTATTCTTAAAATATGTATCTGGCTTTTACTTGCACAGCGCAACCTTTTGCCATATATAAGAGATCATCACCATAGCACCTCCCCACAATGCTGTATTGTGTAGTTTCTCCTAGAATAGCTTCATGGAGATGCAAGAGGGATTATCTTGAGTATCACGTATATAGTCAAACTGCAGTGCACTTGGTGTCTGGATCAATAAGTGCAATGCACTCTGTATGATGGTACAAAAGATTACCAACCTCTTCCCCTGTGCCTGGTAGGTTATAGTCATTCAGTCTGACCTTCACATTGCTGCCGGATGACGTGCGAGCAAACAGGCGATACCAGGCAACCTGACACGATACAAAATTGGTCAATATATGGGACATCATAAACAAACCACAAGGTAAAATATATTTCAATTCAAGATACAAGCACAGCAGAAAATATATGACCTTCTTCTTATCATGTTACACATTGCATCCCACAATAAACTACAGCTCTCTTTTAGTTTTGACTACTGATGAACAACATGTAGGACAAAACTTCACATATTTTTGTCTAAATTCAATTTGAAAGCAAAACATCTTTATCAAGAATAACATCACTGTCATCAGTTCTACTTCAAACTTGTTAGCCAATAAATTTTTGGAATGCACTGGCAATAGAAGACAAGCTGGCCTTGATCTATCTATTGCTGTCATTCTGTGTGAATACATACAGTCAATCAAAACTTAAAGTAGCATTACAGCAGCAGTTTTGCATTTGTATGCTGTTGATCATAGCCCACATACTTTAGGAACACTCAAAAGTTTCTCAGCCAAGACAAACATAATGAACACTTTGTTCACCAATAAGTATCTATTTTACTTGTGGTTCATTAGTAAGGACCAAATCAAGAGAAGCACTTGACTACCTTTTGAGGGGGGTTGAAGGGGGCTGGTTTGAAGACCATGCTACTGTCAGTCCGACACACTAGTAATGGTGCTGGGGGAACTCCCCCATCTCTCACTGACCCCGTCTTCTCCACAGCATTGTTGTTGTACAGCTTCAATTCCTGATCTTGGGCCTTGGTGATGTAGTTCATGGCATCCTGTCATGTTGGAAATACACACAAGGTTCACTGGCAATGATGTCAAATCAGTTTCTCCTCTTGGTTGGAAATGTGATCCAACTTTTGTCAAAAACATTCTCAATAATTCTGACTGCATACTGTATGCATGAAATAATTTGCTCTTCTACATCAGTGCAAAAGACATGAACACAGGTATATTTTTGAGAGACATTAAAATATGCATAGATATTCCTTCATCTGCAAAAATTGTTCATGACAGGCCGGCGGAGCCGTGGGGGCCGTGGGGGCTCAGGCCCCCACACTTTTTGTGCACATTACAAAGGAATACATAAGGTGTCATCACTTTGGGCCCCCACACTTTTTTTAAACCCGGAAGTACGTAAGTGGCACTAAACAGAAATAGATAGAGATCTTGAAGTGTGAGCGCAGTAAGTTACGTTTTTCCACTGAAGACCTTTTTTTTTTGCTTGTCAGCTGGAGAAACCCGGAAATGGAAGAGGAGAGATGAGCTGAGGACCTTTTTTTTTTTTTTGCTTGTTAGCTCATGAAACCCGGAAGTGGGCCCCCACACTTTTGAAAACGCTCCGCCAGCACTGCATGAAATCTCAATGATCTTGATCCAGTGCGAAATATTAATCACACAAAAGTTTTAATTTTGAAGGTTGTACGCACATATGTACATTCCTACTTCCTGAATTTTGATGTCTTTGATTGATACTATGGATCAGAATTAAAGAACCATTACTATATTTCTTCACTCATTAACAAAAACAGTGCCTTCTCTTTTAATCTTGACTTCACAACCCTAGCAAGATGAATGCAGGGAACTGCTAGAATTCTACACCCCAACAACAATTTACTGACTGTTGTAATTGCTTGTCCTAATCTCACTGAATGAGCACCACCTTGCCTGTTTCTATGAGCAATGCAATATGGCCGCTTGACTTTTACCTGCAGCAGCTGCTTCTGTTTCTGGCTGGGGTCGGTGTCTTTGTCCGTGGCCTGGAGAGCCTGCTGCATGGAGAAGAGAGCCTTGGACAGCAGATTCTTATCACAGAAATCCAGCAGTTCCTCCACTGTGTCTATAGCCATGCTGTCAAACTCATTCTGTAAAATAAGGGCATAGAAGACTTACAAAAGGTGAACCTAAACCCTGAGCTACAATCACTCCAGAAGAAAAACAGCACCAATGAAAAGAAAGAAGAATCATATCTCAAAAACTTGACAAGTATCGCAAAACAGGCACATGCATTCCCACAATATACCTTGTTCAACCATAGTAACAACAGATTTTAGCCTCATAACAAGAAAGAACTTGAATTAGAATGTAATCCAAACCCTTGATGAAAATATCCAATTGATCATTGTATTCAAAACCATTTACTACTCCAATGATTTCATCTTCTCATTAAAGTGGAGACTATATGAAGTGCATATATGCCTCTTTCTTCAGACTAACAATTATTTCAACAATAGAATGATATGTATATCAACTAAAAAAGTTTCTTCTTAAGAATTATATTTTCTTATTCAAAGTTTATGAATTATGGTGTTGAGTGATGATACAAAAAGTGCCAAATTTGGTCCTTCACAATCTTTTTTGTCAACATTTTTGAGTGCACATCTACAGGCATCCATCTGGATCCCAACTCTATCCAGGCACTCACCAATTTGGACATTTTGGAGCCAGACATCCTGCTGCCAGGCCCGCCACTCTTGATGGATCCCTTGCTCGACCCCTTGCGCTCCCTGGAGCCAAGGGTGCCGGCCAGCTTCAGACACACCCTGTGGTACATGTACAGCAGCTCCAGGTGTAGATCCATGATGGTATTGTGGACCCCGTCAGGATTCTCCTCCTTATCTTTGGAGGGGGCAGCGGCAGCAGCGGTGGATGGAGCAGGGTCTACGTTTGGCTGCTGGGCAGTACTAGGGGGCGGCGCTGGAGGCTGGGTGGCATCGGGGGCTGAGGGTGTGGTCGCGTCTTTGTCGTCATCAGCACACACAAGATCCTGTACAGAGTGGACATGCTTGCAGTGAAATACTCTACATGGAACAAACTACCACGAAGTACAAACCTCCATTTCACATGCTGAATATTGTTTCCAAATTTATCTCCCTATATTTTTTGATATTCATTGCTTTTACTACCATCAATCCATTGAAAAAAAAACAACACTACTGTATGTAGAAGGAATTTCCTCAAAGCAATTTTGTGCCGTCTAAGGCTTAAAAACCAAAACAAAATTCAAATATGTGCACTGTAGACACAAACTTATCATAAAGTAACACAGATTTTAATATAACTCAGTTTATAGTCATCACCACGTGAGGTAGAGTTAAAAAAAAAGAGAGATTTAAACAGTAAGAGCCAACAAAGACTGCATAAATGTCAAATTGACTGAACAGTTGGCAGAAAATCTGCAGCTCTAGCCTTTACACAGGCAAGGGTTAAACTTGCCTTCATTCATTTTTTTTTTGTGCTTGGAAAAATGAATTGTGTGCAGGTCTATGACAAAACAGAGCCAGAGTCAGTTTAGCCTGAACATAAAAAGTTAAATGCCCTCCGGGTTAATCAGATGACCTTCAGTGAAGGAGACTTAAAATAGAAATAGGAAATGAATGACTGACAATAGGTGTACCTTGACCCAACTGACATCGGCGATGGACTTTCCGTCGGTCAGAGCCACGGCGGTCCTGGCGAAGGAGACACCCTGCAGCGCCCTCTCCAGAATCTCGCGGGCCAGGAGTAACTGCTCCCTGGGTCCCTGCTGGAGGATGGAGGCAGCGTAGAGGGTGATGCCGCTGGCTCGCCCCATGTGGGTGCCCCGCCCCTCACTCCCAAGCACGCTCCGGTAGGGTGATTCTGGGATGAAAGTTGATACCAGTGCACTTTTAGCGGTCAAACAGTGTATTTCTATTCACATATGCCCTTATCATCACTAACTCTTGAATATGGATACTTTTTTTTTTTTGACATCATGGACACACACGATTTTATAATGCTTGATGATGGTAACAAATGGTGATGGTCTATAAACTGAAGTTGCCATCCCAGCAGTCAAAGTAATGTACAGAGTATATGACTACATCAACCTATTTTCCATAAATGGCTTGTCAGGTCAAGCAAGAGAAGAACACTTTAATCATGCCATGGTACTGTCTAATTTTGAAATATCAGACCACAGACAGTCCTGGGCTTCTCTCCAGAGGATGGCCAGCAACAGAGATGGGTGGAGAGCCGTTGTTGCTGCCCTACATGCCAGGGGGAGGGGGGGGGGGGGGGGGCGTAAAGGGTAGACCTGACCTGACTGTTTATTTTAATTTTTTTTACAGCAACAGCATCCAAATGTGTGCTATTAGACTGTGTCATGGTCACAACGACCGTCAGAAAGCATTTCAGTGAGAAGGTGATGATTCTAAAGCACTAGAACAAAATCAATTTCTCATCAACCTTATCATAAGAAATACTTGTCTGCTCAATCACAACTACAGTAAAGTCATGAATGTGGATTTTTTCTTATCTGCTACTGTAACCTCAAATTCAATTTAGCCATTTCTCTCAGTGATCTTGACAAAACCCGGTGTCAACTAAGAGAGTAATCTGCAGTGATCTCACCTTTGGGGTATGGAGACATAGCTCCCTCATCCTCCAAACTCTGACGTTCCTCAGCAGACACACCTCTTGCCTTGGCTACAGTGGACAGTATAGGGGAAACAAAAGACAACTCATTATCAGATAAAACAAAAAATCCTCTTTACACTTAAATCAACCATGGTTTGGCTCTCATATCTAACCCCAGTAAAAGAAAAATGCAAGTATTCAGATTAAGTACAATCTGCACGCTACCCTGACAAAAGACAAAACAATGTACACATGTTCACTACCTCTGTCTTCATATGGCTATCAAACCTTCCCCTTACAACACACAATTCTACTTATTTGCAGTAACTAGAATTTTTGTGTCTGGCTTTAATGTATTATCCCAGCAATAGACAACAGCTCATATAAGTATGCATTGAGTTTAACTTTTGTATGCTTACTTCACAAATGGCATTGCACTGGAAACAGAAAGCCTCACGTAGTCATATCAACTCCCATCTATTGTCTGTGCTATATGATATTTTATGAATCAGGACTAGCAGGACAATTTCACACATGGTTGCTGACTGCATGATCAAGACACTTGGTGACAAAATGAACAATATTTCATTTGTCCCTCAACATGAAGCCAAGTGATTTCTCACCATGAACACAACAATATATTGTGTGTGGTAAGGGAGGAAATATTTTGGCATGATGTCAGTTTTACAGCAATCAGTCATCACTGCAAAATATATGCCACATATGGTATGATTAATTTTGTTCTAATGTTTATCCTAACTACAATGGTCCATGTTTGTCTGTAAGTCTCACCATTTTCCTTCATCTCTGTGGTGGCCTGACTCTCCAAGACCAGGGCCAGTCTGATCCCAACCTCAGCTGTGAGTCCAGGGTCAACGTCAGCAATGCCACACCAGTACACAACCTCGTGTAGGACACTCAGTATGTGAACCCACTGGTTGGGGGGGGGGGGGATGGGAGGGGGAGAGAGAGAGGGTTGTTACTTTACTCATTGCAGGAAAGTGGAATGTACAAACAAAAGCAACAATACCAACAACACAAAAAATGAACTCTTCCATTTTGTAACATCTAATGAATGACTTACTTAGAAATAAATCTACACTCATCAAATGCACTTCAAATACAATTTGTATTTTGTAATATCAACAGGGTCTTCCCACTGCTGTTAGCTATCTGCCCATATGAAAACAAACAAAAAAACAAAAACAAACAAAACAAAACAAAATTTGCAATTCTAATGATTTAACAAAGGGAGTGGAGCTGCAACATAAACCAATGTAATATCTATTCCAACAATGCAAAAGAAACTTATCTGGCTATTATTACCTTATTTGGGTTGTCCAGTTTCTGCAGGTACTTGCCACTGTCCGAAGCCCCTGTCTGGACTCGCTGGAAGACAGACTTGACCCGCCCCCACAGGAAGAGGGTAGCATCCACCACCATGTCCAGATCCACTGATTCCTGGTGTGGTATAAATGTACAGAGAGCTATGTCAGCATTTACCACATAAATGAGACAAATTATCAATTGAAAAAGAAACAAATCACTTGATCAAACACAAATCATTACAATTATATCATATTTATAAAAAGATGTTTTAATCATTTGGACTGGATGACAATAGGTCCTCTCTTATGCGAGTAATCAAAATTTACCTACATGTATGTACAGGTAGAGTCTTCATTGCTCAATACAGTATTCATACATATACTTAAGGGTCAGACTAGTGAGTGTGTATTAATTTAAAGAACGCCCATGATACAGGGATGATATTGAGGTGTGTTGAAAAATCGGAAATCAACATTTTCAGGTGATCGTGATACATGGAAAAAGCAAAATGTGTGTAGACTTCAAAAAAAAAGAAAAAAAAAGAATCTGAAATCAGATTTAAATCTACAGCTCATGCCTGATAATATGACATGCTGATTAGCATATTCTATACTGTGAAGAAATTCCTGAAAGTATTTGATTCATCGCAAATTTCAAATGTTATATGTGACCCGCGACAACGGTTTCAGGCAAAAGTCGCAAGAGCAAATTCCCTCCTAGGCGGGGTACAAAGATTTTGACCATTATTTTTGTCGATTTAGGTTTTTGCAGAAATCGAATCTTTGATATGTTTTCTACATCTACACTAAATTTCATAGCATAAGACTAAGTTTTTCCTATCGAAAATGGAATTTTAAGCACCCTTTGTTGGATCGCACTCGTCAGTTTCGAGCTTCTTTCGAACGCCGCGCCAATATCTTCAGCGTTGCTACGGCGCAGGGTCTCGCATGCAATTGGCTGGTGCGTCGCATACATTTACATAATTCGGCTTTCGGAAACGCCAGTTGCAGCTTTTGGCGAATGCTTTGTCCACGCGTGCACGATTACATGCTCCATTGTTCTTGCTTTAGTGGTTTATATACGCTCGCTCTGTAGTGCGTGGTCTTCGTTTGGCTTTCTATCCAAACTATTCTACCGCAATGTTCGACAACGGAAGTGAATCAAAGATCATGTAGCATGACGTAATCGTGTGAAAAGAAAACTAAATATTCTCAAATTTGTCTACTTGTACATGTAGTAAAAATTATGACAGCAGCAGACTGACTCAATGGAAGATAGATGAGAGGAAAGGAGCGGTCACATGTGACCAATTATATTCAAATAATACACGTCAAGATCGCACCAAACTAACGAGTCGTGTTTGTTTGTTTGTTTGTTTTAATTTAATGAGCACCGCCGAACAAAGGAACATATTATGCATGTCTTGTAAAGGCAAAACAATCAGGAAGCGTGACCCTTGCCAGCACTAGCAATTTTCTGCTTTCAAAAGGCACCACAATAAAAACGCGATTTGTAAATGTGTGGATTCGCCACCGCTCCTGTTACATGCACACGGCCATGGCATGTGGATGCCATTGCGTAATGCGTGCACAATACACATGTACATTGTACATGTACACCATACGTGCAATTATCGTATTCGCCATCTTGAAAGCGTACTGGTAAACAAACCCGAGCGAAATGCATTGTTTATCGGCTCCATACGCTGAGCTCCGAGGAAGGTGCCCGGGAAATTTGACTCTCTCAGTGAGCCAATCAGAAGGCGATGTGGTTGCTAGAGGCGGAGCTTAACATCGATTGGCACCATCGCACGGATGGGTGATTCTCCCCTCGCATCGCCGCTCGGACAGTGTCTTTGAGAAAGAGGTGAATCTTCAAAGCCTGTTTTCTCGCAATTTTGTCAGGCTAACAACTTAAAAAGTGCATTTTTTTTCTCTTTCTATGCCCACTTATGGTGCCGAAGAATACAAGTGTTTTATATCAATGCAAAGCTTAGGAAATGGGCAATGAGATTCAGTGAAAAAATGAATTTTCAAAATTCCCGACTTTTGCCTGAAACCGTTGTCGCCGGTCACATATGCTTGGAATGTACATGTACATTAAGCTTGTCTGATACTACGCAAACATAATACACCAAGTGTTTATACGGTGTACATATCAGTGCTGATTTAGACAAACTTCTCATACTACACACTTTCACATTCATTATCAAACATTTTCATTTTTTCAGACCAAATTGACTTAACAGTACGAAGTATTTAAAAAATACATATAAACAAGCAAGGTATTGTCACAATCCATCAATAGTAATATTTTCATAGACTGCAAACAAAGATAAGAGTTCACTTACTGCTAAGAGATCTTTGGAGCAAGACTGCAAGACCTCAGCCAGATGTACCCAGTGATCTTGCATGGAGACTGATCCTGGGCCTGTCAAATCATCATGAAAAAGTGTTGCATTCTTTTCTCTAGTTGAGGCATTTTCACAGCATGAAAATAATTTCTTTAACATGTGTCATAATATCAACACTGCTGGCGTATAATTCTTCAGTGCATGGATGACTTTTGTGCAAGTTCAAAATTCTTCCACTATCAGCAACTTACATATGTAAATATTCATTTATACTAAAAATCAATAAACTATCAGTTTTAGGTTCCACACATATCCAAAGCATGTAAAAAATAGCAAAGCAAATAATCTGTATGAAAACAACCAAGCCATATTATGTAAAAAAGAACACTATTACAAGATAATTTGCCTTAAAAATTAATAAATTTGCTAAGATTCTCTGCCTTTCCTTTGTCACTATCCTTGCTACATATCAGGGCAATTAACTCCCCCCCCCCCCCCCCCCCCCCCCCAGCTGAATACTGGTTAGTGATAAGGTCAGAGTAAAGATTAGGGTTAGGATTAGGTTTAGGGGTAGAGTTTGGGCTAGTGTTAGGATCAGGTTCAGGACTGGGATTAAGGGAAGGGTCAGGGGAAGGGTTTGGGGTAATCGTCCGGGGTAATTGCCCTAGTACCTCTTGCTGTAGTCTTAACCTTTACTGTTTTGTTCGCCAAAAGGCATCCATGCTAGAGAGCTTTCTTCACTGATTAGCACACGTGTCTGGAAACTAATTGTAACTGAAAGGAGATTACTTAATCCCCTTAATCCCTACTGTGTCATCATCCCTTCCAGTGGGACTAGGGCCCATTGCCACACCTGAGTGGGCTTATCAACTCTACCACATACACTATAGGTCAAGTCTGCATGGATTGCTGAATGCTGATGAAAAAGCTTGGCAATTAAGTTTAGCTGTAAAGTGGCCGTGCACAGAGAGGGTTAACAATTTTGTCACATCAACATTCAGTCACAGTTAGGCTGACACTCAAGCGATATCTCACTGAGTGGCAAATGGTTACAAGCATAGCAAATCTAAGGTTTTGATAGGGTTTGTTAACAGTTGCAATCAACTTAGTAAACCGCTGAAATGAAATTGGCAAATAGTTTTCATTGTCGCAAACAGCTAAATTTATTGTCACAACTTTTCACAAAGAAATTTTGAACATGTTAAAAATCTCTTTACAACAAGAAAGACTCCTTGTGACAATGAAATGTTTTTGTGAATTTTATTATAACTGTTTATGAACTCTGACAAACCAAAAATTTGCTAAAATTTGCTACATTTGCAAACATTCACAGCTCAGTGAGATACCCCTTGAGGGGCGCCACTGCATCTCACCTCCTCCAGCTGCCTGGGGGAGTGGCAGGGCTGGGTGCTCTCCCTGGCTGGTCTCGTCAACCTGCGAGTGAGACTTTTTGGACTTGCGGTTTGGGTTGAGTGGCTCCATGGCCTGCAGGATCTCCAGGGATAGAAGCTCGTGGGTGTATCGGTTGTTGGACTGGCTCTGATGGCAGAGGGAACCAGAGGTTTAGGGATTAACAGCATTGTGACGCAAGTCTTTTGAATATGTTGTGTCATTCAATGACCACATCCAAGGGAAGATATCCATTGTTTACTTCAAGAGAACCCCCAGATACAGAGTGGTTTTTACTTTAATACTTTCTTTTGCTTTTATGTTTTCATATTGGAAAAAAAAATAATGGAAATGCAATATTTTTTGCTTGACACATTCATCCCTCTCTTGAAAACATTGCATTACTTTAACATTTTAGACCTGACTGCTATTCTTCAATTGCCACACTTCACTGTAAGATACAAATACGGTCATATAATATAGTATAATTATTTTTTAACTTATCCTTTCTTTCTTTTCTAATCTTACACTATCAATGACACAGTGAGCTACACAAGTGCATCTTTGCAAACATCATGAGGTATGTGTTCCTGTATCAACATCAAAAGCAAATGTACAATGCAGCTCTGCATGGCATAGTAGGGGTGATAATATGATGCAATTACATATGAACTATTGATGATGTCCTCTTCCTTTGAAATAAGCCAAGAAGGAAAGCAGACAAGAGCTCACCATGAAAGTCAGGCATTATCACAACCCCCCCCCCCAAAAAAAAGATTATAATGAATCAAAAAAAATTATAATATCAATAATGACAATGAAACATTATTATCTTCTCAAAATTGAACATCAAATTCAGATAATTTCAAAGTATGAAATTAAACACATATACACACAAAGGAGGACAACTTTTTTGTCTTCTGTATTTCTTTTTTAAACAGACTTTCTTATTTTCCTGTAACTCAAAAGAAAAAGGTCAGTGACTGCCCACCTTCAAGAAGTCCACTGTGGGATGAACAAGAGCCTCGTACACCTCCCACTGTTCGTAGTTGTAGGCCCACTTAATGAACCGCACCACAGCCGAAATGTGGATGCCATCCTCAGCGGCCGCAGCCAGATCGATGAGGGAACGATCCAGGACGACTCCCGACAGATTGATGTCGTTGACCGACTGAGGGTTGCGCGGGCGGTTTCCTCCCCCACCTTTTGGCACAAATGTGCAAATGAAAGTTTGAAACACAGTGGACACTCATTTCATTAAATGTACAGCCGATCTTGATGCCATACTCTTGGCAATATTTCACTTTCTTTGTGATAAATCCATGCCACATTAATTATCTCACCTAACTGCCTGTCATTACCAAATTACAAAACTGGATAACATATATTATCATACATGAGTAGTAACTGAGTATGAAACTATATTGACTGTACAATGCCAATGGCTGAACCAAGTTTGAATTTGAGACATTTACAACTAGGGGCATTTTGTCAAGTGTTTTGTCAGACATTCTTCTTTTCTTTTCTGACAGACTGTTTAAACTGAAATCCTCGCATCTGATTGGCTGGGAGCAAATCTGTCAAAAAGATATCTGACAAAATACTTGATGAAATGTCACCCTGATTGCACAATTGTAATTCAAAGCCAAGAACAGGTAGCAAATAGCAATTCCAAATAAGACAGCAGTGATGGTTTGTGGAGAACAGAAATGTTCAAGAAATTTTGCAAAACCACGACACACGTATGTACAGGCACACAAACACCACAACATTAAAACATAGTCTGGACTTGCATCATACCAGAAATGATCTCCATCCCAGCAAAGAAGAGCTCAGAGAAGGTGTCAAGGATGTAGTCCTCTGTGTCTGGAGCGGCCGGACTGGTCAGCAGGGTCCGGCGGGTGCTGTCGGCCAGCGTCTCCAAGATGGCCAGGAACTGGGCTGCGCTGCCCTCAAACATGTCGGACAGAAGTTTCTCCACGGGTGTTCGGGGCCAGGGAATCTGTAGATGGCATGATGAATAAAGTTGACATGATTTTCAGAGAGCAGACACTAAAAGGTTATATGCCTAGCCAATAAGATTAGATATCCCTTTCTACTATAGATTTGATAGCAAAATTATACAGAGAGCAAACCAAACACTTATATTGTTTTCAAAATGTTCATTTGGAAAAAAGAAAAAAGAAAATGGAAGCCAAAATGTCCAGATCATGGTGCCACCACTGAAAAGTCAAACATACAGTGTATGTGAAACTTTAACATACATGACAGTGAACATCATTTAAGAGTGGAAAATGAGAAGAAAAAAGTACCAAAAACACACAAAAATGCACAAAAGAAAACATACTATATACGTTGTATCATTGCAAAAGTCACGCAATACAAAGAAGCAAAGAACAGACAAAGATAAAACTGCTTTAATTGGTCAAACTGCGCAGCACCTATACTTATAATGTGATTCTCCACTGTTATACAGAGATACAAGGAAGAAAATGTCAGAATATCAGCACATATTGATTATTCACTCCAGACTTACAAAGGCTAATATGTGTAGTGCATTAACAAAAACAAAAAACAAAAAACATTAGAGGAGTAACAATGAGAATCAGAATTGAGAGCAAGTAGTTTACTCACAAAACGTAATCATTAATGCGTCAAATATGTAAGGCATAATTTCATATTACAGTATAATGCAGAATTTAAAGATGTGTTGTATGTCATATGCAATGTTGATAATGCTCAGCAGTTCCAGCAAGTTATGATGCATAAATACAAGTATGAGATATATCAACTGCCATCTCTTCAGTGCACTGCATTAATCATAGTTGCAAAAATTAAAACACTGAAGCAGGTCTGTGATCCATAGGCATATGCTTACATCTCTTCCACCCTTTCTCTTTTTGCTTGATCTTTATCTTACCAACCAGCAATGCGATATGTTTAAAAGCACCTCAAAAGTTATGCAAAGCTCATGTGCATTATAGCTGAATGTTGATGTTTTAAAGAAAGGCAAGCAATAATATTGATAGCAAAGTGTAAATTCTACATCAATGTGAAAACATCAAAGTAAAAAATAATGAATATACTGTAAAAGTGGAACTTTTGTGCAACATGAAATCAGCACGAAAATATAAGTGCATAAGCGTCTTTGCTTGTAATAAGTAAAATTTTATTCTTTTGATTCTGTAGAATTGAAAACACGAAAAATTCATTCCTACCCAACTGAATATGAAAAATTTTGCAAAAATTTCCACTTTTACAGTATACAAATGATGCACAGGTCTGAGTGCATCAATCAGAATCATGTGCATGAAGTAACTATGGGATTCTTAACCCACAAGGCAAAGCTGAGTTGGTTGAGCGTAAATTCCATGATTGTTACTGCATTACGTGCACTTACGCATGAAACGACATGTGCGTCATCTATGTTATAGAATGGATAATTTTCCTGCCAAAAACCCATTTTTCTATCATGTTACCCAATGGCAAATTTACTGGATGCAGATTCTTTTGGCTTGCTATCGACGAGAGCCTGAAAATCATGTATCCAGAAATTATGCATGGAAAAAAAGTACTGAATGAATCATAGACGTCTCATACTGAGTGTGCGAACACTTGCTTTAATAGTGCATGACCTTTGCTGCAAGTGCGCATACTCTTGCTACAAGTGCGCGATAACATGTTTACCACTGTAACTCAGTGTGCGGCCAGTAAAAAATCAACTCATAGCTTTTGACCAATAATTAGATTGTAGGAGTCTTGCTACACATACCCATGAATCTATAACATGTGACCGTGCACCTCAAAACGAACATAAAGTCGCACACATTGATTTTGCGTGAGGACTGAAAATAAGTGAAATGGGTCAACCTAGCCGAGCTTGACTTTTTCATGTTTTCTGAAAGAGCGGGTCTTCTTTTACATTATGCTAAAATTTGGTATCATAAAACGGGCAGGAAAGTGTGTTTTTTAGCAGTTTATCTCTAACATTTTTGGTAGAATAGTGTGATTAGGTGTGTCTTTAGAACCCCTTTTTCATTTCTGAAAAACCTTGTCCACACTCTTCACTTTAAACTCTAATATCTTTTGAAAGGATAGTGCTACTGCTTTGAAAATTGACATTAATTACGGACAGAATGTGTTAATGAGGCATGCTTAATTTCAGTTTAATCTGATAATCTCTTCATTGTTGCTACCCTGGTGGTTTACTTCCTGTTTTTTGTCCCATTCATTGCACAGCCAGCACGGTTTGGTAAAGATTAAGCGCTTGAATAGACACTGTACTTTAGAGCCTCTTTTCTCAGTTCACACTTTTCCTGAGTTTGTGCTTTCTTTCCAATATTTAGATAGGTTAGGAGAGTCCATTTGATTTGAGTTATACATCATTTTAAAGCTTAAAGTCTGCTCTTTCAGAATGTGGTCTTAACTAAAAATTCATATCTGGCAACTTTTTGTTTGTTTTGAGGTGCAGGGTCACAAATACACAAAAGATAGTGTTCACATGTACTTCATCAACAAGGCCATACATTAGCCTTAATGAGTGCAAAATTTCTTATTGGTTTTACGGTTTCTTTATGATTAGAATATCAAAGTGAATTTTTACACACTATTAAATGGCATGCTGTTGTGGACAATGACGACGTATAAGTGAACTGGTGAAGACTGAATGTGGTTAATGACACACACACTGTCGTTACGAGTTACAATCAATAATGACACCTGTAATACACGTCACATTTTCAGTGCCAGCATGTTTACATTTGCAACTGTGATATCAAACATCTATTAATTTGGATTGATACTCCCTCAAACGAAACAATTCATTAGAGCACAGACATATCAGTAATTTTGTTGCATTACATAAATCAAAGAAAGATAAGCAATAATGACGGCCTGAAGGAATACATCATGTTGAGGTTGACAGGCTTGAAGTTCATAATGCTCCATCTCAAATGCACCATAGTCAAGTATCGTTTATGTTAGCTAGGTGTCTTTTACGAAGCTTATGTGATGGTTTTTCTGACTACTGAAGTAGGCATATGTCCTTCAATATTCTTTTTTTGCATTAAAATTTCAGTTTTCCAAGGTACTTGAGGCTTGAGAATAAATGTTGGACTTGCAACAACTGTAAGTTAGAATTCTAAGTTGTTGGTTTGTTTGTTTGTTTGTTTGTTTGACTAACAAAAGACAACTGCCTTAATGCTACCAAAAATCCCTTTACTGTACTAATGTAACAATCATCCCACATATTGAGCAATAATTTAAATGCAGCACTTGAGATGAGGCATGATATATTCTGATATAGGGTATATAAATATATGCTATATGCCAATAATGTCAAACAATGCATGTGCACCCCTCCCCCCCCCCCCCCAAAAAAAAAAAAAGTTCTCACTTTGCAGTTATACCTCAAATGAGGCAACAACATCGCAAAGAGAATGGTGTTTGAAATTAATATCTAGCTGAACTGTGACATTGTACTATGCTGGTAATACACGATGGTAAACTGTTTTCATCTATAGTGTTAATTGCTCGAATATATTTTACGTTTTAGTGGATATAAGTTACAATGCATACAGGTAACAACACAAAATTGAAAGGTTTATGGACAAAAATATTTTCATTTAAAGGGATGCCTTAAGGATTAGATTGTAGCTGACAATATGACAAAATTAGTTTACACCAGCAAAAGTCCATGATATTGACAAGCACGGGACAATCACGCTCACAGCAAACCGATGTGAAGTGGATGTTAACAGCCATTTTTCAATCAGCACTCAGTGAGGATGTGAGTAGTGGTAGGCATTCGGAAACCCGGTCTACTTACGTTCCCCTGTTTCTTAACAAGGTCATCGAGTCGCTGTTTAGTTGTTTTGTGCCAAATGAGGCGTCCATCACTGGCAACCAAGGTGACAGTGCGTACCTCCGTGGGCTAAGGGGTGCATTGTTTGTGGTCAAATCATATTCACAATCCATGCATTATATTGATTTCTTTCTCACCATTGACACAAGATCTCATGGAACATAATAGCGTATTACCTTTCACTGTATATTGATAAGTATACATCATATAATGAAGAAAAAGGAATAGTCCAAACAAAGCAAATCACTGCCATTTTAGAGGGGTCAACAACCTTGCAGTCAAATACTCTGAAGCATGCAAAACAATAATACAATAAATTAGAATTCTTTCCACCTTGTACATTTCCTCTTTCTCAGTTTATGGACTGGCGTTTGAACATCAGGCTCCATAAAAGTTTCACTCAAAATATTATGTTGCACAAAACTTTTTTCTAGATTTTTTTTTTCCATGGGGAATCATGCATCCCATATAGGATACAGCTCTGTCTGTTATTCATATCTAATTACTATCTATCTAAGCCATCTGTCAATTTTCTAAGTTTACAAGAGGCAATCAATTATTCTTATTGACATTTCTTATGCATCTCAAAACTACATAAAATAAAAATGTTCGATCAGGGAAAAACAAATATACGTTTTAGTTTTAACCTTCAAAAGATAAAGATCAACCCAGGTCTCGTAAGCTGTGGTGTGATCTATGTCTGCAACTGGAATTTACATTGAATCATTTACCGATTGAGAATCTTTCACATTGCTCCTGGTCTTGGGACGAAGGAGGCCCTTGGGCCGTTTCCGATCAAAGACGGATCGTCTGTACACCATGATGCCAAGCTGCCAATCAGAAGTGAAAACAGTCAAGTATAAAGTTCTTCTCAGCCACACAGTATACTTCTCTGAAACAGGATGATCACTAGCAAATGATCAAACAAAATAACATCTGTACATCATGATGACAAGCTGCAAACCAACAGGTATGACACTTGTAAAGCTTACACGTCTATTTCAGTCATACAATAATGACCTATCACACAATTACTGTCATTCACTGACATTTGAGTCAGAATTCTATAATCTTTTCTTGTTAATATTATATATGTCCACTCTGCGGGTAACATTAAATAATTATGATGCATACCATGATGTCCCCCCCCCCCCAAAAAAAAAGCAATAAATTCTTGCAGATTCTTACTGAGAAGATAGACAGATAAATGATACATAACTGCACATCCAAATTGAAATTCAATTTTAAGTATTATCATAGATATGTTTGACAGATGAAGGATGTACAACAAAAATTTTAGAGTCTACAGAAGTGGATATAAATGATATGGTAAATACAACATCACTGACAAACCAATTACCTTGACTGTGGCTTGCCTGAAAACCATCTCAACCTCCACACTGGGCTGGGCAGAGCTGATCTTCTCTAACTGGCTCAGGTCATTCACCTTGCTCAGAGCACGCCGGGCAAAGTTCTGGGCAAAAAGTAATGGAAATTAGGATATTGAAAATAATAGCAACAAGATGTAATATATATTACCAACCAACAAACATTGTTTTCAGCGATACAAAATACACCTTTCGAACCATCAAGAGTAAGAACACTACAAAACTGATCAAGTCCACACATAAAAAGAGTTAATTACTAAAAACTTACAAAATCAACCCTACATAAAAATGGTGGGTGAGCTAAAGAAAAAAAATAAAAAGAGATCTGTCCAATTACATAGAGGATACCTAATATAATACTAATAATACTGCAGAGCACTACACAAAAAAGTCAAATATAATTAGAAGAGAAATATACGTATATGCGAATATATTTTCTCGTTCTGCCATGATTGAATAGATTAAGCAGAATCGAAACAATTGTCTTGCAGAGTTTTAATGGTAAAAAAGATCACTCACCTCTGCTTGCTGAGGAGCCTTGCAGTCAAAGTAGCACTGGCAGACAGCTGTGTAAAGAGTGGTTCTCCATTGGAGGTAGCGCACAGACATCAGGGGGATGGAGTTTTCCATGCACATACACGCCCAGAGCAGGAATTCCAGAACCTGCACAAACCAAGCAGCATTAACACTCCAGGATGTGTATTACCCAAGCACTGTTTTTTGTTTATATTGCTACTGCACAAAGACAAGCAATGTAATTAAAAATTACCTTTTACTAGAATCTGTGAGTTTGCAAGGGTAAGAATTATGAGGTGATCATATTTGCACATACTCATAGACAAAAACTAGCTTGACAACCGAAACATCCAAGCATCCATAAATAACAAATAGATATTGTCACGCTTCCCATTATATATATATATATATATATATATATATATATACACACATATATATTTCATGCATTTAAGTTGCAATGCTCATCACTTATGTCATGTACCAATATCTATGTATGGACTTAAAAATAGAAGCAGGGCTGAGATGATGAAAAAAGAAACAACAATTTAAAAAAAAAAAAAGCTCACTTGTGCAAAGTTTGAGCAAAATTGTAATGGGAGTCTCCTAAAATATGAAGATAAGATGCAAAAACAAACCAATGCAGATATTCTGTGTTATGCTTTAACTTTCAGTTCCATTTCACACTCCTATTTTTCATACAGTGAAGAAATAGAGTCAGAATTACGATGCGTAGAGTACAAATACCTGTGCTGAGTGCCCCAGGGTCATCAAATGTCTGGAGACGCTGTAGATATGAATGGTACCTGTGGGAAAGTATGAAAAACAGGAGATGAGGCTATCAACTGAATATTCTTGTGATATTGCCGTGAGCAAGTCAACAGATATTCTGATTCATAGTTTAGACAAGAGAAACATTAGAGGGATGGCCACTGGTTGAGATGGGGTTTCTGGTTTTTAACATTTGTTGACAATGATTTTTTGAGATAATTAGAAACCTCTCACAAAATATGAAAGAGTATCATTCTAATTCTAAGAGGAATTTAAAGCTTATTTGATGAAAATCAGTTTTGAAATAGTTGATGTATCCAAAACAAAGTGTCCTAATAAAAGGTGGGACCCACCTTTTATTAGGATTGCTTTGTTTTAGATTGTTTTTGGATTATCTCAGCAATTTCAAAACCAATTTTTGTCAAATAAACTTTAAATTCCTCTTGGAATTGTATGTTCTTTAACATTTTGTAAAGTGGTTTCTAAATATCTTGCAAAACGTTTTAAGCTGAATACTCACCTCAACCAATAGGCCCCTACTATACCATCCATTTAAGAGCCATAAATACAAGTACCTTTCTATGAAAAAAAGGAGGGAGCCTACGTACCATTATAGACCAACCAGCAGAGGGGCTCTCGAGGCAAGACCACCTGGGTAATGAGTCTGAGAAAGGCCAGGATCTTCAGACACAACCCTACCGACTGGGTGTTCTGCAGCTTGGGGTCTGTCATCAAGACAAGCTGGTAATTGCATATGCTCTTTCCATACAGCGCCCGGAACTGCAAACGTAAAATGACAGACATATATCTGATCAACAGGATGAAACTGCACAACAAACACATGTCTCAGATTTGCAGACTGGGACACATAGCAATAGCACAAAGAATAACATTGTGTAAGATTAACTCACTTACCCGTTCATACAGTCACTCAAAAATGAAGAAAAAGTTGAGACATGTACATTTTCAAAGCCTGGGGAGCATTAACAAAGATCTGCATTACTACATACTGCAAAAGTGGATATTTTCGTGTGACTAATTTTTCGCGCTTTGCTGGGTAAGGAGAGTTTCGCGTGTTTTTAATTCCGCGGAATCAAGACATCACGCACAGGAACATATGGAAAGCAAAAATATTCGCGTGCTTTTATTTTCGCGCTAGTTTCTGGTTGCGCGAAATGCGCGAAAATTTCAACACCGCAAAAATTTCCACTTTTACAGTAATGTACAATACTGTATTTCTGAGAAAGCATATTCCTCACTCTTTAATTACTTCATAGATAGGAAAAGTATGTATATGAGAAGTATGAGGGAGATAAAGCTACTTACGGTCAAGCTCGCATTGTCTGTCTCCAAACCATCTGGAAAGAAGATCTCTTTCACTGTCTTGATATCAACAATGTCCTCTATGTGTTGGTCTCCAAACTGGTCCAGGTAACGGCCATAGCACTGCCAGACAGCAAGGTTGTACTCCTGTATGACAGAGGGGGGGAAAAAAAATCCAAATTATCCTGTGTGGCACAATGTTTCTGAAACACTTCACAGAAGCATCAGAAGCAACAGCATTTTGCACTGAGTTACATATGTTTTTAATCAAGTGAGGAACATCCATCCCCCCCCCCCCTTTTTACTGGGGAGGTTCCCATGTACAAATTGCTGACACAAAGCGTGTAACTATTTACAGCTACATGTCTAAATGTAGGTGTACGGCAGCATAAAACATTTTGACTGAGAGTGTTAACGCTTGACATTTTCATGTCTCTGAGCTTTTGCTGATTGCCAGCTGTACAAAACATCAGGGCACCATTTCATGAAAGTTGTCGGCCCTGACATGCCGTCAGGCTCTGACGATTTCCGTAAAATCCTTGGTTTTGATTGCCTGTGAAGCTCAGTCACTGACTGTTACTACAATATTATGGTGATTGCCAGAGACTGACAACTTGCCAGGGCTGACAACTTTCATGAAATGGTGCCCTGAACCATCCAACAGTACAACAATGTTCTATGCATATGAAATCCATGAATTTGAAAGAGTGAACACTTATTGTACGTATCCGGGCAATTACCCCCAGAGGGCAATTACCACCCGGCTAAATACTGGTTAGTGGTAAGGTTAGAGTTAAGATTAGGGTTAGGGTTAGGTTTAGTGTTAGGAGTTTGGGTTAGGGTTAGGATTAGATTCAGGATTAGGATTAGGATTAGGGCCAGGGGAAGGGTCCGGGGTAATTGCCCAGGGGGTAATTGCCCTAGACCCCTTATTGTAATATGTTAATACATGGATCAAGAGCTTTTGGATGTCATCTAGATCCTAGTTGGTATGTATTTTAGATCAGAATTAAGATCATTGAAATATTTAATGACTAGACATGTTCTGAGGTCATGAAGGGAAATTATGCAAGTTTTCATTTGACATCCTGCAAGGTCAAACGTAGAGGCTAGAGCTTTTCATAAAAGTTACCTTCAATGACACAAGAAAATCTCCCATCTCAATGACTTTCCTCTGATAGTAAGTAGATGGTAGTCTGGCTTCATAGTTGTTCCACAGGGAAAACAAAGTGTTGGGCCTGAAAAAGGAAAGAAAGATTCAATATGAATCAGAGTAAATGAATCAGACTAGCATTATCTATAGAAAACTGAAAACTGGGGTTTTTATTCCAGATTTCTGGAGTAAAACCACAAGTTTTCGGACACTTAAGCTTTTCTGCAATATTTGTCAAACTAAAATAATACTCTTCAAAATTATATATAACAATGAATGTTGAATATATCAAACTACTTTTCCAAATATTGATTCTGTTAAATAAATCATAAAAGTTCACAAAATCCCTTAATATTATCACCTTGTCAATTCCCTAGAATTCGGACAGCCTCTCCTAAATTCGGACATGCACTGTGCGTGTTCAATGTCAATACGCATACAAGGCCGCTGAAAAACAAGAGCGCACCATACCTTGTTGGCATCAGCATGTACAGTGGAGAGATTTTTTTTTCTCTTGTATTCTTGAGGATACCATCACACTCTGAGCTTGCGATAAGCGAAAAATCTTGGAACAGAACAGCGTAATTTTTCAACTTTTAGCGCTTTTTTGGCGACCCTGATTCTTAACATGAGACCTGGTCCAATGATCTTGAAAAAACGTTTTTTTACAGGTCTATCTCCTAGCTCCCCATCCCATTCACCATTTTCGAAAGCAGTATGCAGTACACTGCGCACGTAAATATTCATGAGCTGGCGGAGTCGCAATGCTTTTAGCCTTCTGACAAGGCCTGCGCGCGCGCACCCACCCAGAAAGCAACGCAATATATACAGCGAGAGGGTTTGCCAACAGTATGATAAGGCCTTGCCATAAAGCTACATGAATTGACGGCCAGCGCAAGCGCACAAATTTCAAATCCATTGACTGTATAAGATGTCGTTCTCCCAAGTTCCTCTCGACCGAGTCGCATTTAACTGATCAATTTGAGCAGAAAGGGACTATTGGCAGAACCAAAAGTTGAACGCAGTCAATCTTCAACATTACTTCACCTGTGTTAAGTCTTCATATCAGTTCGGGAAACCCACTCACAAGGGGGGCCCCTCCTTATAAGTAACCCGTCCCCCTTATAAGTAACCCCGTCCCCCTTATAAGTAACCCCCGGGGCACCCCTTATAAGGAGTCTCCACGCTTTTTTGCAATGCAACGCGAAAATGAAAGGACTGCGGCAATTCGCTTGATTATGTCCATAAAGCTTCACAAGTTTCCTAGTTACTCACGAAATTTGAGCAAAATCGGTTTGAGGCATCATATCTAAAATCATGGATTTAAATGCGATGTCAAACGACCCATGCGAAAGCTGACATGCGAGCCATTACTGGCGTGAGTGTCGCCAGGCGCGGCGGCGCGGCAATGCTTGAGTGCAGACGTGGCGACTGAGTACGTACTCAGTCGCCACGTCTGCACTCAAGCATTGCCGCGCCGCCGCGCCTGGCGACACTCACGCCAGTAATCGCTCGCATGTCAGCATTCGCATGGGTCGTTTGACATCGCATTTAAATCCATGATTTTAGATATGATGCCTCAAACCGATTTTGCTCAAATTTCGTGAGTAACTAGGAAACTTGTGAAGCTTTATGGACATAATCAAGCGAATTGCCGCAGTCCTTTCATTTTCGCGTTGCATTGCAAAAAAGCGTGGAGACTCCTTATAAGGGGTGCCCCGGGGGTTACTTATAAGGGGGACGGGGTTACTTATAAGGGGGACGGGTTACTTATAAGGAGGGGCCCCCCTTGTGAGTGGGTTTCCCGAACTGATATTACAGAATTTTTGCGATTTCATATTGATTTTTGATTGATTTTTAGGCGCTACACTTCGTCTGTCATGATCAATGTGCAGCCCCAACACTGCGTGTTGGGGCTGGTGGCAGTTAGTCCAACCCTACAAAGTAGGCTGTACGTGTAATGCAGCAAACAGAAGGGTAACCCCGTCGCGGGGTACGTATTTGTCCGTATGGGGTCGCTGCTGCGGTTAACAGAAGGGGTTTGTTTTCAACGTACTGTGTCGATATGTTGGACACCTACGTCTATACTAACGTTAGGGTAGGTACTAATACACACTTTTTTTATCATTAGACACACGACATAGCTTGTCTAGAATTTACTGTAGAAATTAGATAGAATTTATATTAGAATAGCAACGAACAACAAACACAGTCAAGAATATATGGGACTGAGCGTGTGCGGTTGGCAATTAGGCTCTACTTAGTTTCTTACCCTCTCGCGTACGGTTCTTCATCTTTTTTCTTGTATCCAGGAGCGCATCTCTTTTTCATAAACTGAATGAATAATTTGTAGTCTTCCTCAAACGCATTTATGACAGGATTTTTGTCGCCTATGTAGTATTTTGATGCAGGTTGAGCGACAGATTTAGACGCTTTGTGCTGCAACATCAGCGCCATCTTGATACTATTCAGTTGCTAGGGTCCTCTCCATTCTGATATAGGGGAAAATCCTCATATTCCATACCAGTATTAGTTCTACTAATATGAAATATTTTCAAAAAATCGGAAAATTTCTAAGTTAGTTAATCAAAAGCTTATTTTGTTTAAGCAGGTTAGTAATTTGACTTTGTTGATGGCTATATTTTGATAATTTTATTTTTAAAAAAACAGAAATCATCCCTAGTAGAAATGTATTCGTCCAAAATTATCCACACATACCACACATAACACACATGCACACAGTGTCTGCTATTATGCATATGGAGATAAGATACACTGACCGACTGAATACTGAATGAAAATGCGCAACCGCAGAGACTGGCTGCAGGTACAAGTACCAGTACGAGGCAGGGAGGTGGAATTCTTCCACCTCCCTGGTACGAGGTGTGAGCTAAAACAAGCAACAGATGAGCCAGGCATCCATCCCATCCAGGGCCACCTCAGGGTGTTCCGTGCCTCTTCAGACACGTGCATACTTATGCATGCGCATGCCATGGACGACCATTCATGCACAGCTAGACAGTCATGATATTCGTCAATCTAGACTAAATTTTACTTACAGGCAGTATAAAACACGGTAAACTGGTTTCCAATTCCCATCCAGTTTGCCAAAAGCTAGCAGACTCTTGCAGCCAAAGGCCGAAAGTGTCAGCGCCGACAGCGGACTTCGAAGATGATACAACTTGACATGACAAGTTGAGTTGGTATTAATGGTAAGGACATAAATTTTAAAGTAAATTTAATAGGCTTGTAACCCGTAAAATTAAAAAGAATGTAACATCATTACCGGAGGCTAGGGCCCAGGGCCTATTTTACACCCATTTGGGCCTTAGTGAATAGCCCTATTATTATTAAACGTGGGATGGCGGAGGGCTCCTTCACACCAGGGAGGTGGAACCCTTCCACCTCTCTAGCTCTGTTCCAGTCCGGGAAACCCGCTCATGAGGACCGCTCCCGCGTACGAGGACTGCCCCGCCTCATGAGGACCGCCCCCATGCCTCATGAGGCCCGGGGGGAACGCCTCATGAGGCCCCCCTATTCACTTCTATTCATCTCACATCTGATGTATAAATTGTCGCAACTTTGCACGGTGATTTTTTGTTGCACACACATGTCCACTATCCATGATGAAAAGAAGAAAAAAATCCTATCTGTTTTTTTTTTCAAAAATCGAGTTTTAATCAACTGATGCAGAGCGCCCATTAAAACACACGTGTTTGATTTAGAGCGGCCTGATTTACGTCAGTCGGATCAGGCCGCTAGGTGCGGCAGTCTTGCATTGTGCGAACACGCTGGCGCCCGTGTTTTGATGGGCGCTCTGCATCGGTTGATTAAAACTCGATTTTTGAAGAAAAAAAACAGGATTTTTTCTTCTTTTCATCATGGATATTGGACATGTGTGTGTAACAAAAAATCACCATGCAAAGTTGCGACAATTTATACGTCAGATGTGAGATGAATAAGAAATTAATAGGGGGCCTCATGAGGCGTTCCCCCCCGGGCCTCATGAGGCGTGGGGGCGGTCCTCATGAGGCGGGGCAGTCCTCGTACGCGGGAGCGGTCCTCATGAGCGGGTTTCCCGGACTGGTATAGGAATAAAGCATGCCGTGGAGTTGTTTAGCGAGTATGCAGTGCACGAGAGGTTTCTTCTGAGCCATGCGCACTCCACACGAGCCAGAGGCGAGTGTGGAGTGTGCATGCGAAGAAGAAACCTCGAGTGCACGGTAATCATGTACAAATGCACACCATGCACACCTACCATTTCCTTCCTTAATTTGTCAATGAAAACTTCTTGTGGCTATCAGAAATGTCAAGATGGACCATATTTGACGGTTTCATGAACTTTCATAGTCAATTACAGAAGAAAAGTAGCTAATTTTGACTCAAAAGTACGCCGATCGACGGCTGTGTCAGTGTAGCATGATGGATGATCGATTATGTGGAAGAGCGATATAACGATGATAATCGATCGTTGTAGTCTATGATACAGCCGCTTGTTTGTTTAACCACAATAATTACGTCGGCTCGACAGTAAAATGTGGAAGAAAGAAAGTGATCTTGATGCGTCTGTTTTTTTTTAATCGTTTTAGTTAATTTTCTCCTGCGTGTGACTGTATGTTTGTCAACATTGTTTGCTGACTAGATGATGGACGGATAATATGTTTACAAAACAGTGAAAGATATATGAAAAAATGGGAATTATCCATCATGAATATTGCACAATACAATGGATTTTTACTACAAAACAAAAGCAAATACTGGGGTTGCAGTTTTTGTATACACACCGGTAATTAAAAAAATGAAATGGAAAAATAAATACTATCATGAAAACAATTACTTTCTACTAGTGTTTCTATCCCTAAGATGAACTTATCAATTAAAAACATTACTATTTTAATTTCAATATTATGTTTCTTTTTAGGTAAAATGAGCACTTTGAGAAGTCCACAATGTTAATACATGATTGTAAAACATACACTTTTTGTAATACTATTCTCTTTAATTTATTAAATTAGGCCTATAAATTAATGTAGATTACTAGAAACAAATCCCCTTTGAATTCAACTTCCTTCTCATCTTCTTTTCTCTCTCTTTCTCTCTCCCTTCTAAATAGCCTAACCTTTTTCTTCCACTTTTCCTTCAACCTTATTCTATTCCTTTCAACACTACTCAAATTATTATTATCAACTTAGTCATGATAAAATCAATACTTGCCACAATTTTTAAAGAAAGGATCGATGTCTAAATCCTGGTATGAATAATCTGTATCAATAATTTGAATAGTGATAATCATGATAGTGGCAATGAAAACAAAGAACTATCACAATAGCTCACTTGAGCCTTCAACTCAGGTGAGCTAACAATCAGGAAAAAAAATATGAAAAAGAAAGTAGGAGCTACACGTATTGCACGAGTCAAGTTCGACATTGTAGTAAGCGGCTAATTAGAGACTAACAGAATCGATTATAATAGTTGACATCGTTCTCTGCGAAATCGGTGCACTACTTACGTCGGAAACTATGTTCGCGACCGACGTACTTTTCAACTCCGATTTCTCATTTTTCTTACCTTTTCGGCTTTCTAATTCCATGAAAACTCTCTGATATGGTTCAATTTAGCATCTCCAATAGCTGCACAAAATTTGATTGACAAACGGCGAAGCAAACGGTAGGTGTGCATTTCTACATGATTACCGAGTGCACTGCATATCGCTGAACAACGACGGGAAAATGCGTTATTCCTTTTATAAGATGGCTAAGTTAAGTAATTTCAAACGCGAGGTGAATATACTGTACCTTGTATGAGAAAGAAATAATGAAATAAATCAAATATCAAAGATTTTGAAATTGTACTTACCGTTGGAAAATGGTCCAGAGTAGGCTTTCTCCGAGATTATCCCAGCTTGGGCTGAATACTGTAAAAGTGGATGTTTTCGCGTGACTAATTTTTCGCGCTTGGCCGGGTCGGAAGAGTTTCGCGTGTTTTATATTCGGCGGAATCAAGACATCACGCACAGGCACATATGACAAGCAAAAATATTCGCGTGCTTTTATTTTCGCGCTAGTTTCTGGTTGCGCGATATGCGCGAAAATTTGAACACCGCGAAAATTTCCACTTTTACAGTAACCGTGCATTAGACAATTTGGGTGCGCGAAAATCCCACGGGCGTGCAGGGATAGACACTTTTCGCGAATGATCACATGGTACTCTTTGACCAATCAGCAAGCTGGAAATTACTTAGCCATCTTGTAATATGCACTGCACTGCGCGCAGAGCACATAAAATTGAATTGGCTTTGACCATAATAGGGCGTTGATGAGGATGTGTGGGAAAACGTGAAAATTCACTGTTCATTAGCCTAAATTTAATGGTTTTAATCAAGGACAAAATTTCGAATGAATATTCTAACCGAATCGTAATGTAATGTCAATGGCACGCATTTTCTGAAAAACTTCGTACAACACAATGTTCAATACAACTCGGTTTGTGTGCATTGTCAATGCAAAAACAGCGGTCGATCTAAAATAGGAGCCGCACCACGGGGAGCTGAACAGAGGCCACGCAAGTTCGACGGCGATATTTTTGCACTGAAACTTCGAATTGAAAAGGGAACAAGGGCATTTGATAATGCTGGATTTTCTCAATCACGTAGCGTCGTAGGTCAAGTTTTTACGTGAATTTCAGTGTTAGATATTCTTATCAAGCAAATACAAATTAGGCGGTCGATGAGTAGTTGGTCCAACCATACAGTGAAAAAAGAAACACAAATTTAAGCACCAGTAGAAGTGTCTTATTTTACCAGAAAATGGCTAAACAATACGTTCCATAGACCACATCTAACATTAATTCATACAAGTTGCGCACTTCCTTATTTTCAGATTCATCCCTTGTTTGGTCTTGAAACAATGTTTTTCCAGTATGAGTATGACTAGAACCTACAACTGTACAAACACAAGTTCATGATTTCCATTCTACCTCCCATTCAATCATTCATTTTTGGATGAAACCTGCTTTGCGTACGTGGCACTTTGCGCATCGGCGATATGAATAGGCATTAGCAATTGAATTTAGAGTCACTATGTTCTTAGCCTTTGAACAAGGTCCATTTTCTGCGCTCTGTGTAGTGGCGAGCGAAAGGGTTCGAGTGAAATGCGTCCACCAGCAGAGAGCGGTTGGGCGCTACACGGACGACGGTGTCTCGCTGCAAGCGTGCCTTGCCAATAAGGCTATACTGCTGTAGGGATTTATTTTGCACCATTTATTACCACTGTATCCCCCCTTCTTGTTATTACATGTACCACCCCTCTACACACCATTACACCAGCCCATGTACATCACAGCCACACATGCATCCATGCACCCTACCTATCACAGACACACCATACATCACATGACATTTTCCCGCCATTTCACTTTTCACCCATTTTCCGTATAATACTGAAAACATGCCCAAATCATCCAAGCCTGCACACCCATTTACATATTATAAATATTTAGTCTTAACCATTGTTCCCTCATTTGCATGTTTTGTTATGATGATTTTGTATGAATATTTGTTACAACTCAAATTTACATGTAAACCCATGCCAAATTATGTGAAGAATAAACTGGCTACAAGGCAGTTAGCCAGGAGACTCCTTCCAAGTAACACATGTGCTGCCCTGTCTGCTTTTGGTATGATGAGTTGCTAGGGAACTAAAAAGAATCTGAGCCCTACACTGCTACTGGCCAGCTCAAGTGCACAGGTTTCAATCCGTTGTATGGAGCTATGTCGTCCTCACAGATTCCTGTAAGACCGAGTCATTTAATAAATTAAAGTTGTCAATTTGGACAGAAATAGACTATTAGCGGAACCAAATGTTCATGATCATCGTATCCTGTTGTAAATAATTGGACGACATCTGTTAAGTATAAGCTGAAATTTAGCAGCAATACTACTCCGTACAAGACCTGAATCCTATTTTCTGCAGCCCAAATGCTTTGCGTTTGGGCCAGTCGCAGTTCGAGGAGGGGTTATGTTTTCTTTGGCGTTTGTTTGTCCATGTGCAAAATAACTCAAATAGATCTTGTGAAGATCTAAATGAAATGTTACAGGAAGCGTTGAGAATAACACATTCACGAAGTAACTGATGATTAAATTTGGTAGTGATTGGGCAATTTTTGTGGATTTTATGAAGGATTTTCAATATTTTGGCAGGTAGGGTCAATGAAATTGGGAGTTCAAGCCGAGCGTGTTTTAAGGTTTTCATCATGAATTACACGCAGTAAAGTGTGTGCTCTAGTTTCTGCCAAGGCGAGGCGGTCGCGCAGCTGGAAGTTGATGACGTAACAAAAGGCTTCTATCCTCTTCTGTATTGGGAAATCGGACAACTTTTAGCATGATACATGTTCGTATGGGTGGAAATCACTGATCTCTTGGGGTGCATTTGAGTGCTCTGAAGTGAACCAAATCGAACATAACTTCTTCTTCTGGTTAAGCCTGCCTCCTTCAGCAGATTCTTGCAGACTGCGTTATTTACATTAAATAATATACAGTATAGATCTAGTACAGATATTTACAAGCACATTAAACAAATATGAAGAACAAAGACGAGCCCCTGTGATCAACTGTTAGTCAGTTACGGAATGCTTCCACGAACTAAAGTGTACCTTACTTTGAACTGTGCCAGATTTGGAGTGTTTGAGCACTCTGTTGAGAAAGCGTACCTAATGCGTTATTTTTTAAGGAGGTCATGCATTTTGTTGCAAAAGGGTCATTTACCTTGCGCATTTGAACTACATGCAGATGTCCCAAACAAACCCCTACCGCCCTAGGTCTCTGCAGTTTTAACCCGTTCCATATTGAATTCTGAAATGCCCATCGACTTAATACACAGGCCACCAGGTTCCCGTACGAAATGGGTAAAATGAGCAAAACACATATTTTGTCAATGTTTAAAGGGACTGTACAGTACTGGTTGAGGTGGGGATTCGTGTTTTGAACTTTCTTAAGTAAGATAATGAGAAACCTCTCACGAAATATGAAAGAGCATGTAATTTTAAGAAGGATTCAACGTTTATTTGATGAAAATTGGTTTTGAAATGGCTGAGATATCCAAAAAGGTGATAATAATAAAAGGCGACATGCCACAACTTTATTACGATCTCTTTGTTTCACCTTGTTTTTGGATATCTCAGCCATTTCAAAACCAATTTTCGTCAAATAAACCTTTGATACCCTTTAGAATTGCATGCTCTTTGTCATCTCATGGAGTGGTTTCTGAATATCTCACAAAACTTTAAAAGCTAAATCCTCACCACGACCAGAACTGTACACACCCTTTAATAATGCATTTCCATGGTAACCACTTTTTTTTTTTGCGTTCAATGAAAAAACATACCAAAATACTATGGAATGAGCTAAAGGACAAGTTCACCTTCATAGACATGTGGATTGAGTGAAGGCAACAATATTAGTAGAACACATCAGTGAAAGTTTGGGGAAAATCCGACAATCCGTTCAAAAGTTATGAATTTTTAAAATATCTGTGCAATCACTGCTGGAGGAGAAGACTACTGCAGTGTATGATGTCACGTGCATACAATGATATAAGGAAAATAAAAAGAGAATTTTAACAAAACTTGACTTTTTGAATAAAGTCCACATTTCTTCGACTTGTTTGTTAGCGGTAATATTATTCCCCCTGACTTACTGAAAGAGAGAAGTCGAGTGTTCTTTTATTAAGTGAGAAAAGTGAGAATATCTTGAATTTTCTTTATACTTTCTTTATAGTTGTACTCATATGGCATCACAAGCTATAGTAGTCTTCTCATCCAGCCGTGACTGAGCAGAAACTTCAAAAATTCATAACTTTTGAACAGATTGTCCGATTTTCCTTAAACTCTCATTGATGTGTTCTACTAATATTGCTACATTCACTCAACCCACATGTCTATGAAGGTGAACTTGTCCTTTAACTCACTCAGGGTTAGGTGGGGGTATTAATCACTTTAAATGGTGTTTCTATCTGAATCGGGTCCTAGTACTCTGTAGCCCCTGCAACTGCCCACTTTTTTACCACTCATTTCTCTTGCAGGTATACTTTCAACTGCGAGCACTACTACTGGTATTCACACTGCTAGCTATTGTCCAGGTGAGGTGGGGAGTAACCATGTTTGGCATTGAACACTTCATTTCCACCCATGAGGGCTTCATGGGTAGGATCAAGAGTTTTCCTGAAGACTTTGTCGTCACCGAGATCTCAGAGGATGGAAAATTGGCATGTGTTGGAAGCAGGGATGAAGACAAAGTGCGTCGAGAGGTGGGTCTGCAGAAAGAGAGACACAGCTATCGGCCAGCTTTTGACTGTGCCATCATGGACCAAAACAGTATAGAAATCACAGAAGATAGCATCAGTGAGGAAGATAATGAAAGTAATCCACATACATCTGCTTCATGTTCAATGCCAAAATTACATCAGTCTGACACACCAGAAGGGCAAGAAAAACAACTATATCAAATTCTTGGGGCAGATGCGATGACAGAGCTCCAAAAATTTGCAGCCAGGGAACTGGAAATTCTTCAATCCACTTATGCACAGGAGGGAAAAGCTGGAAAAGTTCTTCCTGATGGGAAGAATCCCAAATCTCTTCGAGCCGATCTCAACTTGGGAACTTTCACCAGCAAGGATGTGCGGACTATCATTCACAGGTCCGTGCGACACCTGTACCCGCATCTACGAACAGTGAACCACAAAGTGCCTGGTAGTGGAGAAGTAGAAATTCACATCTCACAAGAACCCATAGTTCTAGCATTCCAAGAAGCGAGAGTTGCCCTCTCAAGAGTGCTGGAATTCATCAGATACGTTGAGGCGAGAGAGAGCGAACAGACGTTCACATTTGGTAGTGTGAACTCCAAAGATCAGAGGACCTGTCTGCATCGTCTGGTCGCCAAGCACTACGGATCTTTCCTGGAGACCAAGACGTTTGGAGACGGTCAGTCGGGGGAGGACCAAGACATTGTGGTGCGATTCAGACAGAAGTTTAAGGATCGCAAGAAGAGAAAAAGGGGAGAGCAGCATGGGGACGACAGTGCAGTGATTTTTACAGGTAATTGCTGGATGAGGGGAATGAAATCAGTGAATAATCTGTCCTAATACTAAGCATCATCCACATGACTATTGCATTTTAAAATAAAACTTAGAAGGGAGGTTTCAGTAATGTTAGGTTTGATAAATTTGCTTTCGTACTGATATTTTGCATCGAATTCTATGCCATAGTGTCATAGTAAGATGCAGTCTTAGGAAGTTCACCATCTGCAGCCAATACGCTATTTGAGTTTTTTGTCATAGCTAGTGGAATATTATAATTTTTAGCTACTTTTACACAAAGTGGAATAGAGCAAAAAGGTCTGAAAATTTATTTTTGATCTCGTGAACAAAAAGAACAAAAAATCATGTTGAGTATTCAGATACTGTCATTTTACATTCATGAGATATGGTTGCTTTCTTCCCGTTGTCACAAGCAAGTACAAGACACAAATAAATTGGTTGGCTTACATATCAAGTGTTTAATGGTTTCTAACCCTCAAAGAATATGCTGAATGAAGACAGAGTAAGCATTTGCACTTTGGAAACTGTGTAATTATTACTATCCATTGACATATTATGCATTGTATTGGTGGCATGCTGTTCTTCGCAGCCTCCATCATTATACAGTCATTTTACACTCCTAACTCTGCACGTTAATATTCTCTACTCAACTTGCCCTTATTGCATGAAGATACTATGGATTAAATATCTACCTGACAAGTCATCATTTTTATTGCTCTCTGCAGTGTCAGCAATTTGCAATGGTTTCCCAGAATATTAATGAACATGTTATTACCTTGAGTGCACAATTGAAAATCCCACTCTACTGTACTATGAAGGCATCATAAATGGTGAATATGTAGACTGACAAATGATTTTATGAGGATGAACTTGAAAAGGAAATCTGTTTTTATCTGTGGGCATCAGTATGACTTGATTTCAGTGAGCATGTTTCTAATGCTTATCCATTCTTCTTCAGGCTTCTGCTTACAGAAGACGAACATAGAGACGCTGGATGCCATTCAGCAGCTTAGTCAAGCAGTGGGTCTTCACCCGTCAGACTTTTCCTACGCAGGCATCAAAGACAAGAAAGCTGTCACAACTCAATTTATGTGTGTGAAAGGGATCCCTGCAAGTCGGTATGTGATTGTACACATTGAAGATGTACAAGGGCACAAATGAAAGCACAAAATAAAACAATACAAACCGTGCCCATCACATTATGCCCAGCAGTTCTTTTTTGCTTTAATTCAATACTATACAGCTGTTTGTGTGAGTGAATAAGCTTTCTCAGTTGCAATAGAAAGAATATTTTCAAAGTGTCATCTGGAAATAATGCTAGACAACTCTGAAAACAAACTGCTTCTTGAGACCCATGATGTATAGTGTATTAGCTGTCAAATCTGTGCGCAGTAAAATTATGTGATAAATTAAAATATAGCCAGTTTATTCTTCACATAAAATTATGTGTTCCCTGGTATTATGACATAAGAGGTGTTTTAGGCATACTATGCTTCATGATATGTGTTGCGTTGCTGGTTGGTGCTAATCAGAAGTCTCTTCGAAATTCTATAAGTCATAATTATAACACAATTAGGTAGCATTACACAAACAGTATACCAATATCAGCTCTATACAGATGTATACAGTCATTGGTGCTTCACCATTATGATCATTGCAGCACTGATAAGTTCACATACTTGTATGCCTTTTCTCGTACTTAGTTTCCAAGCTTCTACAGAAGAGACTAGGCTGCCTGCTGGTCTTCAAGTAGGAGATGTGCATCCAAGGAATGGACCGATCCATCTTGGCCAGCTGTGGGGAAATCACTTTGACATCACGCTGAGGGACGTGCAAGTTCAAAAAGGGTCACCACGTGTGGAAGGAGGCGAGTCTGTGCCGGAGGAGGAGGGGACACTGTTAGAGGAAGCCATCACAAGGAGCATAGCATTTGTGCAGGTTTGTGGTTACCTCTCGAGTTGCAGTGAAGAAAAGGAGCCAGGTCCATCAAGGACTGGGGCCAACATCTTCGTCTTGAGAAAGTGTAGAGAAAGACAGCTGTATGTTTTCCACAATGCTATAAACTACTATGGTGGACTAAAAAGGCTAGAGAACATTAGTGCAGGCTGATGTGTTTGTCTCTCATTTCCAACCCCATGCCTGTGTGCCGAAACATCTTTAATTGTCGTATCTTCTTGTGTGCAATATTAGTGTTACGGGTGGATGTGCAGCTAATCAACAGTAAATTTGCTCATCTCGCCCCCACCCCCTCCATTATTTGTGATAACATCGTCCTCGACAGTAAGCAATCCAAGAAACGTCTGTTAAATTTATCAAGCAATGATAGTTAAAGCAAGTTGAGAGGTTGTACTCTGAGATGGGGGGGGGGGGGGTCCTTAAGAGTAAATGATATATTTGTGAAGTTACCAAACTATCAAACAGCCTCCATGAACTCGTTGCAAGCGACAGGATAGAAAAAAAAAAAGAATGAACACAAAATGTGATGAAATAATAGACATTGATATTAGAAATTTTAAAAGTGCAGTCACAGAGATAAGCCACATTTGTTTCACACTCGGTATGATAGTTCATCAGTGCAGAATCCCTCATTGAGCGCTCTTGCAATGTGTGTGAGGGGAGCCTCCCTCAGTGGGCAGTTGTCACACCTGTGAAGGATGCATTCTTATCTTCACAGATGACAAGATGCTTTTCACATTCATCCAGTGAAGCGAGAACTTCTTCAGATGCTTGGGCACATTTCTTCTTTTCCCAGTCATGGAGCTTCAATTTCGATGCTTCTCCTTGCCTCTTCCTATTGATCGTTATGAGCTTCGACAATACGACCTCTTCAAGGCCAAAGAATGCATCTTCATCTAACGGGTCTTCAGCCAATTTCGAAGAGCACTGTTGAATCTTGTGATCTATATGCTGATTGAGATTCACAATGTCTTTCGTCAGTGGAATGAGTTCAACCCCATTCCTCTTTCTCTCGTTTAGGTTTCTCAGTGCATTTGACGACAATTCCAGCCATCTCACTTCTATGATTTTCATTAAGCCACTGCATTCACTTGCTTTGGTTCCATCTCCACTTTCTAGCGAATGGGCAAGGTGGATTTCGGCTGCTTTCTTTAAGTTTTGTCCTGATCTTAGAATGTGACTGGGTGTCTTGTACGTATGAGTTGTTGGGTTAAACCCAGCAATTTCTCTTGCTGCATCAAGAAGAACTGAAAACTTTTCTGGTTTCATGCAATCTGACAACTTGCGACAAGATGCGTCTTTTTCTTTCACACAGATCATGATTCTGCCCAATTGTCTCATTTTCCCCCTAACGTTTGAAAACTGTTCTTTATCTGCCCCGGCTTTTGCCAACCAATGGCTACCAAAACGGAGGATCAGATCATCTCCTAGTGCTTCTTGTCCACATTTATCTGTCTCATGCCATCTAACAAGGCTGACATATCTTGCATGTCCTTAGAGTATGTGCGTAGGACTTTACTCGCCTTTCTTACTCTCTTCTTCTTTTTGCTTGCGCACTCTTCTTCTCCCTGAGCCCTTGGCCCCACAGGACAGGAATGTTTCCAGAGACTACTTTTCAAAAGTGTGGCATAGCAAAATTTGCAGTAGTCGTAATCACTGTGCCGACTCTCTCCTGAAGGACGGTGAGAGACAATAAATTCACCCTTGCCTTTTAGGACTACCTCTCGATTGTGAATGTAATTCCCCATATTCCTAAGAACTGTGAGCTTGCTTTCTTTTTTCTTTGGATCACATTCATTTAAGTACTCAATGACTTCAGTTTCGTCTGGATGCACATTTCTTAGGTGCCTTGCTATTTTGGCATTGGCTTTGTGACAGTTGTAGCAATTATAGTATTTCTTATCATATGTCCTTTTCCCCTTTTTAGTTTTAGTGACTTGAACTACAATGATTTCGTGATGTTCTACCTGACTTGGAATTGTGATAGGGTCCTCTGATTCAGACTCAGGTTCAGATGGTTCGGAGTCAGGAACATATTCACTCCCTGTATCATCACTATAATCCGGTCTTTCTAGTTCCGGATCGTGGGTAGAAACATCATCTGTGTGCAGCTCCGGACTTCTACCACCTTTTACTTCTGTAGTGTAGTGCATATGACATAACGAAACGAATTGTTAATTACACATAAACTGTACATTTCAAGCGCATAACTGTGTACGAGGGGTGTAAAGTCGAGACATAATACAATTATTTAATCATTTGAACAGACACTGAAAAGAATGTAGTCCGACATTTCAAACAAAATGTCCTCTTTCAACACACTTCATACAGGAGAGTGTCTCCAGAAAGCACACTTTTACAATAATTGAAAAAGATAAGACCAACTATTAAACTAACTCAAACTATATAGAGCTCATTTCGGGGACAACACTTTGTATGACATGTGTGCAGTGGCGACAATTCGTTTTAAAAATTGGGAACTTCATGCAATTTTTGTACGATACCTGATATAAAATTAAACACGCAAACCTTGAAAGTGTACATTCCGGAGACAACAATCTGTATGTTGTGTGCGGAATGGGGATATTTCCTCATTAGAATTAGGAACTTAAAAATTATTGAATTAGTCCTGACATACAACTGAACACACAGCTGGAAAGTGTATATTCCCGGCTGGGGACATGACTCTTTGTGAGGTGAGGTGGGGGGGGGGGGGGGGGGGGGGCATTCCTTTTTTGAACGTAGGAACAGAGTACAATTGCAGTATGTGTACTGAATTAGACCTGCGCAACCTAAACACATGCTGAGAGAGTGTACACTTCAGAGTCACCATTCTGTATGAGATGTGAAGGGAGGGGACATTACTTCTTCTTCTTTTTTTTTAAGTAGGAACACCCTTGTAAAATTACACTTCATTTTATAAGTTGAAATCAAACTAAACATGCACTAGAAGAGTGCACACAACTCTGTCTGAATAAAAAGGATTGAACATTTTTACAGTATAAAAGGCTGTTTAAACTATGATTCTGCATTATATGAACCGTCTCTGACAACTGAAGCCTCACTCCCTGCGTGATCACTGCTATCTAGGCATGCTTGGTTCGAATCATGATGAGAAATGTCTGTGTGCAGCTCGGGACTGTTACCTTGTACTTGTACTTGTAATTACCAAATAAGACTGACACCAAAAAGTATATAGTTCATTATTTCAAAACAAAATGCCTCCTTTCTACACACCTCATTTTACAGAACTTTTACAATTATTGAAAAAGACTCAACTATAAAACTCCTGGGGGGGGGGGGGGGGGGGGGGGGGGACAAATGGCCCCAGGACTTTAAGCTCTCAAAATAGCTCTGGTAACAAAGAGATCCTAATAAAGTTATGGCCTGTCGCCTTTTATCATCACTTTTTTGGATATCTCAGCTAATTTGAAAATTGAAAACCAATTTTCATCAAATAAACGTTGAATCCTTCTTAAAATTACATGTCCTTTCATATTTCATAAGAGGTTTCTCATTATCTCACTTAGGAATGTTCAAAACATGAATCCCCACCTTAACCAGTACTGTACAGTCCCTTTAACTATGATTCTGCATTATACGAACCGTCTCTGACACCTGGAGCCTCACTCCTCGCATGATCACTGCTATCCGGGCATTCTTGGTTAGAACCATGATGAGAAATGGTGTCTGTGTGCAGCTCGGGACTGTTACCTTGTACTTCTGTTGAGGATATAATACATAATGAAATGAACTGTTGAACACACTAACATTCCGGGGACATGATCCTGTATGCGGGGTGTAAAGTGGATACATAAAAAAAAAGGACTGTAATTATCAAATTAAACAGACACCGAAAAGTATGTATTCCATTGCACAGAGTACAAGTACTGTAGACGGGAACTTTTATTCATCGAGCTGCGCGAGGCGAGAACTCGACGTACGCGGCCTTGATCGATGGAGCTGCAGGTATCGTCACGCATGTACAGTTATTACAGTTTCTACTTATCGCAAGCTGGCGCTATTGTCCTTTGTGGAAACACTCATTTCTGACTTTTTACAACTAACTGGGGACAATTTCTTGTAAAATTTTTGTTACATTACATATCACTCAAAAGGTTGAAAAAAGGGTGCATTACGAGCGGGGACGTCCCCACTCTGCGTGTGTCCACACTTGTTGGGTTACAAAAATGTCCCCACATGTCGGTCCATACAGGCTCACACACACACACTTGATATATATATATATATATATATATATATATATATATATATATACACACACACACACACACACACTTCAGGTTGGGTTTTACAGGCATCCACATCAAAATGCTTGCACACATAACAGACATAGCATAAAAGTACACAATCACTTTTTTGAAGTAATCTACTAACACACGTACACGGAATACAAACAAGCCAGGTGCATGCACATAGCAGCCAAATGCTTACTAACTCAGTCATCAGAATATTATAAAGTCAAATAATGAAACAGTCATTACAGGAACGGTTTGAATTCAAATGAAACTGAATTTTAATAAAATATGTACAAAATACATGAAGATTGTACTTCATAGGTTTTGATGTGTCTAGAAAGAATAGTACACAATTCAAGGATTTGAATTATGAATACGTACATGTGTATATACTAGTATACACAATCAACATAATACAGAATGAAGGAAAAACGCAGAACCTGTGTTTCCGATCGCCCGCGTCTTGCTAGTAGCTGGTTGCCCTTCCCTCGCACTCGATCACTTTCGGAATGGCCTTGGCGAGATTCCCGATGTACTTCCTGCACTTCTCTGGTGTCATATGCTCCCTCCGAAACTGCCTCAGCCCGGCGATCAGCTCGTCCTTCGTCTTCGGTTTGTGTGTCTGCAAAAGTAGAGTAAAACAAAAGAAAATTTGGTTTAGATGTGTGCAAAAGGAACGAAAAAAAGAAAAAAGGCAACTGTTATTGCTAGAATTATAATATCAAAATGCAATGCATTTAAGTAGTGTATATAGTTCGATTTGGATGTCCAAATAATGCAAACGTGTGCAGAAGAACGAAAGCACTGTTACCTGCATCACCAGTATTGTCATATCACATTTCTGTTGACACCTAGATTAATTTACATACATGTAACATAAGAAAAGGAACGACTTAATAATTTCTCTATGTGCGGAAGAGGCGAGAGATTTACATATGTGGAGGCCAAAGATACCAGATTTTTTTCTTACTAACTCTTTACTAACCTTTCTTAGGAAGTGTTTCATCTCATGCCATACATGTTCTATGGGGTTCAGATCGGGGGACTTAGGAGGGGTTGGCCACCAGTTGATGCCGTTGGCTTCCATGAAGGCCTTAGTCTGTCTTCTCGTATGCTGAAATAAACAGTAACAGATATGTGGAGGCCAAAGATACCAGATTTTTTTCTTACTAACTCTTTACTAACCTTTCTTAGGAAGTGTTTCATCTCATGCCATACATGTTCTATGGGGTTCAGATCGGGGGACTTAGGAGGGGTTGGCCACCAGTTGATGCCGTTGGCTTCCATGAAGGCCTTAGTCTGTCTTCTCGTATGCTGAAATAAACAGTAACAGATACAAAAAAAAAATAAGTACATGTATAGTGATTTACCTGTAAATGTATACTGTAAGCATATTATGACATACAGCTGTATTTACACATAACTTTTAGATTTCCACTAGTGTATTTACATGTATTGATTTTATGATTTCATGACGACGAATGAAACAAATTGTGTATATAAAAAAAAAAAATCTGAATTTACGTTCAGATGATTTCGGAATTCAGATATTAGGTTCTTATGAAGAAATATTACAATGGAAGATACTGTATACTTGGCATTTATTGCATGTTTACTAACGCTCTAACTTACCTTGGGATCATTATCTTGCATGAAACGATGCCCCTCTGGATACTTTGATGCGATGAATGGGACCAAGCCGTCTTGAAGGAGAGACTGGTAGAACTCTTAGTCCATGATTCCATCTAAGATCATGAGCTCGGTGGTGCCACGTTTGGAAATCCCCGCCCAAACATGCACTTTGGTCGGGTGCTTCGGACGAGGCTTCAGCTTGCGGTCTGCAGCAACTCCAGTGTGAGGATCCACATGGCGAAAGCAAACTGTTGAGGAACAGCAAATTCACGAGCCGCATGGCCACATCCTTGTGGCAGGGAGCAAACGGTAGCATCTCCTGGAAGACAGTTTGCTTTATTAGCAGCGATTGCTTCCCTGCTACAAGGACATGTTCCAGGGTGCTTGTAGTCGGAGTATTGTCCGGGATGGAGGCTGGATGGAGGTAGGAGTGGGAGGTGTTGTCAAGGATGGACGTCGGGCTAGGTTCTGGACTTGGTTCTTGCTTAGTAACTTACAATTCCTTTGAAAGGGTCATTCGTGTAGACGGTGACAATTTCTCCCCGCGAACCGTCCACACCGATCAGTTGGCATTTGTCCCCTATTTGTAGTGTGAGAGGGGTCGCAGCAGGCCACAGGTCCCTGTTTACTTGTCTTGAAAGAATCCTCTTCAAGGCAGCCTCCCTCATGTCGCTGGTGGGAACATCCGATATGATGTTTCTGTAATTCGTCCATCTAATGAAAGAGAAAGAGAGAGGAAAAAAATTAAACCACCAAACAATTGCGCATGTGTTTTACTTGACGGTCGTGTTACACGTACCATATAGATGTAAAGCTCAAAATATTTTGCCGCTTTCAGGCCGGGGAGGGGGCTGTGAAGTGGGTCGCCTGAAATTGGTTCGAATGTGTACAAGATCATATAAAAAAATAATAACTTAGCATCGTCAAGACATCTCAAGATCGCTATTTGATGAGAAGTACATATATTCCTTCATGTAGACTGTTTTGAAAGCGTGATGTTAATGAATGGTTTGCGGGATGAGGAACTCGCCTGCATGTCGAGCTCGTCCAAGGGCTGGGGCGTCTTTTGACCGGCCTGCTTTCACTGCCTCAGTAAGTGCATCATCATCACCACTGTCCAGTTTGTATCAGTCTGACAAGGCACTTCAACATCCCCGATGACACCAGTTGCTTATTTGGAGTTTGTTGCTCAGTGTAATGAGATTAATCTTGTATGAGCAGTTTCTAACAATACTACGATATAACCAAAATGTCCCACCTTCTTTCTTACCTTGCATGTCCTTTTGGGTTTCTGGCATGATGTTGTTCCCACAGTAGTAGGCCTCTTTCTAGATGCTGATGCCTGATGTGGTGCCGGTGGCTGTGGCGCCGGTGGCTGTGGAGGTTCTGGACCCTGTTGAGGTGATGGTGGCCGCAGTGGGCCTCAGCGATGTGTTCATATCTGAACTCCCTTTCTTTGGGCTCTGTGGTAATTATCTGGGTGAAAGGCAAAGAAAATAATATAAGATGTAGTCTGGCTTAGTGCTATGTGTCGCTTCTTATCGTTTTGATCCAACATTAGTCTCGTTCATTCGACTGCTGCTGACCGCGGTTGTATCGCCTGTGTTGTAATGTTCAGCACGATTATATAATAAAAATCTGTGTGGTTAATGGAATACGTTTTTGTCAAATCCCAAGTTTGTCACTGTGGGATATAAAGCAAATAATCATCTATTTCTCGCGCAATAGATGCAATCTAACATCGCCTCTGTAATCCTTGAGCTGTCTATCAACCCTCGTTGTGGGCTTGGCCTGATAGACACCTCCCGGATTACCATGAGCGATGTTGGCTATTGTACCATCGCCCTCGCGAGACCATGATTTCCTCAGTAACTTACAATTCCTTTGAAAGGGTCATTCGTGTAGACGGTGACAATTTCGCTCCGCGAACCATCCACACCGATGAGTTGGCATTTGTTCCCTATTTGCAAGGTGAAAGGGGTCGCAGCAGGCCACAGGTCTCTATTTACTTGTCTGGGGAGGAGCCTCTTCAATGCAGCCTCCCTCATGTCGCTGGTGGGAACATCCGATATGATATTTCTGTAATTCGTCCATCTAATGAAAGAGAAAGAGAGAGAGAAAGAAAAATAAAACCACTAAACGATTGCGCATACAATGTGTTTTACTCGACGGTCGTGTTACGCGTACCATATAGATGTAAAGCTCAAAATGTTTTGCCGCTTTCAGGCCGGGGGGGCTGTGAAGTGGGTCGCCTGAAATTGGTTCGAATGTGTGCAAGATCACATAAAAAATAATAACTTAGCATTTTCAAGACATCTCAAGATCGCAATTTGATGAGAAGTATATTTCTTCATGTAGACTGTTTTGAAAGCATGATGTTAATAAATATTTGCGGGATGAGGTTCTCGCCTGCATGTCGAGCTCGTCCAAGGGCTTGGGCGTCTTTTGACCGGCCTGCTTTCACTGCCTCAGTAAATGCATCATCATTACCACTGTCCAGTTTGTATCAGTCTGACAAGGCACTTCGACATCTCCGATGAAACCAGTTTCAAGACTACTGTATACGCCAATATTTTCGCGTACAGATATTTTCGCGAATCGCGGTATCAGTGGCATTTTCGCGTATTATTAAATTCGCGATTGATACTAGTAGCGTTAGTAGTAGGGTCTACTGCCAAGCCCGAGAAACACGTTCAAACACTTGCCAACGTACTCGTAACGTTTTTCCATTTGCATTGTGACTTCCCAAACATGACAATAGAAAAGACACAGTAGAAGATTTATAAAATGAAACAATTACGGGAACTTGCAATGAGACACTCACACACGGCATTCACAAGTACCTACCAAATGTTGCAACAAAATGTAGATGACAAATTTTCAGAGCTGCGCTAGCGCTAGCGAAAGTTTTACATGCATCCCTTGGCAGTCTCACCCAACCATGTCGAGCCGGTGTTCGTTCGCGTAGGCAAACGTAGCACGTAACTGCGACCAGCAGCCCCGTACGCATAGCGTATAATGAGGCCGCGGACTGTAGCATTCAGGATCATGACAGGGGAATATCGCGGACAAATATCAACTTGAAATCGAAAAACTTTTCAATTTGAAGACTTACTTGTAAAGGTGAAGTATTGAAAACAGGGTTCGTGCAACGTTTGGTCCTGCCAATAGTCCCTTTCTGTTCGAATTGATGACTTAATGTGACTCGGTCCAGAGGAACCTGGGAGAGCTACACTGAATTGACGGCCAGCGCATACTCACACAGAAATCTGTAAATTTGTGCGCATGTGATGTGTGCATATGCGCTGGCTGTCAATTCAGCGTGGCTCTCAAGCTCTCCCAGGTTCCTCTCGACCGAGTCACATTAAGTCATCAATTCGAACAGAAAGGGACTATTGGCAGAACCAAACGTTGCACGAACCCTGTTGTCAATACTTTAACTTTACTGGTAAGTCTTCAAATTGAAGAAATTTTTTGATATCAAGTTGATATTTGTCCGCGATTCTACCCTGTCGTGATCCTAAATGCTACAGTCCGCAGCCCCACGGCCAAAGCGTACGTACTAGTAGGAGTGTGTGTACGTACTGGCTGGTGTAACGGCCGTGTTGGTCTGGCCAGCGTTGGATGCATTTTGTCATCGTTTTGTACATAAGGTATGACGGGGTAATATTTTCACGTGTTTTTAATTTCGCGATCAGCCCGAAACTCGCGAAATTCGCAAAAATAACCGCGTATACAGTATTTGGAGTTTGTTGCTCAGTGTAATGAGGTTAATCTTGTATGAGCAGTTTCTAAGAATACTACGATATACCAAAATGTCCCACCTTCTTTCTTACGTTGCATGTCCTTTTGGGTTTCTGGCATGATGTTGTTCCCACAGTAGTAGGCCTCTTTCTAGATGCTGATGCCCGATGTGGCGCCACAGCCGGTGACTGTGGCCTTGGTTGCGGTGGAGGTTCTGGACCCTGTTGAGGTGATGGTGGCCGCAGTGGTGCCTCAGCGATGTGTTCGTATCTGAACTCCCTTTCTTTGTGCTTTGTGGTAATTATCTTGGCGAAAGGCAAAGAAAATAATGTAAGATGTTGCCCGGCTATGTGCTATGTGTCGCTTCTTATCGTTTTGATCCAACATTAGTCTCGTTCATTCGACTGCTGCTGACCGTGGTTGTATCGCCTGTGTTATATTCAGCACGATTAAATAATAAAAATCTGTGTGCTTAATGGAATACGTTTTGGTCAAATCCCAAGTTTGTCACTGTGGGATATAAAGCAAATAATCATCTATTTCTCGCGCAATAGATGCACTCTAACATCGCCTCTGTAATCCTTGAGCTGTCTATCAACATTCGTTGTCGGCTTGGCCTGATGGACACCTCTCGGATTACCATGAGCGATGTTAGCTATAATTGTACCATCACCCTCGCAAGACCATGATTTCCTCAGTAACTTACTATTCCTTTGAAAGGGTCATTCGTGTAGACGGTGACAATTTCGCCCCGCGAACCGTCCACACCGATCAGTTGGCATTTGTCCCCTATTTGTAGTGTGAGAGGGGTGGCAGCAGGCCACAGGTCCCTGTTTACTTGTCTTGGTTGGAGCCTCTTCAAGGCAGCCTCCCTCATGTCGCTGGTGGGAACATCAGTTATAATGTTTCTGTAATTCGTCCATCTAATGAAAGAGAAAGAGAGAGACAGGCAGTCACCAAGTTGGCTGGGGGTCCAGGGAGCCGCCTAGGCCCCCAGCGGGGTTCAGGGGAAGCGCTCCGACGGGGGCTGAAAGGAAAATAGCTGAAAAGAAAATAGCATTCTGGAGGGCCATTAATGGCTTAAAATGACACCAAAATTACACTCTCTACAGACTGTGAGACATACAAAAATACACAAGTTTAGAAGGAGAACTGCAGGCAAAAAATTTTACAATCTCCAATGACCCTGTCATGATGTGCCTTCTACATCCTATTCCTACTGCTTTAGATTTCTAAACACATGAACTAGTCTACGGTACTTTTTGATGTCATAATATGAACATAGGGGTATTTTCAAACTGTGCAAAATGGAACATAAATCTCAATGATATATAATTACACAATCCAGACTTATATCCAGAATAATTACTACAAAAAATCAACATGAAATTGACATTTGTTTTTGTCCGCGCAGCGCTATACTCCTTGGCAATTTTTTAGTCGGGGAAACATGTTAAAAAAGTACAAATTTGAGATATTTGTGCAAAAGTCAAATCAAGACTTGGTCTATTTTTAAATGACAACACCAAACTTACTTTTTTAAAGCACAAGTATAGTTTTGGTATGATTGAAAAAAAGTTTTCATCAATCTGTTGAAAATGACAGTATTATCACTACAGACACCTGACCAAGAAAAAAATCATGCACACATAAATTACTGTAAATGGCAAATTTATCATCTTAAATGAACAACCACTAGAGGGAGCTATGTACACAATGCTGTGGTAAAAATCTTAGGGGACCCCCGAGATTTAACATTTTTGCTGATGTTCCTAAAACTTAATAGATTTTTAGAAAATAATTTACAGGGCTGTTCAAGCTCATATAAAGCTCTATAATTAAACCAGTAATGGCGTTGATTAATTTTTCTTATAAATTACCAAAACTATACTTTGGCTTTAAACTATGATATATAAAAACAATATGAACAAAGGGAGATAACAAGACAGATGAAATGAGACTTGTGACGTCTTATTATAATAAAGTTATAAATCAATATAATCATTATAGTTAAAAAAACTGCAAGTGTTTACCCAAGTTATTAAATGTAACACATGTTTTAAATTGTATAGCATTTTGCAGTACCATTTACATATCTTCAGTTTCTGAATCCGAGGACTCGTCATCATGGCCATGATCCAGACCTAGAATGCCAAGAGTGGACTTCACCTCCTGATATTCAGCTTCTTGATCTGCTTCATCGTGCCCACTATACGAATTGTCGCAAATGGCCTGTAGCACAACGCTGTGCCAACCTTTTCTGTTGTAATAGTCGGAAGAAAATTCAGGCTGGGCGATTATCAGGATGTGCATCCCATCGATGGCACCCCCACACTGAGGGAACCGGTGTTTTCGCTCAAAACCATCGACGACTTCACGCAGACGCTCATTTTTTTGAAACACGATCATGTGTGGACCGAGTTCATTGACGATAACGCTACACATTTAGTGAGTGGTTTCACATGCAGAAGATTTACTGACTCCAAAAATATGTCCGATCGTGCGAAACTCGGCATTGGCAGCAAGCCGCCACAACGTTATAGCTAGCCGTTTCTCAATGGAATGCGTTCTCCGATTTTTGCTGTCTCTTTTTTCTATCGCCAGAGTTGGCCGCAGTTGAAAATGTCGGTTGATTCATCTATAAGCACGGCAAAGACAGATGATGATTTTATTGCATGGAGACGCTCCTCCTTGATTGTCTGACCTGCAAGTTGGGATGGAAAACATTAAGCACTAAAAATGCTCTGTTTTTTGTTTTGTTTTGTTTTTTGCTCTTTTTTTTGGGGGGGGGGTGAACTTGTTTTGGGGCAGGAAAGCTGCCAAGAAATCTTATCTAGAGAAATAAAAAGCAACAATGGCAAAAGCACTCACTGTACAAGAATAAGAATAAAGAAATGCATAAAAGAAGACATTTGAGCTGAATTAAATTTCATGTAACATGAACATAAAAAACTAAGCATAAAATAAAATTCTACAATATAAAATTTGTTTTTGTCAATGTGGCCTACAAAGCAAGTATGATTACATAACTGAGTATTGATTGATTAGGCTTATGATCTATTTTATTTTAAACAGATATTTGGAATGTACTACTTTATTTTATTATTTTTTTGATATATGTTGGTGGGGTTTTTTTCTTTTGCATTACCCTTTTATATTTTCTGGTCTATGAGGTGAATTTCAATGAATTAATATGTATTTTGTTATTTCAACTTTAAATAATTTCTGGTTAGTTTAACTGTACCTGCGGATACACCATACCATTTTCTGCATGGTGCACTCAGATGTATAGTTGGTTACATTGTCTATATTCAGGGCTTCGAAGTAGCTACATTGTACATCCCAAGTCCTTCACCAATGACAGCAGACTCTAGTACTTCGTGGTGTAAGCTACATTCTGCTTCAGCAGCCAATGCATACAGTGAATGGCACCGAGGAAAACTGTTTCTTGAACTGTAATTTCTTTGGCAAAGGCTGCTTTTATCCCACCAGATTTCTTGGCAGCCTCCTCTTCTCCCTCCAGACCGATGGCAACGAGGTGACTGGCTGTGTTCCTGGAGACGATCGTCACGATAGGATGTACAGGGAATTTGGGTCCAGGATTTGACTGCCTTTGAATGCTGGCCATATCTAATGCACAGCATGCAGAACATACCTTTTGAAATCAGGCTGAAGTCTGGTTCAACACACTACACTGTTAAGCCTTTCTTAATTCTGTAATTTCCATATTTCTGCCAGATAGATTAGCAGAAAGAGGAAATGATTACAGGCTAAATATTTTGCATTTGATGTTGGGAATTCTTTAAAAAAAGGCAGGAAGCACTAAAGAGGTTGAAAATCCCTAAATTGTCGAAAGAATAATCATTCATAAATCATTGCTTTCACGCATATTGACTGCCTTGTAAATTTTTAAACACATTCCTGACAGCTGAATAGACGTTTAATGTAGAATCATTTCATTTATTCAAAATAAGCCACTCTAAAAAAAAAAAAAAAGTTTAGGTGTCCCTTGAATGAGTGCCATTTTGGGATAATAGGGTTGGTTGGTCGGAAAGGGTTTTCCTATTTTATTATCATTTCTGTAAAATTTCATGTGGAAAATGAGGCTTAGAAGGCAAGGAAAAGCCAAGAAATCTTACAAAATGACTTTTCAGGTTAAGTTTCACGTGTGGTGCCCAAAATATTGATTTACTGTGATTTTTTTTATGTGAATGAAAATAAGAAAAATTTCTGGTTGGGCCACTTTAAAAGGGTTGGTCAGAGGATGACCAAATTTTTGTTTATTTTTTTTTTGGGGGGGGGGCAGTGGAGGGAGAGCAGGGGCCTAATGAGAAAATGAAAAATAAAATTCCTGCCTCCTATTTGTGGACTAAAGTGATTTGATTTGCTGTAAAATTCATGCTCGAATGGGTAAACTCAGTGATGTTTACAAAGGGGGTCCAGGATTTATCATAAACAAAAAAGAAGGGGGGAGTAGGATTAGCACACAGACTTTCATGCATCTCCATCAGATAAATCTCTTTTAAAAATCAACAACCTTAACAAAATAAAAAAATAAAAAGGGGGGTCCGGACCCCGGGACACCCCTGGATCCGCCCTTTGTTTACAGGTACATGCGGGAGGGGGGTGCTGGGCATCCAGATAATCTCTAAGTCAGAGTCAACTAAATTCATGAAGACTTGACATCATCACTTTTGGTCACTGGCACAGCCTTTCACACATCTCTATCTATTCAGATCTCCCTTTAAAAATCGCCATCATGAGAAATTTATTTCTGGTCAGAATATAATATGGTTTCAAACTCAAAAATAGCTTCGCCTAAAATCAAAAAGACATTTGGCGCATTTGCGCTTTTTCGTACAAACATTCATGCATGCTGCAATGTCCATTCGTCAGTCAGCCACGTGGAACTTGATGACTAGACGGTGACTGACAATTCGCACGCCAGCGAGCCCGGTGCGGCCGGCGTGCCACGGAGCTGCATGCGCTGGAAAGCAGCAGCACAAAAGCGCACTCACGTATGATATCTTCATAAGATATGAACTCTTAATGACAAGTTTGCCAACATCAAAATCCAATATTTTTATGCCAACACATCAGCAATAGCATGTTGTTTAGGTTCAGTATATTACAATAAAATCTACAAAATCAAGTTGGTTCAAAAAATTTTGTGCTTTAAGTTCACTAACCAATGCCTTCTTGGTAGTCAACCCACTTGTATTTTTCTGACCAAGCATCCCGGAATCCACTCATCCAGCGATGCTGGCGACAAAGTCGTTTGGGTTTGATGTCGACGGCGTTTCCTCAGCGGCTTCATCGCCTGCTGTAGCAGCTTCTGCTTTGTTAGCATCACATACTTTTGAGAAGAAATTCAATATCGACAGGGATCGAGACGACATTTTTGATTCATCAAATGAGTGGGTGACGCATGTGCACTGTGGAACCACAGACGGAACTCATTGCGATCGATCCAGAGAAGGTGGCCGTGATCGCAATGAGAATTCGACGTGGTTCATGCAAAGAGATAATGCGTTCTTGCAGGTTTCCGACATGATCATGCAAGTAAAGGTTTTATTTTAAGTCGATGCTTGATTGCGCAATGCCGCACGGTCTTGATTTAATGCTGTTTTGTCTGTTCGTGAAAATATGTCAATTTTCATATCCGGGCGCGTCAAGTTTTTGTCAAGGAGGGGAAATTTTGTGCGGGCGCTAAACTGGTTTTTCATATTTTACCCCGGGCGGAGCCCCCGGGTAAAACCGCTATTGGAGAACCCTGGTCTTTGTGGATCCTTGTGTGTGCATAAACTGCTCTTGAATGTCCTGGAATTCTTGGGAGATCTCTTTCACCAGGCCAATCCACCACTTGCTGTCATACACACATGCAAGAAATTGTCCCCATTAAAACACTGTCTCATCATGAATCATTGATGAATTCTCTGGACAGACACTGCCAACTGTTGTGAGGACAGACTCATCATCTGTTGATACTCGTTTGACTCTAAGTGTCCGATGGTCTACAGGCACAAACTGATGATGGTCTCGTGAACCCTGAACAGTTTTGCTGTTCTTAAAACATGCTTGAAGTGAGATGCCTACATCAGCAATGGATGAGCTAGACAGGAAGAAAAATGTAATTCCTTCTGTATGTGTTGATCACAAAACTTGAACATATCCTCTGGAGTTAAGGATTTGATCACCATGTGGGTGTTGCAGGCTAGCATGGGAGGTTACTCTTTTGACTGTTTTCCCTGATTCCATCACAGACATTTTTCCCATGTGACGTTGCAAAAAATGTCCATACTGCACTCACTGAAAAATCTGTTGCATGGTGACACAGATTAGTGAAGTTCTTGTGATTCTAATATTGGCTTGCTGCTCTATCACTAAAGTATGATTATGCGATCACCATCATTTTCTCTAATGGCATCATACTTTGCTCTTTCTCCCAGTCCACAATAGAGTTTTGCCTAGACACGGGACTTCAGACCTCATAACTTTCTCCAGCTGAAAGAACCACTGTTTTTTATTGCATGCAAGCAATGCCAGGAAAAAATCCATTAATTTGATACCAAGCACATAGGGGTAGACTTAAGATATGGACCTCAAATCTTGATTTTACGTAAGTTGTAAAATGCTTTTTTTGACGCATTACGTGGGTTTTTGGGGACTTTTTGGGAATTAATCTTTAATAATTAACAGTAAATGAGAAGAAATTAGTTATTGTCTTACCACATGTGATTACTGATGTCTTAGCATGCTGCATGTGAATTTTTAAAGTCAGTTGGTGCATTCTTTTAGAAGTTACAATTTTTTAAAGTGAGAAAGTCATGATTGCATACCCTGATTGTGCTTATCACCATAATAGATCTTGGCCTTTCCAAGATTGACGCTCATTTTCGTATATGCTTTATCTATCAGTCCATGTTTGACGCCAATGAATTGACCTTCGTGCACTTCTTGCAGTTTCGTCAGGTCTTCCATGTTGATCATGTCATTGAAATAAATTTCATACACTTCCGAAGTGTTTTCTATGAGCACATAGCCATGCACAAACTCTCGGGCAGATTTCCTTTTCTTGACAAATTTTTCAACTACCAAGCAATTCACGGTTCTGGCTTTAGTGCTACTTCCTTGACCTGATGTCGCCATCTTCGAATCTTCACAATAGACCTTATGCATATTATAAATGACGTCGCTACCATATCGGCCGGCTCTGTGTTTACCTCTATGCGTCACCGCCACACGGCAGGCCCTGACGGTATTCTGATTACTGATTCTTCATAAACTTTTATCAGATGTATACGTAAACAAAATACAAACTATAAGCTATATGCTACAGGGCTACACTCTAATTTGTATGTTTCTTGTATGTAAAACCAGCAGGATGTTTGATTTCATTTTATCTCAGACAATCTACATTGTACATCATGCCTATCTTCAAGTGTATACAGTTGAAGATCTGTCCTTCTAGTTAGCTTCCTGGATTGACGACGCAAAATGATACCGCTCTCTGTTATCCATAACAGGTGCCGGCAACTTTCGCACAATTTGGTTTTTTTTTCAATCCAACCATACTTGTCTGTGACATCCTTGGCAACAAAAAGAGTTCCTCTTTCATCACTCTTGTGAAAGTGTATATGACATGATATTCCCCATCTTGAATATCAATCACCTGTGCCACATACTTCAGTGACTTCTGACGTGCTCCTTCATACTGGACCAAGATACAGTCTCCAATCTTGACAGTATCCTCCTCAGACGGCAGCGAATTAGCGACAGGTATCAGCTCATCTACATCTGCAATGAAGGCATGTGTTTCGTAATGATCACTGTCAGCATATGTGGAATATTTCACCACGTGCTTTTTGTCTGGAATGACAATGTGCATGGCATGTGTACCAGGAAGGGTTATGGTGTCTTTCCATCGCTCTGAGAAAATTTGTTGTTCAGCCATAATCTCCTCTGATGGTACATAGATGATGTTAATACCATGTACCCTATTCGCCGCTTCTACTGCAAATGACTACAGGTGCATTATTGACAAATGCCTCAACCCTCGTAGCATTCCAAACCATGTGATGTGGCGAAGAAGTTCCAACTGACTTTCATACCATAATCTTCTTCGAAGTAAGTAATGTTATGAGATAGAAACCGCTGCTTAAACTGTGATGCAGCTCTGTCGGAAAAGAAAGACACACTTTCAACATCACGGTATCTTAGCTGTCTTTATGTCTTTGATAATTTTGCCCAAGAAATTTATTGCAACTTCAAATAAAAGCCATTCACATGTGGGGGGTTTTCAGCAGTCATAATTGTTCAACCATGTCCAATGTCTGCGTGGCTCCTAGTATTTCGTTCGGTCACCAACCTGTCGAATCACCTCCGGGATGCTGTGGTAGATGTTGTCAAGTTGACGAGCTGCAGGTGATTGCGAGTGAGCTGCAGGTGATCGCGAGTGAGCTGCATCCTCCAGTATTCTTTAAATCCGTCTACTCGTTGTTGTTTGGTGCGGGGTTTGACTCGTCGTCTGATGTACACCTTCATATGTCCCCAAAGGTGCTCTATTGGGTTCACATCAGGACTCTCTGCCGGTGTCTTCCTTCAGTTGATGTCGTTTCGTTGCATGAAATCACGGGCGTAGTTGCTAGAGTGCTTCGGATCATTATCCATCATTAGGCGGCATCCTTGTGGGTATTTCTTGCGGATGAATGGAAGAAGGTATTGAGCCAAGATCTTGTCCGTGAAAAATTCTTTTCGCATTATCCTGTCAAAGACAAGCAGCTTAGTTGCACCCCGCCTTGAGATGCCAGCCCACACGTGGAATATCTGATTTTGCTCAAATTTTCCATGTTTAATATGGAAACTTTGAGCACAATCAGACATTCTGTTCAAGAGTTGTGAACTTTGAAAATTAAAGTAAATCCTTATAAGCCAGTTTGCAATCTCCCAGCATGCAATGAATCCTGGGAGTTTTCAAGGGTCATTTGGGATGAAGAATAGAGTTCCAGGGGCATGAAGCACAAAAGAGAATTGTACGCAATTGTTCAGTTTTCCGTTCTTGACAAATTTATTGTGCACAACTTTATTTACTTGTTGCAAAAAAATACTTTTCACATGTGAGGACTTTCAACAGAGTCATAATTGTTCAACCATGTCCAATGTATGCGTGGCTCCTTGTACTTCTTTCGGTCACTGCCCTCTCGATGAACTTCTGGGATACTGTACTAAAAGTTGTCAAGCTGATTCTGCAGGCGATCGCGAGTGTTTCTGTTTTTGACGAATTTATTGCAACTTCAAATAAAAACCATTCACATGTGGGGGTTTACAGCAGTCATAATTGTTCAACCATGTCCAATGTTTGCGTGGCTTCTAATATTTCGTTCGGTCACCGCCCTGTCGAATCACCTCCGGGATGCTGTGGTAGATGTTGTCAAGTTGACGAGCTGTAGGTGATCGCGAGTGAGCTGCATCCTCCAGTATTCTTTAAATCCGTCTACTCGTTGTTGTTTGGTGCGGGGTTTGACTCGTCGTCTGATGTACACTTTCATATGTCCCCAAAGGTGCTCTATTGGGTTCACATCAGGACTCTTTGCCGGTGTCTTCCTCCAGTTGATGCCGTTTCGTTGCATGAAATCACGGGCGTAGTTGCTAGAGTGCTTCGGATCATTATCCATCATTAGGCGGCATCCTTGTGGGTATTTCTTGCGGATGAATGGAAGAAGGTATTGAGCCAAGATCTTGTCTGTGAAAAATTCTTTTCGCATTATCCTGTCAAAGACAAGCAGCTTAGTTGCACCCGTCTTGAGATGCCAGCCCACACGTGGAATATCTGATTTTGCTCAAATTTTCCATGTTTAATATGGAAACTTTGAGCACAATCAGACATTCTGTTCAAGAGTTGTGAACTTTGGAAATTAAAGTAAATCCTTATAAGCCAGTTTGCAATCTCCCAGCATGCAATGAATCCTGGGAGTTTTCAAGGGTCATTTGGGATGAAGAATAGAGTTCCAGGGGCATGAAGCACAAAAGAGAATTGTACGCAATTGTTCAGTTTTCCGTTCTTGACAAATTTATTGTGCACAACTTTATTTACTTGTTGCAAAAAAATACTTTTCACATGTGAGGACTTTCAACAGAGTCATAATTGTTCAACCATGTCCAATGTATGCGTGGCTCCTTGTACTTCTTTCGGTCACTGCCCTCTCGATGAACTTCTGGGATACTGTACTAAAAGTTGTCAAGCTGATTCTGCAGGCGATCGCGAGTGTTTCTGTTTTTGACGAATTTATTACAACTTCAAATAAAAACCATTCACATGTGGGGGTTTACAGCAGTCATAATTGTTCAACCATGTCCAATGTTTGCGTGGCTTCTAATATTTCGTTCGGTCACCGCCCTGTCGAATCACCTCCGGGATGCTGTGGTAGATGTTGTCAAGTTGACGAGCTGTAGGTGATCGCGAGTGAGCTGCATCCTCCAGTATTCTTTAAGTCCGTCTGCTCGTTGTTTGGTGCGGGGTTTGACTCGTCGTCTGATGTACACTTTCATATGTCCCCAAAGGTGCTCTATTGGGTTCACATCAGGACTCTCTGCCGGTGTCTTCCTTCAGTTGATGTCGTTTCGTTGCATGAAATCACGGGCGTAGTTGCTAGAGTGCTTCGGATCATTATCCATCATTAGGCGGCATCCTTGTGGGTATTTCTTGCGGATGAATGGAAGAAGGTATTGAGCCAAGATCTTGTCCGTGAAAAATTCTTTTCGCATTATCCCGTCAAAGACGAGCAGCTTAGTTGCACCCTGCCTTGAGATGCCAGCCAAAACAAGTATTCATTGCTTTGTAGAACATCAGAAGCAGCTCTCACTTCTCTGTCTGCAAGAATACAACTTGTACGCAGAGATTCCCGACAGTGTGGTGGGATAAGTACAGGCACTAAGTGTTTTCCTTTTCCTGTTTGATAAGTTATTCTGAAGTCCTTAATCAGCTCCTTTTCAGGTGGATTGAGATCTTGAACAACTCTTGAATTTGTCCAGGTTCCATTTTCAGCCTCCTTCCATTCATTTAGTGTTAGACAACATGGTTCCCCCTCCCCTTCTGGCATGTACAGTGTAAGCCGGCAAACTGTTACATCACATAGCTCAGTGAAGTTACTGCCTTCATACAGCTCATATTTCTCCTTTGTCACCAAGTGGTCCATTTGATGAATGGAATACTTTCGCACCAGCTGTAGATATTTGTCAGTCGGAAGACTCTCTGGTTTTTGCAGTTTTTCTTTTTGACATTTGTTCACAGCATACATGGCATCACCAGACAGGTAGTCATGATTTGCACCTGTACTGTAGCACCTCAACAAATTTGTTAATGGCATCAGCCTTTGAATCTTTATCTTCAATGAGATATGTGCCTTTCATTACTTTACAGGCTTTCTTGATGAGGTAATATACATAAAGCACTTTTCAGGCCATATTTGAGATCATCTTCACTTTTGCAGTAAGAGTTGATGGCAGCTTCCAAGTGTATGTAATTTCTTCTAGAGAGCATGTCAACTGCATTTGGGCAATTCCGCGGTTAGTAACGTTACATTTTAGGGACATTCTCATGATTTAGATTAGACTCATTTCTCTATCTGTGGATATGAAGTCTCATCAATGTCACCAGAGATCATTCTAGTGTAGACCTAGAACAGAGCAAAGAATGAAATCATTTCATGAATTATTTTAGAAGAAAGGTCTGCTTTTAATGCCGGTTAGTAACGTTACAAAAAAAGGACATAAAAAATTGATGAGCATCTTTGAACAAAAAGTTTGCTAAAACTGGTACAGCTTGAAATATATCAACACTTATTTTTCATTTCTAGCTTTAAGGGCAATGTCTACCCCAAATATCCATTCTCATTATAACTTTGTTTGAAAATTAAGTACAAAAATCATGGTTAGTAACGTTACGGTTAGTAACGTTACGGTTTGTCCAGTGATTACAGAATAGTGTGTTAACTCAAATCATTACATGTTTCCCCATGAGAATGCAGAGTTAAAGCTAAGAAACATCAGATATGACATGAAACTCTTATTTCAATCATCAAACTCATGCAGTATGGTACCATTGTACTTGTATGTTAAAAAAGACTAGAAAAAAAGTTTGCATAAATTACAAACTAAAAAAAAGTACCACTTTTAAAGGCTAGGTCAAGTGATATCCACAGTTTCATAACTTTGCCAATCACTGTTTATCATGACTCACAGTAATTCACAAAAGCAGCCTGTTTTATTGAGCAAAACAGTTAATGTGTTCCTTATCAAGAGTACTTTTAATAAAGAGGAAAGAAATCAAAGAGCAAAAACTAATGTACCGGTATGTAGTATGTACAGTGTATGGCCAATTGTGGTGTGCGTAGTCATTGCACAATAGGAATCCAGCATAATGCAATGTTTTATATTATTGTGAAAGCAGTTTAAGTCATATGACATTAACTCAAATAATACAGTGTATTAGTTGAATTCATGTTTATTCAAGTCTAGAGACATGTATTTTTTTTCTTTTAGACCAGTTTGAATGCCTAATCTCTGCATTGTTCTGAAAACAAAAGTCTGCTCGCTGTACCTGAAGCGTAATTAACCCCGACAAACCATTGTATGATAATTTCAAATTGGGACAGAAAATTTGAAGCGATGGCCTCAATTGTTTTTAACACTACTTTCCACACAAAATGCTCTGCTGGCCCACAGATTCCATCAATTGCCCCTTCCCATGGGAAGTGGTTTAAAAAAAAAAAAAAATGCTCAATGTGCACCTTGTGAGCCTTCTGTAGTGATGCGAATGCTGTAGACCCCCCCCCCCAACATTTCCCGCCACGATTCCGTAACGCGCAAAGATTTTGCCGCATCATCTCATGACTTTTTTCATTGAAGTCTCACGCATATTTTGAGACCAAATTTGCGACTTCCAGGTACACCGTTCTGCAGTTATGTAATATTTTGCATAAATGCATGTCGACCTGAAAACAGCTCAAATTCATGATATCGTGTGCAAATCCAATGCAAATTGTGTTTTTTCGTTAATTTGATATTAATTAGATTGTTTCAACCTTTGACCAGTGAAATTAATCAATTGTAATGTAGATAAGCTTGAAAAAGTGCCTGCAACAAATTTTGGCAGAAAAACCCAATAGAAAACAAAAGGTAAAAAACATTAAAGTACATAAGAAATTAACAAAACAATAAAAAACAAAAGAAACTGATTTTGATTTTGCTTTTTTTTTTGCAAGAAAATTGTTTGATGTGTCTTGAGGAACTCTTCCACAAAATTTAGCAATCTTTCAGTCTTTTTTATGGAGTTATAGGTGAAAATATGATTTCATGCGTAAATTTGCATAATTAATTTACTAAAAAAAGAAGCCAATATCTTTTTACTGTATGACCACGTAATCTTGTAGTTGACATCTGGCTCTATCATCAGGCAGAATTTTGCCAGACCAGGACCTGTCCATTGGAGTCTTATTCACTTATTTCATGGTTAGTAACGTTACAATACACACAGGCTGTGGTTAGTAACGTTACGTGGTTAGTAACGTTACACATTTTGACTGCTGTTATTTCTAACTTCTATAATGATTAGTAATACTTATTTTTTATATTTTAGTTAGTCATTGGACACAGCAGGAAAAATTGAAATATTATCATTCATAGACACTTTATACTCTCTGGAGGTAAATAATTTCACTTTTTGGTTAGTAACGTTACATGACTGTCCAATGGTTGGGGAAATGCACACATGTTTGCCTTTCGAAGACATGTAAGTTGATTTTACTTAATCTATCCATGAAAGCACTGCATTGCCTCTATGAATTCAATATTTGTGGCTAGAAAATGGCATTTACCTTGACTAGCTATCTTCTTTGCCATTATGGAGATTTTGCTGATGAAATTCAATCTGAAAGATTACTTGTTCAAAATTGGTGAATTCAATACCTTAAACTATCAAGATACCGTGGAAAATAGTTTTTCCTGAATTATCAATGTGTTCTTTTTGAAGTCAAACATAAAAATCAAGGAAAAAAACAAATTGAAATTTTATGGTCATGTCCCTCTAACTGCGGAATTGCCCATTTTCCTCAGACATGTCATATGGGCGTAGGTCCTTCTCTGCTTCTTTGAAATGAACATAGTGAGAAGCTAGCCTCCTCGTAGATGCCATCACACTTTTTTTTTTACTTCTGTTGTCTTGTCAATCTTGTGTCCTTCCTTCTGCCACAGTCTCTTACCAACGGTCAAGATCATTGGATCGTTAAGACAGATGTTGCCGATAGTGTCGCTTCTGAATGGAGATAACACGTTTTCAACAAAGGAAACATCTTGATGTTCTGCTCCATAGTTCTGTAATAGGTGTGTAGGAATGTTTGATTGTCTTTGACAAGACTCCTTGGCACAGTTTTTCATATGTCTTGCCATATAGCGAGAACTATAAAGCCCCTGGCAAGTCCCACAAATGACAAGGCGGCACTTTGTTCTGGTCCGGCGTTCTTGATGAAAATTTGGGCTTGATTCACCAGATAATGCTTAAATGTTAGTTTGGTATACATGCCTTCTTTTTTAAATTTTTGAAACTGCTTTATTCTTTGTCTGGTAGTTGCATTGTTCTTTTGACTTCTTCTCTGTGGTTGCATCAGGTTTTGGATTAGGTGGACGACCAGGGTTGTGCTTTCGTTTTCTTGATTTTAGAGTGCTTTCTTCATGAAAAGTTGCGATACCTCTATAAACTTTCACATATCATACACATCACTGCTTTTCCAATAATATTAAGTCTTACCTCACCAATCTTTGCACGAAGCTGGCTGGAATAGACACCATATGGACCATGCTTGGGTTTCACTTTGCTGCCACTAGGAGAACTAGCTGCAGACAACGTAGACCCAAGAGTTTGATTCAGTGGATCTTCTCCTTCAACTTTCTTCCAAATCTCCTCGTTTGCTGATCGGATTGATGCTGGATCAAGTCCATTCTCTTGCAAGACCTTGTTGGCAGGTTTTGGAAAGAGCTGTAAATTGTCGGTCTTTGAAACTGGCTTGAAATAGCGAAGCATTTTTGCGAAGATCGGATTATCAACATAAGGAAATCCCAGAAAATTTTCAAACACTCTGAGGAATCTAGTGCATGCATGTTGCATGCATACCGCATACCGCACCACATATCGATACACCTAGCATGTGTATCAAAGCTCAGCAAGCATACCGTACACGATACACAAGACACACAAGTACCGGTACCGGGTACGTACATTTGATCACATATACTTACCACCTAAACGCATACAATCCAATCGGAATACATGGTATGTATACGTACACGATTACCGATTACTATACGTACACAATTACCGATTACTATACGTACACGTGATACTTGTATGATGCATGACTACCACAGCTGGGGGGGGGGGGGGGGGGGGGAACAAAATGTTTTGAGCCAGAGAGAAGATTGCACTTCATGTAGCATTACCAAGTGTCGCTCTACACACACACTCAATACTTACAAAGAAACAAAGACCATTCTTCTTTAAGAATGTAAATCTATCCTTCTGGGACCAACCTCTGAACTTATCACATGCTTGCAATGCATGGCCTTTAGAACAACATTGACATGCATTTGTCTTTGGAGGTGGAGCAGCATTCTTTCCCTGCACAGTGAAAGTTGAAGCTCTGGTTTGCTTCCCTTTCTTGCTCTTTGAAGCACTTGAGCTTGTGGACTTGGACGACTGCAATGTTCTTACCATACACATTGCTAGCTACCTTATCCTGCTCTTCCACGAAAATTGTCATATGAGTGAAATTGTGCACATCCCTGGCTTCCATCAATGCATGTGCTGTCTGAGCCCATTTTCCTTGCAGGTACACTGGCAGTAGCTGCTGAATTTTCCACCACAAGCAGGTTATCTGTTGTGTTCATGTCACCTTCATAACTCATCTGTGACAGGGTCATCTGACATCTTCTCATGTCATGTGCCAAGTCCCACAAACCTTCACTTCCCCTAATGGGGGGGGGGGGGGGGGGGCTTCAGGACGGGTTCAATATGGGCACAAGCAACAATGTAATTGCGCCCAAACTGATCATACAAAATCTCCCATGGATGCTTGTCTGTATCGCACTGATGGATCTACGAGTGCACAATTCTCAATGGCCTCTATGGCCTTCCCTGTACAAAACTGGATAAGAGGTGACAATCTAACCCTGTCATCAGACACTTTACATGCAACATTAACTTCAAAGTTGTTAGTAAAACTTAGCCCGACCAGACGCTGTTACTACACTATATTATCCATTACCCGAGAAATAAATGATTACATGTATTTGTTTTATATCCAACATCGATTTACAAACTCGATCGAGATATGATTAAAGAAAAATATTCCATCAACCTTGCGGAATATGTCTACAACTCAGACATGACAGTTTGCACCGTAAAACCACGGCAATCTAATAAATTAGAGTAGCGTCAATCTACACACACACACACACACACACACACACATAAAAAACAAATAAACAAAACAACACCTGCGCCATTAACTAGGAAAACACCCAAAGACTCAAGGTATTTAGTGGTGAGGTTTTTTATTACCCGGCTCAAGTCGGCTCCGTATCAACTGCCGATAGATGGCGCTAAGATCAACAACATTATAACAATAAACAACATACTGGCGTGGCTGCCTTTTTCTTTTTCCCTCTTTACATAGGTATCTAATGGATGCACCTGCAAATGCATATAAATTCAAAATGCAGGTAAACTAGACATGAACACTCAACATAACACTTGTGTTCCTCATTCACAGACATGTCATATATTCTTAACCATTGTTAACAGAGTTACAGCTCATATCAGATACATAAACACCTGTAAAACAAAATATAAAATCTTACTTTAGCAATCAACACCTAGGATATAAAATATCACTGACTGGTGCTTACAGATGCACTGTGTAGGCTAAAATAGTACCCAGACACAGGTCTGATGCGAATGCACGTATGTAATGTACAACATAAGTGAACTTACACGTACAACGTATCTGTTTCATGACATAAATACAATGTTGGACATTTACACTTTGTATACAGTACCTAATACATTGGAAACAGATGACAAAAATCTTATGAACAACTGTATTACACAATAACACAATTAACCCTTAAGGAATTATAATCACACACCTCAGACTCATCACTTCTTTCCTTCTGACTCATTATCCCCTTTCTTATACGGTGAAGAGACAAAGTACACTGTAAAGAGCCAGTAAACAAAAGCTGGGCATCCAATAAACACTGAACAAAAAGTGTTGTTTGGCTAAAAATAAAACACACCTGACCAAAATACTTGCACAAGCTATATTCACTGTTCTGATTAGTTAAATGGATCGTATAGTTTTGGTTGAGACCTAGCAATCTTACTAGCAGACTTTACACTACGGATTTCCGAACTGGAAAACAACCCTTGCATGGGTGGGGCCGATTTGTGCCACTTCGTCGGCACGGGGGTAGCGGACTTGGGCCCGTTAATAGGGCTGCACCTTTTCGTTGGCGCATACGGCATAATGAATGCACGGGACTAACCAAACCACAACTTCCAAACCTAGGATAAATACCTGTCGTTATCACAACCAATTACAGCTGAACTCTGGGCCTCTATGTGCAGAGCGAGATTTCCTCAGGTTCGGCACTACACGAGCTTATTTTCATTGGCTTGTAGATTCGATCCAGCGCTGCTACCACGCCATTAACTAGGAAAACACCCAAAGACTCAAGGTATTTAGTGGTGAGGTTTTATATTACCCGGCTCAAGTCGGCTCGGTATCAACTGTCGATAGATGGCACTAAGATCAACAACATTATAACAATAAACAACATACTGGCGCTGCCTTGTCCATGAGTGACCCAAAGAGAACGTACGGGATACTTTTGCCGTATGCGGTAGGCAAAATGGCCAAGGTGTGACTTCCTCCTGCCAGACTGTCGATAATCTCTGCTTGTTTTGTTTTGAGAGCAAAACTTTCACCAAACATTTCGGTCGATATTTTGCGAATACATGACTGATTATCCATACGTCTAAAATGCGCGTGAGAAGTATGTATTCATGCCTGTAATGATTTTCGAGTATGAAGGACGCAGGACTAGAAGAAGAAGAAGAAGAAGAAGAAGAAGAAGAAGAAGTAGACATGGGACTAGAGTGGTGTACGTGTACGCTTGAGAACGTATTACAGAACCTATGGTATGACATACTGCCTAACGTCGTCTGCTTGTGGAGAGATCTTATGCATGCGTGGAACCTCATACACAGGCCTACTTACAGTTACAGATACATTATGAACAGACCTATTTTCAACATTTTCTACCTTTTATACCTTAATCTTATCACACCACCTTTCAGTTCTTTAATGTGTGATATCATCATCTGGTGGTAAGGGTGGTTTATCACAGTCATCATGCACCTTACCACATTCAGCTGTTTCTTGCCACATTTCAGTCACTATTGTGGCACTCTGCAGTTCATGTTCCATTTTTAGTCTTTCCAGTTTTTCTTTCGTTTCGAATTGTTCCTTTCTCAATCTGTGTTCTTATTGAAATTGTTCCAACTTCAGCTTTGCTAGCCTCTGCTTCACTTGCACTTCTCGCAGTCTCACGCTTGAAGTGACATTTGTTCTGGAAACTCTTGACGGCGCAGTCGACCTCACCTCGACGTCGTCTGGTGAGCTGGTTACTGCTGCCCTTTCTTCTGGACTTATCGCCTTCGCACCCTGTTCCACATCATCCTTCGTTGTTCCAGACCCTGCTCCCTCAGGCAGACTGCTACCCGGAATCTTCTCAGATGCAAACAGTCGTGAACTTGATGTAAACGCGCCAAATGAGGAGACATTTGAACAAAAGCCTTTCTTAAACTTTCTTCTCTGTTTATTCACTGGGTTCTCCCCAATCAGCGGTTCACTGAAAATGACACACAACTTGTCAAAATAACACTTGACACAAACCTTTTACTTATCAATACAGATGCACAGTACCGGTATGCACTTATACTAATAGCAATCTTTATGTGAGTTTAATACTCTGATACACAATTGATTTCATGTGAGAGTATGAGTGCATGAATTCTGGTCTTAACCTGTCTTAAGGCGACTATGAGTGTGTGTGTGGAAGGTAACTATATATCAACATTATATTAATGCTTGGTTATCCAATATGCACTAGTGTAGGCCTACTGTAAAAGTGGAAATTTTCGCGGTGTTCTAATTTTCGCGCATTTCGCGCAACCAGAAACTAGCGCGAAAATAAAAGCACGCGAATATTTTTGCTTGCCATATGTGCCTGTGCGTGATGTCTTGATTCCGCGTAATTAAAAACACGCGAAACTCTTCCGACCCGGCCAAGCGCGAAAAATTAGTCACGCGAAAATATCCACTTTTACAGTACTTCACATTATACCAAACACTGTATGATCACATGACAATCATGTGACAATCATGCAGTTATCTGCTATCATCACATCTACCAGTACACAAATGCAGCCATCCATGCTGATAGGCCCCTAAATCTGCTACAGTGTCTAATTACCATTTATCATTTACAATAGTCCTGTGCATGAATGAACAATAACTATAAAACAGATAAAACAACAACAGTGACTCTATTTATTAACCAACTGCAAGTGTAGTACACATGCTAGCCCTCTATGTGATAACAATACAAACTTGAACTTCAGTTGTGTTATAAGCAATTATGGGTTGTACGTGTATTTACAACGCGAACTATACCCCTATAACTTGGTGTGATGCTTCAACTCAACCAGTCATCCATGCTCACACAGTAGCATTCATGTCTCAATCTGACCTAATTTTCCCCCTTTCTGAACTGTGATGTGCCTCCTTTGCAACACAACACACACAACTTATTTCCATCAGTGAGCATTTTATCGTTCTGATAACACTCTGCCTGTGCATTACACGGCAGTTATCCTAAACACATACGTATAACAATCAAAAGCTCTTTGACATTGCGTATGTCAGAACGTACAATGCCTCGTATCATAACTTCTACGCACTTGTACAGAAGACTATGGTTATTGTTCACTGCTCATCATGTTAACTTTACAACTTACAAGCTTATGAACAAACTGTCAGTATATCAAACTAACATATATCATTTACAGAAGTAACTTCCATCAAAATCAAATAAATCATTCATTTCTCATACGTATCCTTCATTACTCACCGACTGTTTACATTTCTGGAATTATTATCATAAATTCAGTGGTTACAAACTTCACTTCATGTTCCCTTTACAGACGATCAGCTGCATGAATTACTACCAGTAATTATGTTACCTTTTTACACGCAGGACAAAATTATTTTGAAGGAACTCTTTTTCAGTCGCTGACAATACAAATGAAACCATTTAGCACATCTAGGTGTCTCACACTGAACCCACTGAATGTCATTCATGTCCTCTGAATCCTTGATGTTGCATTCCGCAAGTTCACAAGCTTCTGGTTCAAAGTTTCTGTCAGATAACAAGGATATTTGTTTTGAGGTGCCTCCAATATAAATCAAGTCAGAGTCTGCCCTCACAAGGGTGTGCCCAGCAGTTACAAAAAGTGAATGTTGATTGTGCTTTGCAGTTTTGGGGAGCAGACTGTATTGAGGTCTTTCAATGTCCCGCACGAATACTCGAGCTGATGGTGTCGGGCGAGCCAGCAGATTTATTAGATTCACCACTCCGTGTACTGGTGTAGTATACACAATGCATTGCACCTTTAAGTTCTATGTTCACGCAATACTTGCAGAGGCACTCACGGAACTTATTTTGTGTGTGAGGTAGGACAGTCCTTGGTTGCAATTTCTTGAACTTCGAAAAACTGACCTTTTCTGTTGGGCATTCATCACAGAACTGTTTGTAGGCACACAACAGTGACACTGACATAATTCGCCTTCTGACAACTTGATTGCCTTTCTTTATCCCGCTTCCGACATTGGGAATGTCTGCACTTATGTCTCCCCTACAATAAAAGTCCTGAATTGTTTTTATGTGTTCATGTGAGAATGCATCTTTTATTTGCTGACGATGGTCCTCCCAGTCAGGATTTTCATCAATGGTCTTCAGTATTTGTTTAATCTTCTTCGATACACCCACTTACGCAGTATTTTCATGGTGGTTGCAATGGAATCGCAAACTGACAACTTCTTACTGCAACTTGGACTAAAAATTCCAAGTTTTTTGCGAATTACATTCCTTGACATTGGTGTTTGTTGTTGGATTGTGTCATGTAGAACATCTGCTTTTAATTTTCTTCAGGATGGCAGACATTTTAGAAGCTTCTTTTTAAATCTGCATTTTGTCGGACGTGATGGAGCAGGAGAAGAGGGTGGAGATACAGAACATGTGACTGGTACTTCTTGACTTGTCTTCGTAGCAGTAGCAATCTCCTTCTTTTTGGATTTTGCTTCACTGGTTCCGTAGGGGTGCTGTCAGGGCTGACAGATTGGGGATGAAGGGTGACATGTATGTGGCGATGCCCAAGAACTCTTGTAGTTCTTTCTTACTTCTAGGTGGTTCGATAGCTCTCATGGCAGATACCCTCTCGGGATCCGGATGGGCCCCATCTTTGTCAAAGACAAGTCCGTAGAAGCATATGCGGTCATGTTTGATCTGGCACTTCTCCCAGTTGAACATGAGTCCATGCTGTGAAGCAACTTCCATCAGGTTGTGCAGATTTGCGTCATGTCTTCCTCAGTTTTGCCTATGACTGCGATGTCGTCTGCTATCGCGATTACACCAGCACATCCTTCAAGGATCTGTGTCATCTTGGCCTGGAAGATATCCTGGGATGTGCATAGACTGAATGGCAATCGCTTACAGCAATACCTTCCGAAGGGGCTGTTAAAGGTAGTTAGCTTGCTTGATTCGTCATCAAGTTTTACGGACCAGTATCTGTGCTTTACGTCTAATGTGGAGAAGGTTGTGGCGCCGATGAATTTATGTCTAACCTCATCCAATGTTTGAATAGGCACGTGACTGCGTTTGATAGCTTTATTGAGCTTTCTTGGATCTAAGCAGATTCTCCATCTCCCATTGGGTTTTTGTGTGTAAACCAAACTGGATACTTAGGGTGGTATTCTGAAATCCTTCCTACGAAGAAATTTCTTCCTAAGTCAGGATTTTTTCCTAAGTGATATTCTGAAAATCTTCCTTGGTTTCTTCGTAAGTAGACTTAGGAAGAAACTTAGGAAGGGGGTGGGAATATGCAAATTTCTGACTTAGGAAGAAGTTGGTATTCTAGAATGCACTTAGGAAGAAGTTGGTATTCTAGAATGCACTTAGGAAGGAATTTTAGGAAAATATTTAGGAAAGCTCCACCCCTGTCCTAAGTACGTTGTTAAGAATAGCAAACTGCAAGCATTGTGATACGCGCGCTTGTCAGTCATTGCGCGCACATGTACTTTGATGCGCGAAATAGGCGTGAGAAAGGGGACATGCCGCGCACTCGTGTTTTTGACCCTACGTCATAGTAATATGCAATTGTCATTGGTTAGTTCCTTATGATACGGCATTTCGTATTGGCTCAGGAAAGGACATGGGCGTGGATAAGGATGGCCTAATTTGCATTAAGAAGTGCCTCGGAAGAAATTTCAGAATACCAATTTTGTCTTTCCTAGGCACTTCCTAAGTTTCTGACTTAGGGAGAATCTTAGGAAGAAACTTAAGAAGATTTTCGGAATACCACCCTTAATCTGTAGGTTCTTCCACCGGTGTAATGACACCCATTTCTACCATCTGGTCTAATTCATTTTAAAGGACAAGTTCACCTTCATAGACATGTGGGTCGAGTGAGTGCAACAATATTAGTAGAACACATCAGTGAAAGTTTGAGTGATTATAGAAAAACAAAGAATACATGCACAAAAATGTCATGTAGACTCTATATTGAAGTTTTCATATTTTTCGTGTATAACAATTATATTCAAATGTTAACTACTTTTCATTATTATTGTGATTATTACAGCTATTCTCGTTATTTTTATTATCATTATTATTATTACAATTATTCATTGTTATTATTATTATCATCATCATCATTTTTATTGTTTCTTACACTTCGAAGTTGAGCTTTTGTTCTTCCCGATGGCACTCATTCTTAGAGACCATTCTTTCACACGTTTTTCCTCGGCAACAGAAAGGATGAGAGAAGGTGCCATGGATGGAAATCCTTCTGGCCTCCTCCCTGACAGCTTGTCACAGATGGTTGCTCACACATACACAAAAAATTGTGGGGGTATGACATCACCAACTCGCTCATGAATGTAAGGACTGGCCAAGAAATGTTTTCCGAACAAAATGTGAAATTTGAAAATGTCATATCTTCTTTTTTCTTATGTTATTTTTGTATCATTCTGTAGGGAATATTTTTCTCTTTCTTTTGAAGTTTATTTTTTGGGGTGGATGGTTCAGTTTTGGCTGCGATGGGGCTAGAGGTTTCCAACGTTTTCTGATGATTCTTTTTTTTTTTTGATAATGAGAAACCTCTTATGAAATATGAAAGAGCATATATGTTCTAAGAAGGAATTCAAAGATTATAGTATGAAAAATTGTTTTAACTGAGATATCCAAGAAAGGGGTAAGCTTTATACTTACCAAATTCCGTCCCGTCGCAGTCCCTTGATTCTTTTATCAGACCCTCTAGTATCGCTGCAGGTTCCTACTTTGGGCATCGATTGCCTGAGCACATCATTTCCAGATTTCAGCCTCAGACTCTCCACCTGCTGGGCAGAGAGCAAACGTTGCTCGTTTAATGGCGTCAATTCTGAGTGGATCCATAGGATTCTTCCTCCCCCTTCCATTTTTGTTTGTAGTCTCCTAGTTGAGGAAGAGCAAATACACCAGCCGCCTGGCCACATCCTTGTGACAGGAAGCAAATGGCAGCATCTCCTGTAAGACAGTTGTCCTCGGTCTTCTCTCCAGCTCCAGTCTCTTCCAAGCCATAAGTTCATTAACCTCCTCCTGCAGGGCATCTACCTTGGCTACAAGGGCAGGACACTCTGCTGGGGACAGAAAGGTGCTTATAGTCGGAGCTGTTGTCCGGAACGGAGGCTGGATGGGGACAGGAGTGGGAGGTGTTGTCGAGGATGGATGTCAGGGTTCTGGACTTGGTTCTTGCTGTAGGGGGCTGGTAGTCGGAGCTGGATGGGGGCAGGAGCGGGAGGTGCTGTCGAGGATGGACGTTGGGCTTCTGGACTTGGTTCTTGCTGTAGGGGGCTTGTAGTCGGAGCTGTTGTCCGGGACGGAGGCTGGATGGGGGCAGGAGTGGGAGGTGTTGTTGAGGATGGACGTCGGGGTTCTGGACTCGGTTCTTGCTGTAGGGGGCTGGGGGCAGGTGTTGGAGAGTCGGGTTGAGGCTGGGGTGGAGCAGGGAGGTGGGCTCCCACCTCCGTGGGTGGAGGCTAGTCTATCTGGCTTTGTAAGGCGGCAATGCTTCGTTGCGCCATCTCCACCAGCGCCAATCTCTTTTCTGTGGCGTAGATGATGTCGGGGGCGGGGACTTGGGGCTCATGATCTGCTGCGCTGCGGAGGCATTCCTATACTGTTGCAATTAGTGGCGAGTGAAACCCTGTTTCTTTTTGGCTGGACTATCATAAAATAGCATGTGATGCGAACACAATAATTAGCGGTGATGCGAGGACAATAATTAGCGGTGATGCGAGGTGTTACAAGGTAATACAAGGTGTCCCAGTAGAAACATGCTCAGTGTAATGAGGTTAATCTTGTATGAGCAGTTTCTAAAAATACTACGATATACCAAAATGTCCCACCTTCCTTCTTACGTTGCATGTCCTTTTGGGTTTCTGGCATGACGTTGTTCCCACAGTAGTAGGCCTCCCTCTAGATGCTGATGCCCGATGTGGCGCCAGTGGCTGTGGCCTTGGCGGTGGAGGTTCTGGACCCTGTCGAGGTGATGGTGGCTGAAGTGAGCTTCAGCAATGATTTTGAAGTTATTCAGCCCGTAGGAACAGCATGTATTACACTTTCAAAGCAGATAAATGATGATTTTACAGCAGTTTATTGTGAAGGATAAGTAACATTATTAGCTCACTCACTTACTCATATTATCTGCTTGGCAAACATTAGCAAGCCTTCATAACTTGTCTTCATATATGTTTCCATAATTCTACTCCCATTTTGGTTGAATGTCACTATATATTGTGCACTTCAAATTACTCTTTCTTTCCAGACTAACCTTTGCGTAAATCTGGATCCCCTTTCAAATCAACCTACATGAAGGTATATGACATTACTCAAGTTCTTCATCATCTTTGTCAGCATCTTCATCGGCATTAGGAAGCTCTGCAGCTTTCCGATTCTCGCTGGCTCTCCTCTTATTCCTGCCTTCCTTTAAGTCCCTCGAATTATAGAGGAAATTTACAACACAGCTCTTTACCCCCTCTTTAGTAGCAGCGTTGCTCCTCGGAAGGTATCTAGGTGGCTGCGCAAGGATGAAAGATCCCAATTCCAAGGTTTTACCTTTCCACTCATTGGATCACTACGGAGAGATGTATAATGTGAGGAGGATGCCTGGCGGATGTTCGGGAGTGGGAGCTGTGCAGAGTCCGTCACGGTGTCTGTGATTCATCATCTTCGTCAGCATCTTCATCGGCATTAGGAAGCTCTGCAGCTTTCGGATTCTCACTGGCTCTCCTCTTATTCCTGCCTCCCTTTAAGTCACTCGAATTATAGAGGAAATCTATAACACAGCTCATCACCCCCTCTTTAGTAGGAGCGTTGCTCCTCGGAAGGTATCTAGGTGGCTGCACAAGGATGAAAGATCCCTATTCCAAGTTATTACCTTTCCACTCATCGGATTACTCCGGAGAGATGTACAGTATGATGTGAGGAGGATGCCCGCCGGATTTTGGGAGGGGGAGCTGTGCAGAGTCTGTCACGGTGTCTATGATTCAGCATCTTCGTCAGCATCTTCATCGGCATTAGGAAGCTCTGCAGCTTTCCGATTCTCGCTGGCTCTCCTCTTATTCCTGCCTCCCTTTAAGTCCCTCGAATTATAGAGGAAATTTAAAACACAGCTCTTCACCTCCTCTTTAGTAACATTTGCTTCTCTGCCACAAGGACATGTTCCAGGCAGCCCTGAATTTCAGCCTGGCTCCTTGCTACAGCTGTCCTCGGTCTTCTCTCCAGCTCCAGTCTCTTCCAAGCCATAAGTTCATTAACCTCCTCCTGCAGGGCATCTACCTTGGCTACAAGGGCAGCCCACTCTGCTGGGACGGCAAGGTGTTTCTAGTCGGAGCTTATGTCTAGGACGGAGGCTGAATGGAGGCAGGAGTGGGAGGTGTTGTCAAGGATGGACGTCAGGGTTCTGGACTTGGTTCTTGCTGTAGGGGGCCGGGGGCAGGCATTTGAGAGTCAGGTTAAGGCTGGGGTGGAGCAGGGAGGTGGGCTCCCACCTCTCTGGGTGGAGGCTGGTCTTTCTGGCTTTGTAGGGCGGCAATGCTTCGTTGCGCCATCTCCACCAGCGCCAATCTCTTTTCCGTGGCGTAAATGATAGCGGGGGCGGGGACTGGGGGCTCACGATCTGCTGCTGCTCTGCGGAGGAATTCCTATACTGTTGCAATTAGTGGCGAGTGAAACCCTGTTTCTTTTTGGCTGGACTATCATAAAATAGGATTTGATGCGAGGACAATAATTAGTGGTGATGCGAGGTGTTACGAGGTAATGCAAGGTGTTCCATTAGAAACACACTCAGTGTAATGAGGTAATCTTGTATGAGCAGTTTCTAAAAATACTACGATATACCAAAATGTCCCACCTTCCTTCTTACGTTGCATGTCCTTTTGGGTTTCTGGCATGACGTTGTTCCCACAGTAGTAGGCCTTTTTCTAGATGCTGATGCCTGATGTGGTGCCGATGGCTGTGGCCTTGGTGGCGATGGAGGTTCTGGACCCTGTCGAGGTGATGGTGGCCGCAGTGGGCCTCAGCGATGATTTTGATGTTATTCAGCCTGTAGGAACAGCATGTATTACACTTTTAAAGCGAAAAATAATGATTTTACAGCAGTTTATTGTGAAGGATAACATTATCAGCTCACTCGCTTACTCATATTTTCTGTTTGGCAAACATTAGCAAGCCTTCATAACTTGTCTTCATATATATGTTTCCATAATTCTACTCCCATTTTGGCTGAATGTCACTATATATTGTGCACTTCAAATTACTCTGACTCTCTTTCCAGACTAACCTTTGCGTAAATCTGGATCCCCTTTCAAATCAACCTACATGAAGGTATATATGACATTACTCAAGTTCTTCATCATCTTCATTGGCACTAGGAAGCTCTGCAGCTTTCTGATTCTCGCTGGCTCTCCTCTTATTCCTGCCTCCCTTTAAGTCCCTCGTATTATAGAGGAAATGTATGACACAGCTCTTTACCTCCTCTTTAGTAGCAGGGTTGCTCCTCGGAAGGTATCTAGGTGGCTGCGCAAGGATGAAAGATCCCAATTCCAAGGTATTACCTTTCCACTCATCGGATCACTACGGAGGGATGTATAATGTGAGGAGGATGCCCGGCGGATGTTCGGGAGGGGGAGCTGTGCAGAGTCCGTCACAGCGTCAGTGATTCATCATCTTCGTCAGCATCTTCATTGGCATTAGGAAGCTCTGCAGCTTTCGGATTCTCACTGGCTCTCCTCTTATTCCTGCCTCCCTTTAAGTCACTCGAATTATAGAGGAAATTTATAACACAGCTCTTCACCCCCTCTTTAGTAGCAGCGTTGCTCCTCCGAAGGTATCTAGGTGGCTGTGCAAGGATGAAAGATCCCAATTCCAAGGTTTTACCTTTCCACTCATTGGATCACTACGGAGAGATGTATAATGTGAGGAGGATGCCTGGCGGATGTTCGGGAGGGGGAGCTGTGCAGAGTCCGTCACAGCGTCAGTGATTCATCATCTTTGTCAGCATCTTCATCGGCATTAGGAATCTCTGCAGCTTTCCGATTCTCGCTGGCTCTCCTCTTATTCCTGCCTTCCTTTAAGTCCCTCGAATTATAGAGGAAATTTACAACACAGCTCTTTACCCCCTCTTTAGTAGCAGCGTTGCTCCTCGGAAGGTATCTAGGTGGCTGCGCAAGGATGAAAGATCCCAATTCCAAGGTTTTACCTTTCCACTCATTGGATCACTACGGAGAGATGTATAATGTGAGGAGGATGCCTGGCGGATGTTCGGGAGTGGGAGCTGTGCAGAGTCCGTCACGGTGTCTGTGATTCATCATCTTCGTCAGCATCTTCATCGGCATTAGGAAGCTCTGCAGCTTTCGGATTCTCACTGGCTCTCCTCTTATTCCTGCCTCCCTTTAAGTCACTCGAATTATAGAGGAAATCTATAACACAGCTCATCACCCCCTCTTTAGTAGGAGCGTTGCTCCTCGGAAGGTATCTAGGTGGCTGCACAAGGATGAAAGATCCCTATTCCAAGTTATTACCTTTCCACTCATCGGATTACTCCGGAGAGATGTACAGTATGATGTGAGGAGGATGCCCGCCGGATTTTGGGAGGGGGAGCTGTGCAGAGTCTGTCACGGTGTCTATGATTCAGCATCTTCGTCAGCATCTTCATCGGCATTAGGAAGCTCTGCAGCTTTCCGATTCTCGCTGGCTCTCCTCTTATTCCTGCCTCCCTTTAAGTCCCTCGAATTATAGAGGAAATTTAAAACACAGCTCTTCACCTCCTCTTTAGTAACATTTGCTTCTCTGCCACAAGGACATGTTCCAGGCAGCCCTGAATTTCAGCCTGGCTCCTTGCTACAGCTGTCCTCGGTCTTCTCTCCAGCTCCAGTCTCTTCCAAGCCATAAGTTCATTAACCTCCTCCTGCAGGGCATCTACCTTGGCTACAAGGGCAGCCCACTCTGCTGGGACGGCAAGGTGTTTCTAGTCGGAGCTTATGTCTAGGACGGAGGCTGAATGGAGGCAGGAGTGGGAGGTGTTGTCAAGGATGGACGTCAGGGTTCTGGACTTGGTTCTTGCTGTAGGGGGCCGGGGGCAGGCATTTGAGAGTCAGGTTAAGGCTGGGGTGGAGCAGGGAGGTGGGCTCCCACCTCTCTGGGTGGAGGCTGGTCTTTCTGGCTTTGTAGGGCGGCAATGCTTCGTTGCGCCATCTCCACCAGCGCCAATCTCTTTTCCGTGGCGTAAATGATAGCGGGGGCGGGGACTGGGGGCTCACGATCTGCTGCTGCTCTGCGGAGGAATTCCTATACTGTTGCAATTAGTGGCGAGTGAAACCCTGTTTCTTTTTGGCTGGACTATCATAAAATAGGATTTGATGCGAGGACAATAATTAGTGGTGATGCGAGGTGTTACGAGGTAATGCAAGGTGTTCCATTAGAAACACACTCAGTGTAATGAGGTAATCTTGTATGAGCAGTTTCTAAAAATACTACGATATACCAAAATGTCCCACCTTCCTTCTTACGTTGCATGTCCTTTTGGGTTTCTGGCATGACGTTGTTCCCACAGTAGTAGGCCTTTTTCTAGATGCTGATGCCTGATGTGGTGCCGATGGCTGTGGCCTTGGTGGCGATGGAGGTTCTGGACCCTGTCGAGGTGATGGTGGCCGCAGTGGGCCTCAGCGATGATTTTGATGTTATTCAGCCTGTAGGAACAGCATGTATTACACTTTTAAAGCGAAAAATAATGATTTTACAGCAGTTTATTGTGAAGGATAACATTATCAGCTCACTCGCTTACTCATATTTTCTGTTTGGCAAACATTAGCAAGCCTTCATAACTTGTCTTCATATATATGTTTCCATAATTCTACTCCCATTTTGGCTGAATGTCACTATATATTGTGCACTTCAAATTACTCTGACTCTCTTTCCAGACTAACCTTTGCGTAAATCTGGATCCCCTTTCAAATCAACCTACATGAAGGTATATATGACATTACTCAAGTTCTTCATCATCTTCATTGGCACTAGGAAGCTCTGCAGCTTTCTGATTCTCGCTGGCTCTCCTCTTATTCCTGCCTCCCTTTAAGTCCCTCGTATTATAGAGGAAATGTATGACACAGCTCTTTACCTCCTCTTTAGTAGCAGGGTTGCTCCTCGGAAGGTATCTAGGTGGCTGCGCAAGGATGAAAGATCCCAATTCCAAGGTATTACCTTTCCACTCATCGGATCACTACGGAGGGATGTATAATGTGAGGAGGATGCCCGGCGGATGTTCGGGAGGGGGAGCTGTGCAGAGTCCGTCACAGCGTCAGTGATTCATCATCTTCGTCAGCATCTTCATTGGCATTAGGAAGCTCTGCAGCTTTCGGATTCTCACTGGCTCTCCTCTTATTCCTGCCTCCCTTTAAGTCACTCGAATTATAGAGGAAATTTATAACACAGCTCTTCACCCCCTCTTTAGTAGCAGCGTTGCTCCTCCGAAGGTATCTAGGTGGCTGTGCAAGGATGAAAGATCCCAATTCCAAGGTTTTACCTTTCCACTCATTGGATCACTACGGAGAGATGTATAATGTGAGGAGGATGCCTGGCGGATGTTCGGGAGGGGGAGCTGTGCAGAGTCCGTCACAGCGTCAGTGATTCATCATCTTTGTCAGCATCTTCATCGGCATTAGGAATCTCTGCAGCTTTCCGATTCTCGCTGGCTCTCCTCTTATTCCTGCCTTCCTTTAAGTCCCTCGAATTATAGAGGAAATTTACAACACAGCTCGTCACCCCCTCTTTAGTAGCAGCGTTGCTCCTCGGAAGGTATCTAGGTGGCTGCGCAAGGATGAAAGATCCCAATTCCAAGGTTTTACCTTTCCACTCATTGGATCACTACGGAGAGATGTATAATGTGAGGAGGATGCCTGGCGGATGTTCGGGAGTGGGAGCTGTGCAGAGTCCGTCACGGTGTCTGTGATTCATCATCTTCGTCAGCATCTTCATCGGCATTAGGAAGCTCTGCAGCTTTCGGATTCTCACTGGCTCTCCTCTTATTCCTGCCTCCCTTTAAGTCACTCGAATTATAGAGGAAATCTATAACACAGCTCATCACCCCCTCTTTAGTAGGAGCGTTGCTCCTCGGAAGGTATCTAGGTGGCTGCACAAGGATGAAAGATCCCTATTCCAAGTTATTACCTTTCCACTCATCGGATTACTCCGGAGAGATGTACAGTATGATGTGAGGAGGATGCCCGCCGGATTTTGGGAGGGGGAGCTGTGCAGAGTCTGTCACGGTGTCTATGATTCAGCATCTTCGTCAGCATCTTCATCGGCATTAGGAAGCTCTGCAGCTTTCCGATTCTCGCTGGCTCTCCTCTTATTCCTGCCTCCCTTTAAGTCCCTCGAATTATAGAGGAAATTTAAAACACAGCTCTTCACCTCCTCTTTAGTAACATTTGCTTCTCTGCCACAAGGACATGTTCCAGGCAGCCCTGAATTTCAGCCTGGCTCCTTGCTACAGCTGTCCTCGGTCTTCTCTCCAGCTCCAGTCTCTTCCAAGCCATAAGTTCATTAACCTCCTCCTGCAGGGCATCTACCTTGGCTACAAGGGCAGCCCACTCTGCTGGGACGGCAAGGTGTTTCTAGTCGGAGCTTATGTCTAGGACGGAGGCTGAATGGAGGCAGGAGTGGGAGGTGTTGTCAAGGATGGACGTCAGGGTTCTGGACTTGGTTCTTGCTGTAGGGGGCCGGGGGCAGGCATTTGAGAGTCAGGTTAAGGCTGGGGTGGAGCAGGGAGGTGGGCTCCCACCTCTCTGGGTGGAGGCTGGTCTTTCTGGCTTTGTAGGGCGGCAATGCTTCGTTGCGCCATCTCCACCAGCGCCAATCTCTTTTCCGTGGCGTAAATGATAGCGGGGGCGGGGACTGGGGGCTCACGATCTGCTGCTGCTCTGCGGAGGAATTCCTATACTGTTGCAATTAGTGGCGAGTGAAACCCTGTTTCTTTTTGGCTGGACTATCATAAAATAGGATTTGATGCGAGGACAATAATTAGTGGTGATGCGAGGTGTTACGAGGTAATGCAAGGTGTTCCATTAGAAACACACTCAGTGTAATGAGGTAATCTTGTATGAGCAGTTTCTAAAAATACTACGATATACCAAAATGTCCCACCTTCCTTCTTACGTTGCATGTCCTTTTGGGTTTCTGGCATGACGTTGTTCCCACAGTAGTAGGCCTTTTTCTAGATGCTGATGCCTGATGTGGTGCCGATGGCTGTGGCCTTGGTGGCGATGGAGGTTCTGGACCCTGTCGAGGTGATGGTGGCCGCAGTGGGCCTCAGCGATGATTTTGATGTTATTCAGCCTGTAGGAACAGCATGTATTACACTTTTAAAGCGAAAAATAATGATTTTACAGCAGTTTATTGTGAAGGATAACATTATCAGCTCACTCGCTTACTCATATTTTCTGTTTGGCAAACATTAGCAAGCCTTCATAACTTGTCTTCATATATATGTTTCCATAATTCTACTCCCATTTTGGCTGAATGTCACTATATATTGTGCACTTCAAATTACTCTGACTCTCTTTCCAGACTAACCTTTGCGTAAATCTGGATCCCCTTTCAAATCAACCTACATGAAGGTATATATGACATTACTCAAGTTCTTCATCATCTTCATTGGCACTAGGAAGCTCTGCAGCTTTCTGATTCTCGCTGGCTCTCCTCTTATTCCTGCCTCCCTTTAAGTCCCTCGTATTATAGAGGAAATGTATGACACAGCTCTTTACCTCCTCTTTAGTAGCAGGGTTGCTCCTCGGAAGGTATCTAGGTGGCTGCGCAAGGATGAAAGATCCCAATTCCAAGGTATTACCTTTCCACTCATCGGATCACTACGGAGGGATGTATAATGTGAGGAGGATGCCCGGCGGATGTTCGGGAGGGGGAGCTGTGCAGAGTCCGTCACAGCGTCAGTGATTCATCATCTTCGTCAGCATCTTCATTGGCATTAGGAAGCTCTGCAGCTTTCGGATTCTCACTGGCTCTCCTCTTATTCCTGCCTCCCTTTAAGTCACTCGAATTATAGAGGAAATTTATAACACAGCTCTTCACCCCCTCTTTAGTAGCAGCGTTGCTCCTCCGAAGGTATCTAGGTGGCTGTGCAAGGATGAAAGATCCCAATTCCAAGGTTTTACCTTTCCACTCATTGGATCACTACGGAGAGATGTATAATGTGAGGAGGATGCCTGGCGGATGTTCGGGAGGGGGAGCTGTGCAGAGTCCGTCACAGCGTCAGTGATTCATCATCTTTGTCAGCATCTTCATCGGCATTAGGAATCTCTGCAGCTTTCCGATTCTCGCTGGCTCTCCTCTTATTCCTGCCTTCCTTTAAGTCCCTCGAATTATAGAGGAAATTTACAACACAGCTCGTCACCCCCTCTTTAGTAGCAGCGTTGCTCCTCGGAAGGTATCTAGGTGGCTGCGCAAGGATGAAAGATCCCAATTCCAAGGTTTTACCTTTCCACTCATTGGATCACTACGGAGAGATGTATAATGTGAGGAGGATGCCTGGCGGATGTTCGGGAGTGGGAGCTGTGCAGAGTCCGTCACGGTGTCTGTGATTCATCATCTTCGTCAGCATCTTCATCGGCATTAGGAAGCTCTGCAGCTTTCGGATTCTCACTGGCTCTCCTCTTATTCCTGCCTCCCTTTAAGTCACTCGAATTATAGAGGAAATCTATAACACAGCTCATCACCCCCTCTTTAGTAGGAGCGTTGCTCCTCGGAAGGTATCTAGGTGGCTGCACAAGGATGAAAGATCCCTATTCCAAGTTATTACCTTTCCACTCATCGGATTACTCCGGAGAGATGTACAGTATGATGTGAGGAGGATGCCCGCCGGATTTTGGGAGGGGGAGCTGTGCAGAGTCTGTCACGGTGTCTATGATTCAGCATCTTCGTCAGCATCTTCATCGGCATTAGGAAGCTCTGCAGCTTTCCGATTCTCGCTGGCTCTCCTCTTATTCCTGCCTCCCTTTAAGTCCCTCGAATTATAGAGGAAATTTAAAACACAGCTCTTCACCTCCTCTTTAGTAACATTTGCTTCTCTGCCACAAGGACATGTTCCAGGCAGCCCTGAATTTCAGCCTGGCTCCTTGCTACAGCTGTCCTCGGTCTTCTCTCCAGCTCCAGTCTCTTCCAAGCCATAAGTTCATTAACCTCCTCCTGCAGGGCATCTACCTTGGCTACAAGGGCAGCCCACTCTGCTGGGACGGCAAGGTGTTTCTAGTCGGAGCTTATGTCTAGGACGGAGGCTGAATGGAGGCAGGAGTGGGAGGTGTTGTCAAGGATGGACGTCAGGGTTCTGGACTTGGTTCTTGCTGTAGGGGGCCGGGGGCAGGCATTTGAGAGTCAGGTTAAGGCTGGGGTGGAGCAGGGAGGTGGGCTCCCACCTCTCTGGGTGGAGGCTGGTCTTTCTGGCTTTGTAGGGCGGCAATGCTTCGTTGCGCCATCTCCACCAGCGCCAATCTCTTTTCCGTGGCGTAAATGATAGCGGGGGCGGGGACTGGGGGCTCACGATCTGCTGCTGCTCTGCGGAGGAATTCCTATACTGTTGCAATTAGTGGCGAGTGAAACCCTGTTTCTTTTTGGCTGGACTATCATAAAATAGGATTTGATGCGAGGACAATAATTAGTGGTGATGCGAGGTGTTACGAGGTAATGCAAGGTGTTCCATTAGAAACACACTCAGTGTAATGAGGTAATCTTGTATGAGCAGTTTCTAAAAATACTACGATATACCAAAATGTCCCACCTTCCTTCTTACGTTGCATGTCCTTTTGGGTTTCTGGCATGACGTTGTTCCCACAGTAGTAGGCCTTTTTCTAGATGCTGATGCCTGATGTGGTGCCGATGGCTGTGGCCTTGGTGGCGATGGAGGTTCTGGACCCTGTCGAGGTGATGGTGGCCGCAGTGGGCCTCAGCGATGATTTTGATGTTATTCAGCCTGTAGGAACAGCATGTATTACACTTTTAAAGCGAAAAATAATGATTTTACAGCAGTTTATTGTGAAGGATAACATTATCAGCTCACTCGCTTACTCATATTTTCTGTTTGGCAAACATTAGCAAGCCTTCATAACTTGTCTTCATATATATGTTTCCATAATTCTACTCCCATTTTGGCTGAATGTCACTATATATTGTGCACTTCAAATTACTCTGACTCTCTTTCCAGACTAACCTTTGCGTAAATCTGGATCCCCTTTCAAATCAACCTACATGAAGGTATATATGACATTACTCAAGTTCTTCATCATCTTCATTGGCACTAGGAAGCTCTGCAGCTTTCTGATTCTCGCTGGCTCTCCTCTTATTCCTGCCTCCCTTTAAGTCCCTCGTATTATAGAGGAAATGTATGACACAGCTCTTTACCTCCTCTTTAGTAGCAGGGTTGCTCCTCGGAAGGTATCTAGGTGGCTGCGCAAGGATGAAAGATCCCAATTCCAAGGTATTACCTTTCCACTCATCGGATCACTACGGAGGGATGTATAATGTGAGGAGGATGCCCGGCGGATGTTCGGGAGGGGGAGCTGTGCAGAGTCCGTCACAGCGTCAGTGATTCATCATCTTCGTCAGCATCTTCATTGGCATTAGGAAGCTCTGCAGCTTTCGGATTCTCACTGGCTCTCCTCTTATTCCTGCCTCCCTTTAAGTCACTCGAATTATAGAGGAAATTTATAACACAGCTCTTCACCCCCTCTTTAGTAGCAGCGTTGCTCCTCCGAAGGTATCTAGGTGGCTGTGCAAGGATGAAAGATCCCAATTCCAAGGTTTTACCTTTCCACTCATTGGATCACTACGGAGAGATGTATAATGTGAGGAGGATGCCTGGCGGATGTTCGGGAGGGGGAGCTGTGCAGAGTCCGTCACGGTGTCTGTGATTCATCATCTTCGTCAGCATCTTCATTGGCATTAGGAATCTCTGCAGCTTTCTGATTCTCACTGGCTCTCCTCTTATTCCTGCCTCCCTTTAAGTCCCTCGAATTATAGAGGAAATTTATAACACGGCTCTTCACCTCCTCTTTAGTAGCAGCGTTGCTCCTCGGATTTTGACGCACAGCACCTGGGTAAACACACAATACAAAATGACAAAAACATCAGAGAACTGATTTTCACAATTTTAACTATCCATGTATTGAAAAGCAAATACACAAAATCATTTTTTTTTTTCGCTGTAAGAATCAAGCGCAAGAAATTCTCTAATAGCATAATGAAATGTCCGTGTGAAATTTCAGGCAAATAATTTTGTGTTTGATACAAAATATCAGTTGCAAAATTAGAATCACAATAAAGATAATGATTTGCTCATCGTTACTTTGAATGAAATTTCAGAATGCTGTTGATTGAGTAAAATCTTTAGCACAATGATATACATATATCATATAGGACCACTGTTATAGCTCCCATCATTCTTATTGTCATTGTCAATTGCATTATCACTGCTCATGAGATATACTACCAATATCGTTGTTAATTTAATGTGTCATGACATTTAATGAAACTATGCCAAACTGATAAATTTTCTCACATACATTAGTGATAGAGTTCTGGGAGTAGATCATTCAAAGCATGTAAATGTCTTTACACATTGTAAGAGGAAGCTTAGCTATATTGGGGAATTTCATGCGTGTATGGAAAACAAAATGTTGATTTGGCGAAGGTCTGTGCTCTCTGAGTGCTTCTCAAATTATACATTCATTATACTGACGAGGTTAATCTTTTGTGAGCAGTTTTTAAAAATACTACGATATACCAAAATGTCCCACCTTCTTTCTTACGTTGCATGTCCTTTTGGGTTTCTGGCATGACATTGTTCCCACAGTAGCAGGCCTCTTTCTAGATGCTGATGCCTGATGTAGCGCCAGTGGCTGTGGCGCCGGTGACTGTGGCCTTGGTGGCGGTGGAGGTTCTGGACCCTGTCGAGGTAATGGTGGCAGTGGTGCCTCGGCGATATGCTCATAACGATATTCTCTCTCTTTGTGCTCTGTGGTAATTATCTGGGTGAAAGGCAAAGGAAAATAATGTAAGATGTTACCTGGCTATGTGCTATGTGTCTGTTGTTATCGTTTTGATCCAACGTTAGTCTTGTTCATTCAACTGCTGCCAACCACGGTTGTACTGCCTGTGTTGTAATATTCAGCATGATTGTATAATAACAATTTTTGTGGTTAATGGAATACATTTTGGTCAAATCTCAAGTTTGTCAATCTATGTTGGATATAAAGCAAATAATCATCTATTTCTTGGGCAGTAGATGCAATCTAACATCCCCTCTGTAATCCTTGAGCTGTCTATCAACCCTCGTCTTCGGCTTGGCCTGATAGATGCCTCCTGGATTACCATGAGTGATGTTAGCTATTGTACCATCGCCCTCACAGTCGATGATTTGCTTATAACTTACAATTCCTTTGAAAGGGTCATTCGTGTAGACGGTGACAATTTCGCCCCGCGAACCGTCCACACCGATCAGTTGGCATTTGTCCCCCTATTTGTAGTGTGAACGGTGTCGCAGCGGGTCACAGGTCTCTACTGATTTGTCTAGGGAGGAGCCTCTTCAGCGCAGCCTCCCTCACATCGCTTGTTAGAACATCCGTTATGATGTTTCTGTAATTCGTCCATCTAATGAAAGAGAAAGAGAGAGAGAGAAAGAAAAATAAAACCACCGAAGTTCTGATCACCTGGTTCTCATGCTCCTTGCACGCTTCCTATGATAACCTCACGCACACAATCAGGCATACATAGTGCCTCTACTACGCCCAAAAATTGTAGAATCCAACTCCACCTTAGCAACCTGAAATTGCTTTATCGTACCATAGATGAGTCTTACTGTCTAGAATGTACCTGTCAACTGCTGCTTGTTGACTAACGCTGACTTCACTACACAGGTGCGGCATCCCGTGTCCCGTAAAACCGACACTGGGATATTCCCAGAGGTGGGGTCGCCCATTTGCCCGACTTGAGGGAGAACTATCATCCGGTTCAAAATGCAGGGTGCAAGGTTCATCTCTTCTTGGCCTTTTAGCTAAGATCATGTGTAGTATCATGTGTAGGTTTGGAAGGCAGAAACGATGCTGTCGGCATCTGGACAGGCATGGATGAACGAGGTTGAGCTGGAGACTGGGGTAAGAGACTGGGATGGGGTAAGAGACCTTGTTGACGAGCTGATGCTTAGGTAGCTTTGATGACATGCTCTTACCATACATCAGACACATAGCCATAATACATTGCCTTGGTCTGTTGAGATGAAACAGGGAGAATACTAGGGGTAAAAGATTTGTACAAACAAACATACACACACACACACACACACACAAAGACAATTGAAAGCAGTTTTCAGGTTATGTCAAAATTACTGTAACATAACTCCGTGGACAGGTGTTAAACATTCTAGTCGCTGTTACAGCATGGGAAATGGTTTTATTTTCCATCTCTCTGGTTCTAGTGTATGATGTATACAGCCAAAATTTTTTAAAAAAAGTTATTTCAGCATTTACTCACCTCCCCTTTGAAACCTTTTGTTGGTCTCGATGGTTTAGACTGCTTAAAAAAAGCCGTTGTTGAGGCGATACTGTACGTGGTTTCTTCTTTGCAGATTCTTTGGACTAAGCTCGGTTTCAGCCAGTCTCGGTCTTCAGACGGAGCCAAATCTCCGTCCAAAGTTTTCATGGTTGGACCGGCAGACAAACATCAGTTGAGGACATGAGGGGCCTTCCACTTAGATGGGTAATCCCTCCATTACATGTTGTACTGCTGTTTATCGGCAGACACTCCTATGATGGTGGCATGAAGCGGTATGCCTAATTTGGGATCCACCGCATGCACGGATTGTCCAACACGAAGCATGTGCCCAAGCGAAGATGATGACAGATAAAGTGAATCAACGTTAGAATGCCTTGTCTCAATAACAGAAAATGAAATCGGGCTTCTCAACACACAAGGAGAGTCCCACAAATGAGGCAGTATCAAACTATGGCAGAACAAATGTCTTGTTGGTTTCAGTTCAGAAAACTGGGCATCAATAAACATTTGAACAACTGAAATGAAGTTCTCAATTATGGATGCAATGTATATGAGGCTAATAAAGCTGCACGTAGAAAGGTACAATTACACTCAGTATCATTTACTCACCGGAAGAGCATCAGAAAAAAGGCTGGAAGAGCTTAAGTGTGGCCAACGTAGCAAACTTGGAGCTCAGTGATGAAAATTATCTCCCAAAGGTGAAAATGATCGAGGACGAGAGACTGAAGTATGGCATAACCAGGCATGGAAAAATATGACCACCGCTGCCACCAGTTGTAGCGTGTCAAAATAAAAGTTTTGTGAATAAGTAAAAGATGTCGCTCGATCCTGTAATAGAAATGTACTTGTATTAAAGATGGGGAGATAACATAATGTTGAGAACTCAGGGAAGATGCAAATAAGAACTGAAGTCAATGAAGTCTGGTAGTGCTCTTGTAGCTCAGCTTTATTTTGAGGACAACTCCCCCTCATTTAACTCATGCATGAACATAATTTACATAACCAATATTCACATATATTCAAATTATATGACAACCAGTAGAACTTAATGGAATGGAGGACTTCAATAAAGTGGAAGAGTCTAATTCAATAAATCAACCAATGAGTAAAGAGGAGCATGAAATGGTGGAAGTAGAAGGGATGATTACGTAAGAATGGGAGCTGCCTGGGCTCAATTAAAGAATCAGGTGTGGGATGAAATGAATGAACACACATGAATAGAGAAAGAATGAAGGTGACAAAACTGAAGAAGAGGAAAGATATCTGAAGCAATGGTCATGGAGCTGACAACTGAATATCATTAGCTTAACCGAATAAATGTCAGACTGCAAGGCAGTGCTGAAAAGCAAACTCATGCAAATTAATACAAGGTCTAGACTGACAACAAAAGGAGAGTAGACAAACCAGTAACGCACCAAAGTAAGCAACGACAAATCAACAGTCCTACATTATCAATCACACATGAATAATGCATGAAAAGCTACATCCACCTTGATTACAAATACTCAATACCTACACCTCGTATATAGTGATACACCTTTTACCTTTTGACACAAATTGTGAAACCACATGAAATATTGTTATACAAAAGTAAATAATATCTATTGGAAATTTTCTGAGAAAATCAGGTAAGGAAACTCCCGTGATTCCAGGTTGAATCATCACAAAATAGTGTTGTGAATACAAATATTGCAAACCATTGGACCCCTTTTAGTAAGTAGAATGTGTGATGAAATTTTATGAAATATTGTCAACTTAAAGGCAGCTATGGTACCTGGTATGATGTGCACATCTTGGCAGTGTTCAAAGAGCTCTTCAGGTGCTCTAAAGCGGCTGGATGTATAAGATACCCCGCTGTGGCTTTATGTTCTTCATGCAAGTCTTTGATTTTCTTACTTGGATCCTTCCAAAACAATAATTTTGGGGAAAGAGTGGTTGCACAGGTGTGCATACTTGGGGTCAATCTTGGGTTTAATGAACTCCTTTCCAAGGGTGTTCAGCTTGAACTTAGTATTCGATAGAAGGACCAGCACGTCCAATGCGAAGGGCCAGACATGTTGTCTATGTCCAGTGACTGTGCAAATGCTGTCATCCCTCTGATTAGAGCCTTTTGACCACGTTGAAGTTTTGCATCCTTGGTATGAATGGGAGTCTTTAGGTTTTCCCACAAGGTTGAGTTTGCCTTGCGTACATCTCAGAGCCTGACAGTTATCAGGCGTGATGTATCGTTCGGCTGTCTCTTCAAGGCTCTTCTCATCGAGCTTGTGGGTTAGCATATAATATATGCAGCTGGCAAGTTCAGAATTTAGGGCTTCCCCACCCCCACTGGCTGCTGCAAACTTTGCCGCTAGTTGTGGAAGGTCATTGCTACATGACACCGCTCTACTTTACCCGTCCGATTCCATACAGTAATCCGCTCATGGATTTCTCGCATCATATTCCATATCGGCCAGTATGGAAAGTTTGTCATTACCACATTGATCACTTAAGTGAGTATTATTATCATTATTGATACCGGGTTTTTCCCCATGAGGCCCAAAATAGGGATGACAAATGCAAATTGAATCATTCTGACTTTAATCCAGAAGGAATATTACTGATTCATACTTACCGTGTCTGTACTTTCTTCAGGTGCCTCCTCGTCAGTACATGGTATGCATGGAGATGCCTGACTCCTTCTTTCTCTAACAGTATCCTCCAGCTGTAAAACAATTGGATGAATTTTATGACACTTTTGTGAGCTAGTCCTCTATTCTATCAGAGCCTTCAGATGACTTGCCAGGTCTGTTGCCCCTCAACATGTGCCCACCTGTCTCAATAGGGGGCGCTGTGGGGCGACCTGCACCGACTACCTAGAACTTGGCATGTAACGATAGCTAAGCTATCAATTTTCTCCCCAAGTTCATTACTTCCTGGCAATGAGTTAACACTTTGGGTTTAAACATCATAGTCAATATCTGAGATCCATCAAAATTATGTAAACCGTAGTTTGTGAGTTGGGGAAGTGGCTTGTTTGGTCTCATCAAAATTGCACGCAATCCCCCAAGCATGACATCACATTGCAAGTTGTTCCTCTGCTAACACAATGCACAAAATCCTTCTGAGTGCATCCCTTCATTATCAGCAGGAACTGCACCCCTGTCTTCCAGCCTTTCATCTTTAAGTGAGATCCAATCTGTTTCAGTATTGGATGGCAGATAGTTTGATACATCACAACAATATATTCCTTGCCATTGCTATGGAAAATTTTCCACTTTTTTTTGTCAGACTTTATGGCGTAATCTGTGACTTGCAAAATATGGAACTGCATCAATTTCTCTCAATTCACATTGAACTCTCTCTAGACAGTTGACCTTGTGCTAACACCCTAAGAAGACATTTGTTGCATTTTAAATGTAAAAGGTAAATTGTTACGGCATGATTTTGAGGCTGTTTGAGAGTCATAAGCTGAATTATGTGATGTTTTATTGGCATTTTACTCTTAACACCCAGCTGGCATCCACAACTGCTCAGAAAAACATATATATATATCTGTGATATCATTATATGATTATCGTTGTTGAATTTATATACTGATAAAGGCTGTAAGAAGCTTCGTATATAGATCATGTCGTTTTGACATATTTGCTATAAGTTAGGGCATTAATTGTCACTTCTTATAGCAAGACAGACATGTTAAAGCCTCATGTATGTATGTTTCGATAAATATTTACATGATGTTTTGGTCTTTAAAAATTAGAGAAGTATTATTATTAGCGACACAATCATTGACACACGTTAACCCGTTGAGGATGAGTCCCAAGTATACTCGGACAGGTGTCTATGGGAAATGCGTGTTGTAGCAAAATCAAACCGTCCTCAACCGGTTAACTCAATTTCTTAATCTCTTATTGTTTCGTTAGGTATTGTGGGTGTAATGTATACAGAGACTCCAACTTTCTCACTTTCGCAGGAGATCTACCTCCTTGATATAATTTTTCAAATCTTCTACTGTCACGGATCGAATGCTAGACTTTGAATTTCTCCCACTCAAGGTGTTTTTTTTCCCCAAGTGCTTTAAGAATATATAACATTCTCCTGGCCAATATTGCTATCGTTATTAAAGTTTAAAAATAAGGCAAGGTAGCACTAGAGAGCATATAACGCTAGAATTTCCAGGACCATTCCAGTAGGTCCTGGACCCCGGCCACCATGGACGTTGCACTGAATATTGCTCATGATGTGTGCTGGTGCACACAATATTTTGCCCATGTTCACACAGTCAGAGTCTTCCGTTTGCAGGAGGGTTAAGGTGGAAGGATCTCTCATTTAAAAGATGCTTTGGGTTGTAGTCTCTGTGTTTCTTGTTCAGTGCTATCCATGATAGGTACCGGTAATTTACCTAAAATGAAATATTGAAATGTTATGAAAATGCATAGATATCAGAGGTGATTCTTGTACTGTTCTTTGCTCAAACTATTCCTTGATGAATACTTAAGATCGCAATGACTTCACAAGACACTGTAATGTATAGTATTGAAAGTGTTATCATGCATGTCTCAATTTGTTTCCGTGTCACAGCTCCAATCCAAATGATACGTAAGGGGCTTACTGTTCAAATGAACACATGCAAAGATATTAAAGGCAATATTCGCTTACAAATGAAAGTTGAGCAACAAGTCACCATAAGTCAGCATGACCGTGTAGATGAAACTGAAACCATACACTACCGATTGTAATAAATGATGGTTTTATGTCAGTGTCTATGCTTGAGCTTTGCAGTGAAATGACAAATGTGACTGTTTTTTAAAGTGCAGACAAGTACAGTATTAACCACAGAGATATGTCTGACAGAAAATGCTGGTTTATTGATGACAGTACTGTATTTGCCATTCTCTATTACACTGTGGCTGTTGTAGGTTGTTTGCTGTATGGAAGCCTCATGAAAAGTGTCTTTTTTGTACATATGCCTGGACAGTAATGTACAGATGATAAAACTGCTCTCTTGTTCGTGTAATTTGCTTTGCAAGACACCTTTTCTCTTTAAGCTCTTGACCTTGGAACCACCATCTAGGGATATAGCTTTCTTGATGTTAGATACGTAGTAGAAGTTATTATGTAGGTTGCTCTGAAAGGAGTTTCTCAGAAGTACAGTGGGTGCAATGTGTCGGGGGGGGGGGGGGCAAAGGGCTTTGTTTTGTTTGCCTCAGTGATACAAATTGATGTGTGCTCGGAAAAGGCCAGAATTATACACTATTCTTTGAAAGAATCTGAGCCAATGTTTCCAAGTGCTTTATTAATTGTGAATTCTTGTTTATCTTCCTTATACATACATGTACAATGCACAACGGAGTATTGGTATATTGTGTGTGTTTGTGTGTGTGTTTGTGTATATGTGTGCATGTGTGCCTGCATGGATGTGCATTTGTGTTTACGGTGTAGATCATGAAGTCGCACAGAGTGCAAAATTTATAAAGAGATTAGTTCCATAGTTTCATTTAATTAATTGTCAACATTGCGATCATGTTTTTGTCCCTTTTTCCTTTAAAGCAGAGTGGCTATAGCAGTGTATTTCTTGTGTAATTACACTCAAATTCCATTCACTATTAGGACCAGGGCCCCATTTCATAAAAAGTTGATATGATAGCAACTCTTGCTGGAAAGCAATTGTCATGGTAACACAGAGACTCCAACCCCAAGCACCTTTTGATCTGAAGAATCTTCCGCCTGAAACCTCAAGCAAACTGGAGACTCCAACTTGATGTGCGCGAAGCGCAAAGTTCCTTACGGCAGGGGTCAAGCTCTAGGGTTCTAGATGCTCTCTCGTGCTATTTAAAGCTCATTTTTCAACAGGTGATGACAATAAGTAAGAAATCATTTCAAGCGGGAGACAAAAAGCCAGGGAGGGAGAAATTAAATCTCAAGCGGGGGAACGGGAGATTTTGCAAAAATGGGCTTTTGGCGGGAGATCTACCGTCGAAAGTTGGAGAGTTGGAGTCTCTGGTAACGAGAAGAATTCAGCTTCCTGATTGGCTGTTGCTATGAGAAGTTGTCATTTCAGCAAGAGTTGCCATCTTAACATCTTTTATCTATCTCTAGATCTATCCAGCTAGTCATTGACCTCTACCCACTCCTACCTCCCCATCTCCAATGAGTCAATGACCTCTATCATCCTTCGAGTATGCCCTAAAATGTTGGAATGGTGTCGGTCCAACCCCAAAGTATCAGACAACATCCAGCCCCCATCTCAAATGCAGGCCCCCATTCATTACTCAGAATTGGTGTTGAGTCTATAAACCACCCCAAAACTAGTCCCGCCTTTATTTCCATGACAACCAAAGTTGTACCCAATTGAAAACCTTTCTTTAGCATGAAGACTCCACCCCATTCACCCCTTCATTGTCTTGTGTACATATAAATGTAAATGTATCTTGTGAATTGTAAGATTCAAGAGACTCTGGATTTGACACTTGGAGTGAGAGGACATACCACAAGAGACATCTCAAATAAAATACTATATATTCATTGCATGTCTCAAGCTATTTATTCAGTGTACTTTGTAAGATCCCAATCCAATACACGACATAATACCTGAGAAAGGGTACAAGTAAGCATCCTTCATTGTGGCTATTATAAAGGAGAGGTAATGCCTCTTGAAACTAGTGCACGTAACTGTAATAAACCTCTGTATAAATGTCAGTCATATGAGTTGATGACAAGAGTAGTACATACTCAGCAAACTTATTAATAATCATGACCCATGCATGCATCTCGTGACATACGCATATATTCCACAGAGCTAGCTAGAAGTGAAAGTCTACTTAAATTTCAGTTTGTCAGCCTTCGACGATGTGTAAGAGTTGTGCCATGATGGCACGTCACCAAACATTGAGATTATAGTGCTGAATCTTGAGATGTGCAGGAATCTTGTTTGTCCAGTTCCCATAAAATTTGCTCCTGATGAGAATGCCGCAGTAACAGATTATTTGACTTTCCAGCAAGTATGTGAGCTCAGACAAAGGTTACAACAATTTCAAAGTGTTCAATCTGATTTCCTTTAGAGACACAGTGCCTCCAAGCCATGGCTGAGAGTAAGGTAGTGATCAACAGTTACCAATATAAGAGTGCAATCCTGCTTTGCTTTATGTCTACAATGGGAGTGTGTATCTCATTTATGCCATCTCTCACTCAAGACGATGGACAGAAGTATGTCTTCTACCTGGTAAGAGTGAATCTGCTTTCATACGTGATCCTAGGTGTGACACTCACCATTTGGTTTTATCGCAAAAAATCGGATCTGCATGGAGAACAGGCCATTTTGTGGCCACTTGAATGCAGACACTGTGCAAGGGCATTACATTGTCACATCAACAACGATGAAGAAATATCCTCAAGGAATCTGACACATGCTCTTGCAGGAACAAGTAGGAATATTGCTACTAATTCTGAGGAACCTCAATATCAGATGCCTTCAGAGCCAAGTGCTACAATGGAACAAAATGGCAGTATGCCATCTGCAAGTTCGGAGATGTCTGGAAGATGTTCCAGCAGGTCTTTACTTTTCCATTCTTCTAAAAGGTCCAGTGGTTTGGACTGCCACAGTCCATCTGAGGACAGTGCTTCAAAGAATATACGAAGTCCAGGGTCCTTGCCTGCAGAACCTCTCGCGCAGCAATGCCAGACACCAGACAGTCATGATCACAATTCTCCAAAGGCTGTCCAAAGGAATAGTGACACTTCCTTGGTTCCCCCGGAACAAGGGGAATCTCTGCTGACGGATTCCTCACAAGAATCTTACCATTCGTCAAAGATGTCTTTGCCAGATCTGCCTACCCCTGAGACTGAACAGCTCAGAGCAGAGCACACTGCTCCAAGAAACAGTGCCCAGTGTTTGTTTGTCCCAAGACATAAATCAGTGCTGTATGTGTTTCAGGTGTTCAGTATTTTGTCACTTTGTAGTATTGCAATAGATGTAGTGTACAAGGGCCTTTGCAGCTATCAGGAAAACTCAGAAAAGGATATCTTGATTACAGGTATTATTGAAGATGTCTGCCTCTTTGCAGGCATAGGGATTTGTCTCCGCATAATGAAATACCACTATCAGGCAGTTTTTACTGATAAAACTGTCTTCAGTGTGTATCTTGGTCAAGGATTTCCAGTATTCCTTTCAGTTGCTGTGTGGTGTCTTGCCACACCATTATGTCACTACTTGCATAACACACCTATAAGTCACTCTCAATCATTTCATTGTACCAATGTCACATGCTTTGAGTTTTTTACCTTTGCTCGAAGGCTAGCCCCCACCTTTAATGTGGAGTATGTAATCATTTGCGCTGCAATTTATTTGCAGTTGTGGGCAACTGTGTTGCCAAGATCTATACTGGCTGCAAGTGAAGAAAAAGCCATATTTGAGAGGATGAATGACAGGCACAGAGATGCATTCTTTAGCCAGATATGGAAAAAATTGAAAGTTTCCTTTTGGAAAAGAGAAAACAATGTAATTGAGCTCATTTCAGAATCATCTAAACCATCATTGGCCACCCAATGTCACTCCTTCGCTGTTGTGTCATTATCTGGTGTCACAGCAATAGCCTATGTCACTTGGAACCACTGTATTCTTGAGCTGCCTTTGCTCAGACTAACCGATTCAGGAAAAGATGCCATCAGGCTTGCCAGTGAAATAGCCCTTGCCATCCCTTTCATTGTCATGTTCATTTGCCATGTGCATGCCTCAGAGTTTTTCTTCAAATTCCGTCCAAAAAAGGCCACCTACATTGCAGACGGTCTCTATAATGGACATGACTTGATCCTCCTGCTTTGCTCTTGCTTTGTATACGCTCTCCTTATCTTGAGAAGTGTGAGTGCCATTGAACTCCTTATGGAAGGTGGCCAGAGTTTGTCCATTGGGGATGCTGTCCACTACTGGCTAGGTGCTGCTACTTCTTGTGTCTCTGTTGTTACAATGGCCCTGATGACTTTGTTTCTCATCGTGACCCAGAGACAAGCCGTGCAAGGTACCCGGGCAAGGCAGATTGTTGCAGTGACATTGATTTATGCGACATGTTTTAACATGGCACAGTGGTTTGAAACAACTTTTTTTGAATCGGAGGAAATCCTGATTAAGACTTTCTTCAACGACACCACAGGCGGTGTAATCAATCTGATTGTGGAACCCTTTATCACAACGTATGACCTCCATGCTGCTCTACTTGCATTTGACTCATATCAAATGTTGTATGCAACAGGTCATGCATAGAGTAGCTTGATATTGAAATTGATTCTGTCGATCAGCATTCACGGCCTGACACTTCACATACAAAGACAAAATTTAAAGGGTGTGTACAGTTCTGGTTGAGGTGAGGATTTAGCTTTTAACGTTTTTCAAGATATTCAGAAACCACTCTATGAGATGTCAAAGAGAATGCAATTCTAAGGGGTATCAAAAGTTTATTTGATGAAAATCGGTTTGGAAATTGCTGAGATATCCAGAAACAAGGTGAAACAAAGAGATCCTAATAAAAGGCGTGGCCTGTCGCCTTTTATCATTATCACTTTTTTTGATATCTCAGCCATTTGAAAACCAATTTTCATCAAATAAGCATTGAATCCTTCTTGAAATTGCATGCTCTTTCATATTTCATAAAAGGTTTCTCATTATCTCAAATTGGAATGTTCAAAACATGAATCCCCATCTCAACCATTACTGTACAGTCCCTTTAACTTTGCTTTGGGTTTTTGTTACTGTCAGTTATTTGATGAAGTTCTGGAAAAAAAACACCTTAAGTTCTTGTAATGTTCACTTATCATTATATATCATTTCAAAACCTGTGAAAAAGTCCATTGGTATATCGTTGTTGATTGGTTGTGGTATGCACATATGCAAATTTGGTGGAGTGATGGGCATTGCAAATGTGCAGTTCTGAGGTTAAAAACGTATAGAATATTTCAAATGTAGCAAACTCAGGTACTCCAAGATTTAATTATATTGCAAGAAGATGTTACCATACAGGTCTCTAAACAGACTGTTTATGGCACAGCAAGGTAATTGAGAAAAACACAAAATAAGATTGTATGATTTAATAGATTTCCAGGTTAAAAAAAAAACAAATGTCATTGTTTCCCTTATTTACTTTGTCCACTTAAAGGAGGTTGAAAATGGGATGAAAATGCTTGGTTTTGATATGCACTTTATCAGAACAAGGCACATATCTTGTGGGAATTACAAGTATAGATGGGTGTGTGGCCTGTGTCACCTCATCACACATGAAACAGAGACGTAATACTCATGTAGTGTACTACATAAAATTGGCAGTATACAGTATACCAATGTACTGAAGGAACTATACATATGGTTGAAAGAGAGGGTAGTTATAACTTACTCTGTTTTCAGGTATGATTAGTAGAAACTTACATGACCTTTAGGAAGAAATCTATAAAAACTTTGCACTCACAAAGAAGTAGAATGTTCTTTGTCCTGTCTTCCCCTACCCTATATTTCTGTCAATATTTTATATATCTGTGCTGCCCTGTGGAACCCCTGACATGGGAATCACAAAGTCCAATCTTGCACCCCTGTTCACAACTGCTTGGCACCATCCCTCAGGGAGATTATAGATTTAGCAATTGAGGATCCCTATGATAAATGGCATGGTATGCAGGAGCTAATTAATCAACTGGGAGTGGTTGGCATGATCAAAAGTTTTGGCAATTAAAGGGCAATATTAGGATATCTGTCTGTTACCCGTGGCCATATGTGTGAAGGAATCATGGGTGAACTTCAGTTAAATGTCTCACATGATCTTTCACATGATGCAGGATTTGATGGTTTTCCATCGGATCCATGATTGCATTTGTCAGGACGTGCTCCAGTACGTTGCAGCAGTCATGAATTGGGGATTGAGTCGGGTCTTTAGTTCCAGGGTTCATACTGTGTGCCTATCTTGAAAACTGATTTTTTTTTTTCGATTACTGGCATGGAAAAGTGGGAATTTTTTTGTTGTTTGGAAGTTTTGTGCATATCACCCAACATGATCAAACTACAGTAGTGTGACAAGGGAGCTTGCAAATTTATTGCCTATTATATGTAATCCTGTTTTAAATTTTGATTCCATGGAATAAAGACATGCCAAATTCATCTTACTACAATATAAATGAAGTGTGAAAAATAACTTCCACAAAAATGTCCACTAATAGAGTTAGTTTTTGTGGTCAATTGACTTAGTTATCTGTCACATGAGAAGAGTTTATGAGTATGATACGTGCAAAATGTTCTGATAAAAAAATCTTCCAGTGCTGTGTTAGCCCTAGTTGATGAGTTGTGATGCCCTCAAAGGGCTTTGTTTTGTTTGCCTCAGTGATATACGTAAATTGATGTGTGCTCGGAAAAGGCCAGAATTATACGCTATTTCTTTGAGAGAATCTGATCCAATGTTTCCAAGTGCTTTATTGTGAATTCTTGTTTATCTTCCTTAGACTTTACATAATGTAAAGCACAGTATGGGTTTATTGTGTGTGTGTGTGTGTGTGTGTGTGTGTGTGTGTGTGTGTGTGTTTGTGTGCCTGCAAGGGTGTGCATTTGTGTATACAATGTAGATCATGAAGTCGCACGAAGTGCACAATTTAAAAGGAATTAGTTCCATAGCTATGTATTCATATTCATTTGATTAATTTTCAACATTGCAGTCATATTTTTGTCCCTTTTTTCTTTTAAAGCAGAATGGCTACAACAGTGTTTTATGTGTAGGGCCTGGTTATACTTGAATTCCATTCACTATGAGGACCATATCTCTATCTCGACCTATCCAGCTAGTCATTGACCTCTACCCACTTCTCCCTTCCCATTTCCAATGAGTCAATGACCTTTTTCATCTCTTAGTTGTACCCTAGAATTTTGGAATAGTGTCAGTCCTACCCTACAGTATCAGACAACATCCAGTCCCCATCTCAAATGTAGGCCCCCATTCATTACCCAGAATTGATATAGAGTCTATAAACCACCCCAAAACTAGTCCCACCTTTATTTCTGTGACAATCAAAGTTTTACCCAATTGAAAATCTTACTCAAGTATGAAGACTCCACCCCATTCACCCTCATAGTATGTTTACCAAGAACTTTGTGTACACTTTATACTGTTCAACCTCGATTATCTGGGCATGTCGGGACCGGCGCTCATCCGGATATAAGTGAATTGGCCGGATACTAATGAGAGACACAATGTTAATGCATATAGCTGCCGTCCAAGCTGCCGTCCCAGTGCACTGGCAGCTAGACAGGTAGCATACCCTGCAAAACTGCGCCGTGATTTACTGACAAGTTTTCCATCCATGTTCTTATGGTGAATTTATAGATCATGACTGCTTACATTTACGATGATAATGTGGTGAGAATTTATGTTAGTTCTGTTGTGAATATTGTAGGTAAATCATGTGAGTTTTGTAGAAATTTTAAGTGAGTTTAAAGTCAATGTTGGGTGCGAAGGCACCCCCCTTCAGACAAAAAAAAAAAAAAAAATGTTTGCGAGCGACCTCAACGCCGGACGCTAAATGATTTTCTTTTTCTTTTCTTTTTTTTTGTTATTTCCTTTTATTATTTTCTTTTTATTTGGGACCAGGAAGACAAGGAAAAAAAAAATCGCACCCGGGCTCTGACAGCACTGATTTAATTTTGCAGTTTTCACTATTTATCGACCGTACAGTACATAATCGTACGGTACGGAGCACGTTAACGTTTGCCTGCAACAGCTTTCTCGTATAGTATGCAGGATCATCAACTCCGGAGGACAAAGGGGCAAACAACACCTTATCAAATCCTCGAAATGAGGAATTTCTTTTCCTTTTTTAATAGAAATCTGTCCAAATATTTCATTCTGCAACGGATTGTTGAATTTCAATTCTGAAAATGCAAAATCTCTGTCGTGTTGGAGGGGCTACCCCTCACACACCCTCCTCCATACACTTAGAAAACTTGGGGGACTGACAAATTTCAGAATAATTCATCAAAAAATATGTTTGATAATATATCTGTCACTTGATTTCAAATATTTTCCCTCATCCCGGGGTGGCGTAACTACTGCGGGGGGGGGGGGGGGGGGGGGCATATGGCCCCCCCCCCAATCCGCTGGGAAAAAAAAGGAAAAAAGAAACTTACCAAAATGGCAATTTAAGGTTTAGTAAACTGCTTTTGAAATCGACATGAAAAGATGATCAAGAATGACCCCCCCCCCTTAATTTCCAAAGCGAGGAAAATATAACTACAAACGGCAATTTTTGGACTGCAAAATATCAAAATTTTCAAGCTCGCCCGCTTCGCTCGCTCGCATTTAATCGCTATGGCATTCTCCTGATGGTGCTGCCAATAATTGCCAGCAGTTGCAGAGCTACCAAGTCTCACGCATTGTGAGTGAGACCCAAGCATTTAGGGTCTGTCTCACGATCTCACGCGTGACACCCATTTTTCTCACGCATTGGGAGCATAGCTTAAAGGATTAAAGTGATAGTTGCAATTGAAGGCATATTTCCCTTTTGTCTTTCAAAATAAGTAAAAAATAGTCACTCAAGTAGGCCTATGCACCAGCTTGCACCATTAAGAGCTAAAAATTGAAAAAGCTCCCTACCGTGGGAGGGCGGATACCCCCCTCCCACACCCTCCCCTCGATCGCTCAGTCGCTTCGCTCCCTCTCTCACGCACATATGCGCGCGCAGAGATGCTGAGTCATGAAAATCTCACTCATAACATTTTTTTGAACTTGGCATCTATGCAGTTGCGCCCGGTGCGCCCCCTTAAAAGGTGTGTACAGTTCTGGTCAAGGTGAAGATTTAGCTTTTAACGTTTTGCGAGATATTCAGAAATTACTCTATGAGAATGTCAAAGAGCATACAGTTCTAAGGGGTATCAAAAGTTTATTCGATGAAAATCGGTTTTGAAATGGCTGAGATATCCAAAAACAAGGTGAAACAAAGATATCCTAATAAAGTTGGGGCATGTCGCCTTTTATTATTAGCACTTTTTGGGATATCTCGGCCATTTGAAAACCAATTTTCGTCAAATAAACGTTGAATCCTTCTTAAGATTACATGCTCTTTCATATTTCATAAGAGACTTTTCATTATCTCACTTAGGAATGTTCAAAACATGAATCCCTGCCTCAACCAGTACTGTACAGTCCCTTCAATTTCCAAAGCGAAAAAATATGGCTACAAACGGCAGTTTTTGGAATGTAAAATGTCAAAATTTCAAGCTCGCTCGCTTCGTTCTCACGCATTTAATTGTTATGCCATTCTCCTGACGTTGATGCCAGTAATTGCCAGCACTTGCGCCCGGTGCGCGCCCCCCCCCCCTCCTTTATTTCCAAAGCGAAAAAATATAGCTACAAACGGCAGTTTGGGGACTACAAAATGTCAAAATTTTTCAAGCTCGCTTGCTTCGCTCTCTCGCATTTAATCGCTATGCCATCCTCCTGACGTTGATGCCAAAGCGAAAAAGTATAGCTACAAACGGCAGTTTTTGGACTGTAAAATGTCCAAATTTTCAAGCTCGCTCGCTACGCTTAGCTCTCTCGCATTTAATCGTCATGCCATTCTCCTGATGTTACTGCCAGTAATTGCCAGCAGTTGCGCCCGGTACGCCCCTCCCCTTAATTTCCAAAACGAAAAGATATAGCTACAAACGGCAGTTTTTGGACTATAAAATGTCACAATTTTTAAGTTCGCTCTCTTCGCTCTCTCGCATTTAATCGCTATGCCATTCTCCTGACGTGAATGCCAGTAATTGCCAGCAGTTGCGCCCGGTGCGCCCCCCCCCCCTTAATTTCCAAAGCGAAAAGATATAGCTACAAACGGCAGTTTTTGGACTATATATAAGATGTCAAAATTTTTAAGCTCGCTCTCTTCGCTCTCTCACATCTTTCCCCGCTTGGTCACTTCGACGCCCCCTCGCTGGTCGAACCTCTCCCACTCATGAACATAAACAGACACCCTTGACTACCAGTGGCGGATCCGGGGGGATGCACCGGGCGCCCCCCCCCCCCCCCTCTTAATTTCCAAAGCGAGGAAAATATAACTACAAACGGCAATTTTTGGACTGTAAAATATCACAATTTTCAAGTTCGCTCGCTTCGCTCGCTCGCATTTAATCGCTATGGCATTCTCCTGATGGTGCTGCCAATAATTGCCAGCAGTTGCGCCCGGTACGCCCCCCTTAATTTCCAAAGCGAAAATATATAGCTATATACAAATGGCAGTTTTGGGACTGTAAAATATCAAAATTTTCAAGCTCGCTTGCTTCGCTCTCTCGCATTTGATCGCAATGCCATTCTCCTGATGTTACTGCCTGTAATTACCAGCAGTTGCGCCTGGTGTCCCCCTCCCCTTTAATTTCCAAAGCGAAAAAATATAGCCACAAACGGCAGTTTGGGGACCGTAAAATATCAAAATTTTCAAGCTCGCTCGCTTTGCTCTCTCGCATTTAATCGCTATGCCATTCTCCTGATGTTACTGCCAGTAATTGCCAGCAGTTGCGCCTGGTGTGCCCCTCCCCTTTAATTTCCAAAGCGAAAAATATAGCCACAAACGGCAGTTTTGGGACTGTAAAATGTCAAAATTTTCAAGCTCGCTCGCTTCGCTCCCTCGCCGAGGATCTCACACCGTCACATAATGTACCCCCGCATGTTATAATTATAGTCCCTCACGGTGATGTTTAATTCCCTAGAATGTTGATTGAAAATGCCCTACAAACGCGACTTTTATACTCTGTTTTTACAAAAAGTAGCTACCGTGGGAGGGGGTATCCCACTCCCACATTCTCCCCCGTTCGGTCGCTTCGCTCCCTCGCCGAGGACCTCACACCGTCACTATACCCCCGTATGTTATAATCATAGTCCTTTGCAGTTATTTTTCCACTATGTTTAACTTAGATGCTTATGTATACGTGCCACTAACAATGTATGTATATATGCATTTGGACAGTGTATCATGACTAAATGTACATGATACAGGCACCAATAAATCCAAAAAAAAAAAAGAATCTCACAGGTACATTTAGTGTCAAAACGCAACCCCCTTGAAAAAAAGCTGGTGACGCCCCTGTACACGACAGCATGAAATACTGGGAAAGGAGTACAAGTATTAAAGCATCGTTCATTGTGGCTAGATTATAGAGAAGTGGTAATGTCTCTTGAAACAGTACTCAAGTGCACTCAACCTTCTGTATAAATGTCAACCATAGTGGTTGATGACAGGAGTAGTACATAAACTGCAGCAAACCTATAAATAGTCATGACCCATGCATGCGTCTCGTGACATGCTCAGCTTACACAAATATTCCTCAGAGCTAGCTAAAAGTGAAAGTCTACTTTAATTTCAGCTTGTCACCCTTTGACGATGTGTAGAGCCGTGTCGTGACGGCATGTCACCGAGCATTGAGATTATAGAGCTGCAACTTGAGACGTGTGAAGTCTTCTTTGTCCAGTTCCCATAAAATTTGCTCCTGGTGAGAATGCCGCAGTAGCAGATTATTTGACTTTGCAGCAAGTATGTGAGCTCAGACAAAGGTGACAACAATTTCAAAGTGTTCAATCTGATTTCCTTTAGAGACACAGTGCCCCCAAGCCATGGCTGAGAGTAAGGTAGTGATCAACAGTTACCAATATAAGAGTGCAATCCTGCTTTGCTTTATGTCTACAATGGGAGTGTGTATCTCATTTATGCCATCCCTCACTCAAGACGATGGACAGAAGTATGTCTTCTACCTGGTAAGAGTGAATCTGCTTTCATACGTGATCCTAGCTGTGACACTCACCATTTGGTTTTATCACAAAAAATCAGATCTGCATGGAGAACAGGCCATTTTGTGGCCACTTGAATGCCGACACTGTGCAAGGGCATTACATTGTCACATCGACAACGTTGAAGGAATATCCTCAAGAAATCTGACACATGCTCTCGCAGGAACAAGTAGGAATATTGCTACTAATTCTGAGGAAAGTCAATATCAGATGCCTCCAGAGCGAAGTGCTACAGTGGAACAAAATGACAGTATGCCATCTGCAAGTTCAGAGATGTCTGGAAGATGTTCCAGCAGGTCTTTCCTTTCCCGTTCCTCTAAAAGGTCCAGTGGTTTGGACTGCCACAATCCATCTGAGGACAGTGCTTCGAAGAATATACTAAGTCCAGGGTCCTTGCCTGTAGAACCTCTCACACAGCAATCCCAGACACCAGACAGTCATGCTCGCAATTCTCCAAAGGCTGTCCAAAGGAGTGTCACTTCCTTGGTTCCCTCAGAACAGGGGGAGTCTCTGCTGATGGATTCCTCACAAGAATCTTACCATTCGTCAAAGATGTCTTTGCCAAATCTGCCTACCCCTGAGACTAAACAGCTCAGAGCAGAGCACTCTGCTCCAAGAAACACTGCCCAGTGTTTGTTTGTCCCAAGACATAAATCAGTGCTGTATGTGTTTCAGGTGTTCAGTATTTTGTCACTTTGTAGTATTGCAATAGATGTAGTGTACAAGGGCCTTTGCAGCTATCAGGAAAACTCAGAAAAGGATGTCTTGATTACAGGTATGATTGAAGATGTCTGCCTCTTTGCAGGCATAGGGATTTGTCTCCGCATAATGAAATACCACTATCAGGCAGTTTTTACTGATAAAACTGTCTTCAGTGTGTATCTTGGTCAAGGATTTCCAGTATTCCTATCAGTTGCTGTGTGGCGTCTTGCCACACCTTTATGTCACTACTTGCATAACACACCTATAAGTCACTCTCAATCATTTCATTGTACCAATGTCACATGCTTTGAGTTTTTTACCTTTGCTCGAAGGCTAGCCCCCACCTTTAATGTGGAGTATGTAATCATTTGCGCTGCAATTTATTTGCAGTTGTGGGCAACTGTGTTGCCAAGATCTGTACTGGCTGCAAGTGAAGAAAAGGCCATATTTGAGAGGCTAAATGACAGGCACAGAGATGCATTCTTTAGCCAGATATGGAAAAAATTGAAAGTTTCCTTTTGGAAAAGAGAAAACAATATAATTGAGCTCATTTCAGAATCATCTAAAGCATCATGGGCCACCCAATGTCACTCCTTTGCTGTTGTGTCATTATCTGGTGTCACAGGAATAGCCTATATCACTTGGAACCACTGTATTCTTGAGCTGCCTTTGCTCAGACTAACCGATTCAGGAAAAGATGCCATCAGGCTTGCCAGTGAAATAGCCCTTGCCATCCCTTTCATTGTCATGTTCATTTGCCATGTGCATGCCTCAGAGTTTTTCTTCAAATTCCGTCCAAAAAAGGCCACCTACATTGCAGACGGTCTCTATAATGGACATGACTTGATCCTCCTGCTTTGCTCTTGCTTTGTATACGCTCTCCTTATCTTGAGAAGTGTGAGTGCTATTGAACTCCTTTGGGAAGGTGGCCAGAGTTTGTCCATTGGGGATGCTGCCCACTACTGGCTAGGTGCTGCTACTTCTTGTGTCTCTGTTGTTACAATGGCCCTGATGACTTTGTTTCTCATCGTGACCCAGAGACAAGCCGTGCAAGGTACCCGGGCAAGGCAGATTGTTGCAGTGACATTGATTTATGCGACATGTTTTAACATGGCACAGTGGTTTGAAACAACTTTTTTTGAATCGGAGGAAATCCTGATTAAGACTTTCTTCAACGACACCACAGGTGGTGTAATCAATCTGATTGTGGAACCCTTTATCACAACGTATGACCTCCATGCTGCTCTACTTGCATTTGACTCATATCAAATGTTGTATGCAACAGGTCATGCATAGAGTAGCTTGATATTGAAATTGATTCTGTCGATCAGCATTCACGGCCTGTCACTTCACATACAAAGACAAAATCTAAAGGGTGTGTGTACAGTTCTGGTTGAGGTGAGGATTTAGCTTTTAACGTTTTTTGAGATATTCAGAAACCACTCTATGAGATGTCAAAGAGAATGCAATTCTAAGGAGTATCAAAAGTTTATTTGATGAAAATCGGTTTGGAAATTGCTGAGATATCCAGAAACAAGGTGAAACAAAGAGATCCTAATAGAAGGCGTGGCCTGTCGCCTTTTATCATTATCACTTTTTTGATATCTCAGCCATTTGAAAACCAATTTTCATCAAATAAACGTTGAATCCTTCATAAAATTACATGCTCTTTCATATTTCATAAAAGGTTTCTCATTATCTCAAATTGGAATGGTCAAAACATGAATCCACATCTCAACCATTACTGTACAGTCCCTTTAACTTTGCTTTGGGTTTGTTACTGAAAGTTATTTTATGAAGTTCTGGAAAAAAAAAACCACCTTAAGTTCTTGTAATGTTCACTTATCATTATATATCATTTCAAAACCTGTGAAAATTCCATTGGTATATCGTTGTTGATTGGTTGTGGTATGCACATATGCAAATTTGGTAGAGTGATGGGCATTGCAAATGTGCAGTTCTGAGGTTAAAAACGTACAGAATATTTCAAATGTAGCAAACTCAGGTACTCAAAGATTTAATTATATTGCAAGAAGATGTTACCATACAGGTCTCTAAACAGACTTTATGGCACAGCAAGGTAATTGAGAAAAACACAAAATAAGATTGTATGATTTAATAGATTTCCAGGTTAAAAAAAACAAATGTCATTGTTTCCCTTATTTACTTTGTCCACTTGAAGGAGGTTGAAAATGGGGTGAAAATGCTTGGTTTTGATATGCACTTTATCAGAACAAGGCACATATCTTGTGGGAATTACAAGTATATGGGTGTGTGGCCTGTGTCACCTCATCACACATGAAACAGAGACGTAATACTCATGTAGTGTACTACATAAAATTGGCAGTATACAGTATACCAATGTACTGAAGGAACTATACATATGGTTGAAAGAGAGGGTATTTATAACTTACTTTGTTTTCAGGTATGATTAGTAGAAACTTACATGACCTTTAGGAAGAAATCTATAAAACCTTTGCACTCACAAAGAAGTAGAATGTTCTTTGTCCTGTCTTCCCCTACCCTATATTTCTGTCAATATTTTATATATCTGTGCTGCCCTGTGGAACCCCTGACATGGGAATCACAAAGTCCAATCTTGCACCCCTGTTCACAACTGCTTGGCACCATCCCTCAGGGAGATTTTAGATTTAGCAATTGAGGATCCCTATGATAAATGGCATGGTATGCAGGAGTATATTAATCAACTGGGAGTGGTTGGCATGATCAAAAGTTTTGGCAATTAAAGGGCAATATTAGGATATCTGTCTGTTACCCGTGGCCATATGTGTGAAGGAATCATGGGTGAACTTCAGTTAAATGTCTCACATGATCTTTCACATGATGCAGGATTTGATGGTTTTCCATCGGATCCATGATTGCATTTGTCAGGACGTGCTCCAGTACGTTGCAGCAGTCATGAATTGGGGATTGAGTCGGGTCTTTAGTTCCAGGGTTCATGCTGCGTGCCTATCTTGAAAACTGTTTTTTTTTTTCAATTACTGGCATGGAAAAGTGGGAATTTTTTTTTTTGGAAGTTTTGTGCATATCACCCAACATGATCAAACTAGTGTGACAAGGGAGCTTGCAAATTTATTGCCTATTATATGTAATCCTGTTTTAAACTTTGATTCCATGGAATAAAGACATGCCAAATTCATCTTACTACAATATGAATGAAGTGTAAAAAATAACTTCCACAAAAGTTTCCACTAATAGAGTTAGTTTTTGTGGTCAATTGACTTGGTTATCTGTCACATGAGAAGAGTTTATGAGTATGATAAGTGCAAAATGTTCTGATAAAAAAATCTTCCAGTGCTGTGTTAGCCCTAGTTGTTGAGTTGTGATGCCCTCAAAGGGCTTTGTTTTGTTTGCCTCAGTGATATACGTAAATTGATGTGTGCTCGGAAAAGGCCAGAATTATACACTGTTTCTTTGAGAGAATCTGATCCAATGTTTCCAAGTGCTTTATTGTGAATTCTTGTTTATCTTTCTTAGACTTTACATAATGTAAAGCAGAGTATGGGTTTATTGTGTGTGTGTGTGTGTGTGTGTGTGTGTGTGTGTGTGTGTGTGTGTGTGCGTGTGTGCCTGCAAGGGTGTGCATTTGTGTATACAATGTAGATCATGAAGTCGCACAAAGTGCACAATTTAAAAGGGATTAGTTCCATAGCTATATATTCATATTCATTTGATTGATTTTCAACATTGCAATCATAATTTTGTCCCTTTTTTCTTCTAAAGCAGAATGGCTATAACAGTGGTTTTTGTGTAGGGCTTAATTATACTTGAATTCCATCCACTATGAGGACCAGATCTATCTCTCGACCTATCCAGCTAGTCATTGACCTCTACCCACTTCTACCTCCCCATCTCCAATGAGTCAATGACCTTTTTCATCTCTCAATTGTATCCTAGAATTTTGGAATAGTGTCAGTCCTACCCTACAGTATCAGACAACATCCAGCCCCCATCTCAAATGTAGGCCCCCATTCATTACCCAGAATTGATGTAGAGTCTATAAACCACCCCAAAACTAGTCCCACCTTTATTTCTGTGACAATCAAAGTTTTACCCAATTGAAAATCTTACTCAAGTATGAAGACTCCAACCCATTCACCCCTCATTGTATGTTTACCAAGAACTTTGTGTACACTGTATACAGTTCGACCTCGATTATCTGGCCATGTCGGGACCGGCGCTCATCCGGATATAAGCGAATGGCCGGATACTAATGAGAGACACAATGTTAATGCATATAGCTGCCGTCCAAGCTGCCGTCCCAGTGCACTGGCAGCTAGGCAGGTAGCATACCCTGGAAAGCTGCGCCGTGATTTACTGACAAGTTTTCCATCCATGGTTCTTATGGTGAATTTATAGATCATGACTGCTTACTTTTACGATGATAATGTGGTGAGAATTGATGTTAGTTCTGTCATGAATATTGTAAGTAAATCGTGTGAGTTTTGTAGAAATTTTAATTGAGTTTAAAGTCACTGTTTTTTCTCAATTTTGGATGAAAAAAAAAATGTCCTTCACTGCATGAACGCATCCGGATAATAGAGATTTCTGGATAAAAAGAGGCCGCATAATTGAGGTCGAACTGTATATGCTGTATCTCGTGAATTGTAAGATTCAAGAGACTCTGGTTTTGACACGTGGAGTGAGAGGACATACCACAAGAGACATCTCAAATATTAAAAACACACTTTGGTGAGTTTGAAATATATTACCTGCATGTCATAAGCTACATGTATTTATTTGATGTACCTTAAAAATAAGATCCCAATCCCAATACACGACAGCATGAAATACTGGGAAAGGAGTACAAGTATTAAAGCATCCTTCATTGTGGCTAGATTATAGAGAAGTGGTAATGTCTCTTGAAACAGTACTCAAGTGCACTCAACCTTCTGTATAAATGTCAGTCATAGTGGTTGATGACAGGAGTAGTACATAAACTGCAGCAAACCTATAAATAGTCATGACCCATGCATGTGTCTCGTGACATGCTCAGCTTACGCAAATATTCCTCAGAGCTAGCTAGAAGTGAAAGTCTACTTTAATTTCAGCTTGTCACCCTTTGACGATGTGTAGAGTCGTGTCGTGACGGCATGTCACTGAGCATTGAGATTATAGAGCTGCAACTTGAGACGTGTGAAGTCTTCTTTGTCCAGTTACCATAGAATTTGCTCCTGATGAGAATATCTTATCTAAGCAAATTATTTGATGTTTTTCAGCAGCTATTGTAGCCCAGACAAAGGTGACAACAACTTCAAAGTGTTCAATCCGATTTCCTTTAGAGACACAGTGCCTCCAAGCCATGGCTGAGAGTAAGGTAGTGATCAACAGTTACCAATATAAGAGTGCAATCCTGCTTTGCTTTACGTCTACAATGGGAGTGTGTATCTCATTTATGCCATACCTCACTCAAGACGATGGACAGAAGTATGTCTTTTACCTGATAAGAGTGAATCTGCTTTCATATGTGATCTTAGCTGTGACACTCGCCATTTGGTTTTATCGCAACAAATCAGATCTGCATGGAGAACAGGCCATCTTGTGGCCACTTGAATGTCGACACTGTGCAAGGGCATTACATTGTCACATCGACAACGGTGAAGGAACGTCCTCAAGGAATCTGAGACAGGCTCTCACAGGAACAAGTAGGAATGCTGCCACTTCTGAGGAAAGTCAATATCAGATGCCTTCAGATCTTAGTGCTAGTGCCACAGTGGAACAAAATGACGGTATGCCGCCCACAAGTTCAGAGATGTCTGGAAGATGTTCCAGCAGGTCTTTACTTTTCCATTCCTCTAAAAGGTCCAGTGGTTTGGACTGCCACAGTCCATCTGAGGACAGTGCTTCAAAGAATATGCTAAGTCCAGGGTCTTTGCCTGCAGAACCTCGCGCACAGCAATGCCAGACACCAGACAGTCATGATCACAATTCTCCAAAGGCTGTCCAAAGGAATAGTGACACTTCCTTGGTTCCCCCGGAACAAGGGGAATCTCTGCTGACGGATTCCTCACAAGAATCTTACCATTCTTCAAAGATGTCTTTGCCAAATCTCCCTACCTCTGAGACTAAACAGCTCAGAGCAGAGCACACTGCTCCAAGAAACAATGCTCAGTGTTTGTTTGTCCCAAGACATAAATCAGTGCTGTATGTGTTTCAGGTGTTCAGTATTTTGTCACTTTGTAGTATTGCAATAGATGTAGTGTACAAGGGCCTTTGCAGCTATCAGGAAAACTCAGAAAAGGATGTCTTGATTACAGGTATTATTGAAAATCTCTTTTTCTTTGCAGGCATAGTGGTTTGTTTCCACATAATGAAATATCACTATCAAGCAGTTTTTACTGATAAAACTGTCTTCAGTGTGTATCTTGGTCAAACATATCCAGTATTCCTTTCAATTGCTGTGTGGTGGCTTGCCACACCTTTATGTCACTACTTGCATATCGAACCAATAAGTCACTCTCAATCATTTCATTGTATCAATGTCACATGCTTCGAGTTTTTTACCTTTGCTCAAAGGCTAGCCCCCACCTTTAATGTGGAGTATGTAATTATTTGTGCTGCAATTTATTTGCAGTTGTGGGCAACTGTGTTGCCAAGATCTGTACTGGCTGCAAGTGAAGAAAAAGCCATATTTGAGAGGCTGAATGACAGACACAGAGGTGCATTCTTTATCCATATATGGAGAAAATTGAAGGTTACCTTTTGGGAAAGAGAGAACAATGTAACTGAGCTCCTTTCAGAATCAACTAAAGCATCATGGGCCACCCAATGTCACTCCTTTGCTGTTGTGTCATTATCCGGTTTTACAGCAGTAGCCTATGTCACTTGGAACCACTTTGTTCTTGAGCTGCCTTTACTCAGACTAACCGATTCAGGAAAAGATGCCATCAGGCTTGCCAGTGAAATAGCTCTTGCCATCCCTTTCATTGTCATGTTCATTTGCCATGTGCGTGCCTCAGAGCTTTTCTTCAAATTCCGTCCAAAAAAGGCCACCTACATTGCAGATGGTGTCTATAACGGACATGACTTGATCCTCCTGCTTTGCTCTTGCTTTGTATATGCTCTCCTTATCTTCAGAAGTGTGAGTGCTATTGAACTCCTTTGGGAAGGTGGCCAGAGTTTGTCCATTGGGGATGCTGCCCACTACTGGCTAGCTGTTGCTACTTCTTGTGTCTCTGTTGTTACAATGGCCCTGATGACTTTGTTTCTCATCGTGACCCAGAGACAAGCTGTGCAAGGTAACCGAGCAAGGCAGATTGTTGCAGTGACCTTGATTTATGCGACATGTCTTAACATGGCACAGTGGTTTGAAACAACCTTTTTTGAATCGGAGGGAATCCTGATTAAGACTTTCTTCAATGACACCACAGGCGGTGTAATCAATCTGATAGTGGAACCCTTTATCACAACGTATGACCTCCATGCTGCTCTACTTGCATTTGACTCATATCAAATGTTGTATGCAACAGGTCATGCATAGAGTAACTTGATATTGAAATTGATTCAGTCGATCAGAATTCATGGACTGTCACTTCACATACAAAGACAAAATTTAACTTTGCCTTGGGTGTGTAACTATAAGTTATTTGATGTATTTCTGCAAAGAACTTTTAGGTTTTTTTTGTAATGTGCCCTTATCATCATATATTTTATCAGAACCTGTGAAAATTCCAGAAATTGGCATATTCTTGTTGATTGGAAATGGCATGCACATGCAAATTTGATGAAGTGATGGACATTGCAAAAGTGCAGTTCTGAGGTGAAAACATACAGAATATTTCAAATTTAATGAACTCGGGTACTCCAAGATTTAATTATATATAGCAAGCAAGAAGATTTTACCATATACATGTAGGTCTATCAACTGACTGTTTATGGCACACTGTAGCAAGGTAATTTTGAAAACACAAAATAAGATTCTATGATTTAGTAGATTTCCTGGTAAAAAATAAAATGTCTTTGTTTCCCTTATTTACTGTATAAGCTGTTATTTTCGCGAGGGTTTCATTTTCGCGAATTTCGCGAATCACAGTTGTATCGCAAATTTAACAAGAAAATGTCTCCATGCGCCCTGTTAACAGTGCATTAACTTAAGCGTCGGCATCAATTCGCAAAAACATCTCACAAAAATGTCTATGGCCTCGTCATTCGCAAAATATCTGTACACGAAAATAACAGCGTATACAGTACTTTGTCCACTTGAAGGAGTTTGAAAATGGGGTGAAAGTGCTTGGCTTTGACATACACATCAACAGAACAGGGCACATATCTTGTGGGCATTACAAGTATATGAGTTTTTGGCCTGTGTAATACTCATAACGTAGTGTACTACATAAAATCGACGGTATACAGTATACCAATCTACTGAAGGAACTATGCATATGGTTGAAAGATGGGGTATAACTTCCTGTGTTTTCTGGTAGTGTGATGATTAGTAGAAACTTACATGACCTTTTAAAGGTAGGAATCAATAAAAAGTTTGTCTTTGCAAATAAGTAGAATGTTCTCTATCCTGTCCTCTCCACCCTATCTCTGTCAATATTTTATATCTCTGCTGCCCTGTGGAACCCCTGACTAGGAAACAGGAAGTCCAATCTTGCACCCCTGTTCACAACTGCTTGCCACCAGCCCTCAGGGAAATCTTAGCAATTGAGGATCCCTATAATAAATGACATGGTATATAGGAGCGAATTGATCAACTGGTAGTGGAATTGGCATGATCAAAAGTTTTGGCAAAGCACAATATTAGGATATCTGTCTGTCTCCCTCAGCCATGTGGAAGAACTTGAGTTGTATCTCCTATGATCTTTCTTGTGATGCAGGATTTGATGGTTTTCTATGGGATCCATGATTGCATTTGTCAGGACGTGCTCCTGTACCTTGCAGCAGACATGAATCGGGGATTGAGACGGGTCTATATCAGTTTGAGGGTTCATAGTGCTGCTTGTACATCTTGAAAACTGATGTCACATTGTCCAGTTTCCAGTCAAATGGTGTTATGCTGCTGTTGGCAGAGGACTGAAAAATTATGGCAAAAATAGATATGATCTCAGCTAGTTCCCCAAGGACTCTTCGGTTGAAATTATCTGGTCCAGGTAGGTGCTTTCCCAGGCCAAAATTTATGGAGAAAACTCTTTTCACATTAACTGAGATGTGAACAGCCTTTGGTTGGCATATCTTTCAGTTGTGTGAGAATTCTTTGTTTTACTGATGCCTTCTCTCATTGTGCTCTCTAGAAATGCTGAGTTTGGATGCCGGCCAGTTCTTTTTGGTCTTAGACTAGCCATACTTCTGTTTTTAGAGGAACTATGCCAATATTAGATGATTTCTGTTTTTTGATGTTTTGTTTGACTGGAGAGGGCTTTAGATTAGCCTAATCAAATGTATCAAGACAAGTTCAGTACAATCTTTAGAGAAATTGCTGAACTTCCCAATTGAGATGCGGTGTTTGTGTTTTACACCTGACACCCATGTTTATACCCAGGATAGTCATTTTGTATTCTAGTGGCCATTTGTTCAGTTGATGTCTTTTTCTTATGAGAAGATGCAAGGCTGTGGTTAGCCAAGGCTTGATGTTGTCCTCAGCTTGAGCTTGGTTGTGCAGAATGTGTTTCAGGAATGCTGCATAGAGAATGTCCATTTTAAGAACCCCGACTCCTTTGCTTGTACGTACCGTAGTAACAGCTGTTTTTTTTTTGTTTTCAGTTGTAAGAGAGCAGTTTCTCCATTTCACAACTTTAAAGGCCTTCCCAGTCAGCATTTGTGTATAACTGTACAAGTTAAGGTTGAGGCTTCATTTCTTCTTCTTAAGTATGTTAATTGACACAGGCCTACACTGAGTGAGGAGAGGCTCTGCTCTTCAGATATCCCTTTAGTTGTGTTTATGAAGCCAGCACGACAGACAAGATGTCCTTTCTGAATGAATGCACATCCAGAGATTTCAAGTTTGAGTGAAAAATGGACCATACCATCAGACCCACGGATGAAGATTTATCCAGCTATGGTGATAGACACATTCTGTCTCGAGCAATGATCAGTGGAATTATACGAGAATGTTGTGCTATGCTTTGGTTGGAGGTTTAATGCAGTTGCAGGAATTGCACTTTTATAAGTATAATTGTCATGAAAAGAATTCGTACTCCAATGATTGAACATGGCAAATAAAATCAAACTGTTATGACTCTTTGGTGGCCTCGCATGTGTTATGAAGGTTTATTCTAGATATATCGCTTTAGGGCCATGATAAGCTGTGGGAGATGCCAGTACTTTGCAAACAGAATTGTTATCAATTGCTTTGCTGCATAGTTACAGAGGTTGAAAATATGGAATCGTAGCCCTATCCGAATCCTTGTCATCAGCGGCAACATGAAAATGCATACGGATAAATCCCAAAACCTTCAGTAGTTCTCAGGTGTGAAGGCTGACACATACCTCTTGATATGGTCATGAAACCTGAAGATTGAAGAGCTGAAGCGAAGCTGAAACCAAAGGTAAACATGGTATGATAATGTCACACAGTGTACACTGTTAAAGTAATGCCATGTCGTAATATCAGTCATTTTGTCAACAATGGAAATAGACAGGAGATAGGTCTTGTTTGACTGATTGTCTGTCGTGCAGTTATGCCCATCTCAACTTGTAACCATATCTTTGCATTGAATCAGAGATGTCAAGTGAAACATTGATGTTCATGTACTCCCTCACACTGTTTACCCCCTTTTTATTTAAATTGTGAAAACCACCTCTGAGTGATGTTGCAATATTGCTAATTTTGTCCATGACCAAGGAGTTATGAAAGTGCGTAATTATAGAGAGTTCAAAGGCTGTTTTACCTCAACACTTCTCAAAATTTTAGTGTTCTTGACTTCATTCTCTGTAGCCCTGGTGTCAGGAATTAAATGACGACAATTTCTGCTGATATATCAACATTACAGTGATTTTGATCAGTTTTGTGTGCCCACCCTCTCATTTTTTTTTAAATGATAAGAGAAAGTGTTTCACCTTGAGCCCATTCCTGCTACCGTTTGTTCTTTTCAGGAGAAAGGATTCATCAACTATTTTGGAGAGCAGCGTTTTGGGGCATCAACATTAGATCCATCAAAAGCCATGACAACCATTACTCCTGCAGATATAGGGCGTGCCATGCTGCAAGAAAAATATGTAAGATTGACAGCACTTTTATCTACACTCGGCAAAAAAAGAAAGCAAACACTTTTTCAACTTCATCTTTCTCATAGATTATTTGGTTAATGTTAATATTTCATATACCGTGTTAAAGGTAATTTAATTGGCTATCAACCTAGTACCAGTAGGTCAATAAAAAGGAAACTTTATGCATAAGTGAACACATTCGTTTTTCTCTTCCAAGGCACAAAAGTAAAAATTGCAAAAATGGACAAGTTGTTAACAGTATTCAAGCATAAGTGCTCTTCCATATAACAATGAAACAAAAGACAGATTCAACACAATAAGAAATGCTAATTAATTTACAAAAATCAATTTATGATCTCTATAATGTCTCTGCAACCTTCCAAAGATAAAGAAAGGCAAAAAAATAGTGGAGGAAAATGAAGAATCTTCTGTCAAATCCATATTCAAAAGGCATGAGAGAAGAAGCAATGGTAACAAAGATGGTAGAAATTTGAAATGTTATTCCAAATTAAGAAAATGTGAAATAGTATATTTGGTTCTTTAATTTGTCTCATGAATTCTTCAATTCCATAATAAAAGGGTGTGTACAGTTCTGGTTGAGGTGCGGAATTAACTTTTAACGTTTTGCAAGATATTCAGAAACCACTCTATGAGATGTCAAAGAGCATGCAATTCTAAGGGGTATCAAAAGTTTATTTGATGAAAATCAGTTTCGAAATGGCTAAGATATCCAAGAACAAGGTGAAACAAAGAGATCCTAATAAAAGCGTGGCCTGTCGCCTTTTATTATTATCACTTTTTTGGATATCTCAGCCATTTGAAAACCAATTTTCAACAAATAAACGTTGAATCCTTCTTAAAATTACATGCTCTTTCATATTTCATAAGAGGTTTCTCATCCTCTCACGTAGGAATGTTCAAAACATGAATCCCCACCTCAACCAGTACTGTACAGTCCCTTTAAAAAGCAAAAAAGAAATTCTGTTCATTTTATCACCTTTGCGGCTTACTCCCTATGTCATCTAAATTTCAAGTTGACAGAGAATGCCCATGTTCAACCTTCAGTTTCCCCACTATGTTATGTTTGAGAATATAAAGAGAAACAAGGGAATGAAAACTTATTTCTGCTATTTCATTCATGTCTCCTATTGCATTAAATGGGTCTTCTGATATCATTGTTATCTTGGAGGGCATTTACATATTAATTTCATTGTGTCAATTTCTGCAATTTTTACTTTTTTGCCTTGGAGGACAAAAATGAATGTGTTCACTCATGCATAAAATTCCCCTTTGTATAAACCTAACAGATTGATAGTCAATTAAATAGCCTTTAGAGTGGTATATGACACAATGATTTTTATGAAAATCTTCTATGAAAAATATGAACTGTAAAAAGTGTTTGCTTTCTTTTTTTTACTGAGTATATTTCATGCAAATTGATCTGACATGCATTCTGGTTCTGTTCCAGTGTGGCTGCAGAAGAATGAGAGGATTCGTTTATTAGCTCTTATCACTTTCAAATCAATTCTTGCTTTGCAGTGAATTCCATTTAATCAAAAACATCCGTACATCTATCGAAATTTAGCCCATAATGTGTTCTATCTCCAGGCACTTCACTTGCAAAGTTTTTTTTTGGTTTTTGTTTTTTCATCACCATTCAGTAATTCCTTCAAACTTTATCAAGTTGGCAAGTAGCCATCACATGTCTCAGTAGAAGAGAGAAGGCCATGTTGGCACAATAGAAATTAGGGGAATTAGATTATAAATTATACTGTATTGACAATTAGTTTCTCAATTTTTTGTGCCAATATGCAAGGAAAGCACTGCGGCAGACTTGCCAATCGGCAAACAAAGCTTAGTAGGGGTCAAGTAATGTGCATCCTCCTTTTTGTCCATGCATATATTGTAGGCCGAAGCAGTTAGCTTGATCTTGTCACCAGATGATGGGCCGGACGCAGACCAGTCCAGTCCGACCAACCAAGCCAAGCGCTGCTACCAGTCTACAGGATCCGCCAAGGCTGCCCTCAAACTGATGCCCTCTCACAAGACCAGGGAGTGTCTGCTCCTTAAAGCACTCAACAGGTACATTTTCAGAACTGCCCCCAGGGGAGGGAAGAGGGGGATGGGTGAGGGGGAATTATGTGAAAACAAGTTTGGCTAGAAAATGAAAATATTAACGAGACATGAAAACTCGTCACATTGAGGACGAGTTAGGTGATACGCTTGTGGTCATCAGATGACGGTCATCTGTGATCGACAAGAAAAGAATGTGATATAGGCACCTTGAAGTTATATTGAGCGTGCATGCGAAACCGTTTCTGTAACCACTCGACCACGGGTCATCCACGGAAATGGTAAGACAAAAAAAAAACAATGTATAGATATAACAGGGGGAAAGTCAATGCCCACTCAACTAACGTGGCCGTGTGAACATCTATTGCATTGCTAGACGGAAAAGCGGCCTTGTAACGACTGAGGTCGCTATGCCATTTCTGGCAACTTGGGAAAAATACATCCCGCAGACATAAAACCTATAATTGGCTGGTTTTGATACCTTGCCTTTAATCACAATTTTCAGTGTAATGACGTCATCAAATTACAAAACAATGACATCGTCTTGAAAGACAATTGTTCAAAGTACAACACCTCAGTCGTCGTCATTACATACTATGATTGGTTTGACAAAGTCAACCGGCAAAATTTTGCTGCAGTCGAAGCAATGTGGTCTCCAACACACAAAAAAGAGGGATATGGCGTGTGTGTGTGTCTGTGTGTGTGTGTATAGGTGCGTTTATATACGAACGTGATTTCTACATGGACGAATATGTAATACAAAATTGAAGAAAAAAAAAGTAAAATAGCTAAGTATTTTCGTGATCTTGTGGGGTTCGAACCCGCAACCTCAAGTCTCTGAGACGTCGCCTTTATCCACTCGGCCATATGTCTCGACGAGAAAATATGGGGAACGTAAACTTATGTATGTGAAAGATACATGAGGAATCGTTTTGTCCACATTCCATTCTCATTTTCAGTTTTAAACTGCAAAATTGTCAAAATGATGAGAAGATTTCAAAGAATAAAATGCATGATTACTGCAGCTTATTGTCTCAGCTACGACATACTAAAGTTTCAGAGGAAATGAAGCAAAATCAGCTGAGATAAAGGTGCTTAAACGTTGTTAAGTCAATGCATGGTTTTAAAAAAAATCACCTCCCATAGACATAACACGTAAACTTGTCCGATTTTGCATCTTTACCTTTAATCACAATTTAAGGTATGATGACGTCATCAAATTTCAAAACCATGACATGGAATTAAAAGGCAAATGTTCAAAGTACACCATATCTGAATTTGGGATAATATTGAGCTTAAACAACAGAGATACGAGCAAATGAATGTCAGAAACAGTACCTCAAAAAAATTAATTCCACTTTTTTGATTTCAGATGATGATATGATGACGTCATAATGTATTTAGGGAAATATTGGTACTTGAAACGTTATTTTCAATTCATATGCTTTTGTAATATGCAATAAAAACATAGGGTCACCTGACGTTTTAAAGAGCTATGGCGAAATAAACAAAGACATGTTTTTCGCTATATTTCCACATAGACGCGCACACAAAATTTCAACTTTGACGCCAGCGCATTCCTTTGTTATAGGTCGAAATTGATCGGAAATCAATGGATATTGTTACTTAATGTATCAGGAATCCAAATCTGTCAAAAAATGTGCATTTTCATGTTGCTTACGCGCACTGCGCGCGGAAATGCGCGGACGGACGCGAACGCGCGGAACGCTTAAAATTGTCTGAAACTTCGAGATTTCCCATTGGGAAGTCGTTTTAAGCATTTAAAAACTTTGATGTCTAATGATGTCCTAGGTAATTAGCATTAAAAAGTAAGATAGAGCGTGACCTGAACTTTATGTCCAATGAAAATGATACAGAAATGACCTTTAGTTATGAAGTTATGATCGACATGGGCGTCACCAGGGGGGGTGCGTTGGGTGCGAACGCACCCCCCTTCAGATCCTTAAAAAAAAAAAAAAAAAATCAGTCTGCGAGCGACCTCAACGCCGGATGCTAGATGATTACTCTTTTCTATTTTTTTCTTTATATTTTGCACCAGGGACACACACACACACACACACACACACACACACACACACACACACACACAAATCAATTCGAACCCCTGGTTCTGGCAGCACTGATTTTATACATATCTATTAGTATTCTACAGTGTTTACTATTTATCGACCGTATTACTGTACATCCGTACGATACGGAGATACGTGTGCTACTTAGGGTCTATGTACGTTACTTCTGACCAATCCATTGCCAGCCCAAGAGCGAGCCCTAGCCTCACTAAAAAAAGATGAAAAAAATGGAGTGGCAAGCGTATCATTTTGCCCACCCCCCTCCATAATTCCAGAGACGAGAAGATTTTCTTATCTCTTTTTTTGACAGAAAAACAAAAAGTTACCCCCATAAAAATATTGGAGGGGCAAGCATATTTAAATTTTGACCCCCCCCCCCATAATTAATAATTCCCGAAATGAGAAGATTTTCTTGCTTTTGAAAGAAAACAAAAATGTTGCCCCCATAGAAATGTTGGAAGGCAAGCGTACCATTTGCCCCACCCCACATAATCATAATTCCCGCGATGAAAAGATTTTCTTGTTTTTTTGTTAGAATTCAAGAAATCTGTCCAATTATTTCACCCAAAAGCAGTGGCGTAACTACGGGGGGAGGGGGGGGGGGTAGGGGTGCGCCCCCTCCCAATCCGCTGGTAAAAAAAAAAAAGACTTACCGAAATAGTAATTCAAGTGTTAGTAAACTGCTTTTGAATGAAAGGGTGATCAAGAAATAAGATATTTTTCTATGATTTCTTTTAACCATAATTAGATAGGTATAGATACAGTGTGAAACATTGTTTAAAAACCCCGGACCCGATAAAAGATTGTGATTCAGCGTGATTCCTGGTTGGCATTCTGCATATAAGCAGGATGTGCGCAGTGTACTCGGTACATCCGAACGAAGAGTCGCTACAATGTTGCGCAATGTGATGTAGAATGTACACCTTTGTACCTTACGCTTCGTTATATCAAAGCTAGATCATTGATTTTGCAGTGTTGCTTTACATACTAGTCTATGTAAAAATGTCTTGCATTGCCAATGAAAAGACTTGACCTGGGCTAATTCCTAACTTTTCCATGTACATTATAATACACACACACAAACAAACACGCACAATTAGTTTAGGGGATGCTCTAAAGTGCAGATTTTGGACATCCTTTCCCCGCTTGGTCACTTCGACGCCACCTCGCTGGTCATACCTCCCCCAGTCATGAACATAAACCCACACCCTTGACTACCAGTGGCGGATCCAGGGAGAGGGGCGCACCGGGCGTCCCCCCCCCCCCCCCTTTAATTTCCAAAGCGAAAAAAAATATAGCTTCAAACGGCAGTTTTTGGACAGTAAAATGTCAAAATTTTCAAGCTCGCTCGCTCCTCTCGCTCGCATTTAGTCGTAATGCCATTCTCCTGAAGTTGCTGCCAGTAATTTCCGGCAGTTGCGCCTGGTGCGCCCCCTTAATTTCCAAAGCAAAAAATATATAGCTACAAACGGCAATTTGGGGACTGTAAAATGTCAAAATTTTCAAGCTCGCTCGCTCCGTTCGCTAGCATTTAATCTTTATGCCATTCTTCTGATGTTGCTGCCAGTAATTGCCTGCAGTTGCGCCCGGTGCCCCTCCCCCCTTAATTTCCAAAGCGAAAAAATATTGCTAAGAAAAGAACGGCAGTTTTTGGACTGTAAAATGTAATATTTTCAAGCTCGCTCGTCCCGCTCGCTCGAATGTAATCATTACTAGTATGCTCTCCTGATATTGCTGCCACTATTTGCCAGGAGTTGCGCCCGATGCGCCCCCTTAAATTCTAAATCGAAGAAATATAGCTACAAACGGCAGTTTTGTTTGTTTTTTACTGTAAAATGTCAAAATTTTCAAGCTCGCTCGCTCGCTCGCATTTAATTGTTATGCAATTCTCCTGATGTTGCTGCCAGAAATTGCCGGCAGTTGCGCCCGGTGCGCCCACCTCCTTTATTTCCAAAGCGAAAAAATATGGCTCCAAATGGCAGTTTTGGGACTGTAAAATATCAAAATTTTTAAGCTCGCTCTCTTCGCTCGCTCGCATTTATTGTTATGCCATTCACCTGATGTTGCTGCCAGATATTGCCAACAGTAAGTTGCGCGCGATGCGCCCCCTTAATTTCCAAAGCAAAAAAATACGGCTACAAACGGCAGTTTTTGGACTGTAAAAATGTCAAAAATTTCAAGCTCGCTCGCTCGCTCGCTCGCATTTAATTATTGTTATGCAATTCTTCTGATGTTATTGCCACTAATTACCGGCAGTTGCGCTCGTTGCGCCCCCACCCCTCTTTTATCTCCAAAGCGAAAAAATACGGCTCTAAATGGCAGTGTTTGGACTGTAAAATATCAAAATTTTTAAGCTCGCTCTTTTCGCTCGCTCGCATTTAATTGTTATGCAATTCTCCTGATGTTGCTGCCAGTAATTACCGGCAGTTGCGCCCGATGCGCCCCTACCCCTCCTTTATTTCCAAAGCGAAAAAATATGGCTCCAAATGGCAGTTTTTGGACTGTAAAATGACAAAATTTCCAAGCTCGCTCTCTTTGCTCGCTCGCATTTAATTATTATGCCATTTACCTGATGTTGCTACCAGTAATTACCAGCAGTTGCGCCCGGTGCGCCCCCCTTAATTTACAAAGCAAAAGAATATGGCTACAAACGGCAGTTTTTGGACTGTAAAATGTCAAAATTTTCAAGCTCGCTCGCTCCGCTCGCTCGCATGTGGTCGTTATGCCGTTCCCCCGATATCGCTGGAAGTAATTTGTCGTTTCACACCGTCATTCTATAATCCATTTATAAGGGGTACAACCCTCTCCGGCACTTCCACACCCTCACCCCCCCACCCTTGCTCGCTCCCTCGCATATTACCCCCCCCCCCCCCCCAAGATGAAATCCTAGCTACCGGTGCGCCGGTTTCCCTAAAAAAAAACTGTAAGGGATTGAGAAGCTTCCTATATTCCAAATGTCTGTCCAAAAAATATCGTAAACATTTAGTGTCAAAACGCACCCCCCTTGAAAAAAAGCTGGTGACGCCCCTGATCGATCATGTAACATGGTCCGAAAATCACAAAATGGCGCCTAGATGACGTCATAGATATGTTACTGTCATGAAAACCTTATTGTGGCTAGATATTGTCATGAGACATGTTGACTGAAAATGTCATGTTATTCCGTCATGTCAATGTTGAGATATTCACGACACAAAATGTGCCAGAAAGAAAGAAGAATAAAAAGAAAGAAAGGAAGATTTTGACAAACACAATAGGTGATACGCTAAAAGCGTATCACCTAATAATGATAATCAGAAGATTTGATACCCAAAATAATGACTTGTAGGAACCAGTAAGATTACCATGTCTAATTAAGTCAAAATCACATGTCTTTTTAGGACCAGTGTGTTTGTTTTTCAGTCTTGTGTATTTTCATGACTCTCCTTATAAAAGATGTCAAATTTAATATGGAGCTAACCATTCCTGGACTTTTTCAGAACTGCGTAATGTATCTAGAGCAAAGGAACCACACAGATTCAGTTGTTCAAAATGTGCCATACAGTAAATGTTTGAAATGAAAGAAATCTTTTCTTTTAATCTTTTGATGTTACCACAGGCTGCATTGAACCATATGGTCCACCTATATTCAAGTAGGGCCTATTTTTTTTCAGACTGCAAAGGGGATGTGTGCTTTTATCATTTGGTATTACCAAATTTAGCTCCCTTATCTGACTCAAGGGAGTTAACTACAATGTGAATCCTTTTCAGTGAAAGTTTTTGTAGCTTATCCTTTTCTATCGGACCTTTCCCATTTTATGAACTTGCCTATTTCAGGCATGGAACAGGGAATGACGGATGCATCAAAGCCCTGATGAACATCCCTCACAAAATGCGTCAGATGTACGTCCATGCCTTCTGCAGTCTGGTGTGGAACCAGATGGCCTCGTGGCGGATAGGTCGCCATGGTTACCAGGTTCAGGATGGGGATTTGGTACTGCAGGAAGACTCTGAAACCAAGGTGATTGCCACTCAAAACCTTTAGAACTTACTCTGAAAACTAGAATTCTCACACATCAAGCAACTGTATAGCCTGAGAGATATAGATACATGTAAATCAATATATATTGAAGAAAATCCAGTAAACACAGAGGAAATTGCAGCTTTTTTAGAATAGTGGGTATATTTGTCTTGTACCCCAAAATCAATCTCCTCCTCTTATCATGTGATAAAGTTAATCTGATATGTAATCAAAATTATGTAGCTGTTGATTTTTCTCATGGCGATGCAAAAACCAATAGCTCATACATGAATGGGCCTGCTCTGTCTTCTTACTCTCCCTCACTCTCCATGTCTTCCCATCATCATTGTCACTATTCCTTTGTCCTTGAGCAATAATGTATAATATAATCAGAGAGAGTAGTCAAACAATATCTGTTACAGAGACGGGGCCATTTCTATAATGACAAGGTTTTGTGGCCAAGGATTTCATGCTCGCTTTAACGAAGTTTCATAACGAAATACTCTTTCATTTTCTCAAGTGTTTTTTTGCACTCAAGAATTTTGCTTATTGTATCAGAGTATGCTCTATCTATGCTCATTATAAGTTTGCCTTTACTTATAGCACACTTCAAAGCCATTATCAATTATCCTTGTGCTGTTGAAATATGATGAATAACTGTTGTCCTTTTGACTCGTATTCCAATCTTTTATTACCCACAACAGGTGCATGTTGTCAACCAAAAAGACATCATGGGTGGCAGCTTTTCCATCACCGACGTGGTCCTCCCCCTGCCAGGCAACAACGTACAGTTTCCAGCTCACGCAGTGGGAGAAGAATATCAGAGAAGGTTGAGAGATGGAGGTCTTGGGGAGTGCAACTTCAGGCTTCCAGCCCTCAGACTCAACGTCCCAGGGGGCTACAGGAAGCTTGTTAGTCACCCAAGAAACCTGGTCTGGGGATGGGGCGGGCGTGCCGCAAGTGACGAAGGAGATGATGCTGGCCAGGGAGAAACATGTGGAGCTCAGACGTGGTTGCCAGGCAACGGTGGTAAAAGGAGACCTAATGACACCCCAGGGAGCATTGCTCTCCAAAGCAGCAGGGGTGATGATAATGTTGTCTGTGGGAGTGGCATGGACTCCAGCAGTGCTGCTAATGAGCCTTGTCTTCACCCTTCTCTTGGTAGCGAGATGAGAACCGCACAGAAGGAAAAGACTTTAAAGCTCTCCTTTGACTTGCCGGCATCATGTTATGCTACTGTTCTTCTCAGAGAATTAATGAAGAGGTGACACCAAGTCCATGCTCATTTTTGCTGTTCAACATTGCTCCATTATATTTCCAATTATCTGTACGTTCTCAGACTATAAACAACCATGCTGTGCTTCATCAGGAACTGTGTTCATGTGCACACGAGGAGAATTCATTTTAAAGAAAAGAAGGAAATATATATCATGTAATGTCGTTGTGCTCATAAGATGTGTGCAGTTGTGTTGCATCTGCAATATGTAAACAGACAGCTTTGATCAATTGCCAAATTGCAACCTATATAAGCAGGAAAACAACTTTGATATTCATTGTGTAGCATTTCAAATCATTCTATTCAATACCTAGACTAACATAAAATAAGTATGGTTCAGTGCTCATTTACACCGATGTAGGGCAATTTGTCAATCAGTTGTAATGAAAACATCTCGCCGGAAGAATTTCATGAATTTGAGGAAGTATGGTGGATGTAACAAACTGGTAGAATGAACAGTGTTACCATGGTGCAAGATTTAATCTATGTATGAGAAATGCAGGCTGAGCAGTCTTGAAATTACGTAGACACTCAACACTGCTCGAGACTTCACCATACGGTAAAAGCCCATTGAACATTGCACATATTGAGAGAGGAATGTTTTGTTGTCACAGCATTAATTCTGTTCCCATCACGGAGACAAATCATTTCAAACATTTTTGTACATCTCTTCCTTGTTGCAATGACTCCTATATTAGGTACTCCTGATCAAAGACAAATTTGCTTCTTTGCTTTCACTTTCATTTCGTGCAATGGCTTTTCATAACACACCCAGATGAAGATACAGATGGCTTACAGATATTCATTTTCATGTCCGTTTTGTGGGGATGCAAGGAGAATGAGACATTGCAATAAGTAACCATTCAGTCTAAGTTGAAAAAAAGAATGTGTGGTGTTTTGACAGTACTGGTACTCTCTGGTATCATTTACATGTCTGCCAAGAACAAGAAGGGTGCTATTATCGCCTTCTAAGATTTGAGCGTAAATAAAAATGAAACAATCAATTTTCAAGAAATAAACAGCTTATTTTATCAAGTGTTGGTAGATTTATATGCATTGTTCCAAATCATAGGGTAAAATAGCATCCTTGTGGTTTTAATCTGTAACATTTTACTGAAAATGAAAATAATTCAAAATTGACACTGTAATGTAGAGGAGATCAAACTCTGCAGCATAATACCTAACTCAATATCCCCCCCCCCCCCCCAATTGTGATTAAGCCCTTCTGGTTCTCCACTGACAAAGTAATCTTCATATCACTGTGTACCTGTCATGTATTTCCCAGTGGCGGATCCAGAGGCGGCACACCAGGCGCGCTCCCTCTTTGTTTTTTGTTAAAACAAAAGAACTGAAAATCAAAAGTTGGGGGTGGGGGCGTGCGCCCCCTTTTATTTTGTAAAGGTGCCTCTCCTTTACGGAATTCCTGGATTTTCCCGCTTCCTGTTGCTATGATGTATTAATGGGCCGTGAAAGAACTCACAAGTTCATCATGTACATGTAATCTCTTTTGCTTTCAATACCTACCCAGATGAAGATGAAAAGATGCATTATTAATTTTTCATGTCGATTTCATGTCATATCTGATGAACAAGACATTGTAAAAAGTAGCCATGAAGGCCAGGTAGAAGCAATATTTGCATTGTTTTGGCAGTATTATCAGGGCTCTATTACGTATTAGTTGCATCAATCTGTTGTTTCAGAATATTTCTTCTTGCTAAATTAATGGAACATGAGAGAGCTCTTAGTTTATCATTTCAGTGTTTGTTTGTTTTTTTGCTTTATGTAAGCACCCAGAGAAAGACTAAAAGATTAATTTTGTAATTTTTCTGTTAAAAGCTCTTAAAAAAATAAATCTGTATTGTATTTTTTAAATATACATGTATAAATTGTATTTTTCACTCTATTTAGTCTTGAAGAAACAAAAGCATAGTATCCATGGGGTGTCATCACTCTATGGAAACATTTACATTATACCGGTATATGTGTTGTATTGGTCAGTTGTTGTGGACTGGTTGCTACTTTTAGAGCTAAAACCAGTTATGTCAGATATTTGTCATTAACATTAAGCATTCACATTTGCTTGGCTTTAGTGTAACTCACAAGAGAAAGATGTGTCAAAGGCACATAAGGTAAACTTGACTTATAAATATGGAATAAATTCATTCAGAAGTATTCAATGAGTCTGGAAATTCCGATTGCTTGTTTGTATTTACTTGCTTAAAGGGAAACCCAGTCCAAATATAAGTTAGTCTGATAAGAAAGAGTAAAATCTTACGAGTTCAATGGTATAATTTTCATCGAAATCGGATGAAAAATAAGGAAGTTATGACATTTTGAAGTTTTGCTATTTTTTCAGGAAACAGTTCTTGAACAGTCAATATGAATATGAAAATGGCAAAGTGAGCATGTCATACCCTCAAAACTTGCCATATAGTTTGTACATAAAATTTTGAAATTTCCAGTTTTCCATTCAAATGCAAATATGCCAAGGCTCAAATTCTGATATAACTAACTGATCACTAAACTGAAGTTATTCAACCAGGAATAACATCATGTTTTAGACTTCAACAATAGAAACATTGAAATTTTCGTCACTTTTTGTACACGATCAATGGAAAATTGTGAGGTTATGACATGGTCAGCTCACTCATTTGCATATTCATATCCACTGTCTAGTCTGGAGACAAATATACTGCTAGAGATATTAGTTCAAACATTAATTTAAACTAACTGACTGCATTTGAAAATACCAACATATTAGATCACTGAACATGCAGCTGTATTGCTTAAACAGTGAAACTACACGTTCCACCACCTTTCTTTTTCAGACCATACACATTGCATCTTTTGATGCATTATCATTGACAGCATGCACAAGAAGACCTGCTTACAAAGGAGTCTCAAAGTATGCATCATATTCAACGCATATATCAGGTGTCTATTTTATTAACAGCAACTGATGAGGAGTATCCTCAAAGCATTATGAATTAGATACAATCTCTGATTTCACTCCATCTGCTGAGATACCTTCTTTTTTTTTTAAGAAAAAAGAAAAGATACAGGGAAGGATATTTGAAAGCATTTAACTTGATGTCAAATTTGTAAGGGCATATGCTGACTGCTTGTTAACAAGGCAAGACACTTTTTCATGAAAAACCATTCTGCACACCAACTTATTCTACAAGTACACTGCTGCCCAAACGATGCAAGGTATGGCATCTTCTTTAACTCTTTATGTGCCACGTTTGCACGTCTGACTCAGTCGTCGATGTGCCAACTTCGCATATTCTGCTCAATCGCACAAACCCGCCCAAATCGATCAATAAATCGCCAAATGCAGTAGTACAATGAAAGCATTTCCCTTGCCTTCCTTCCTCTCGCATATGACTTGCATTTTATGTGGTGATTGTTTATCAAGCCGTGTTCCTTTCTGGATTTGCGCGTAAATTCCAAGTTCCTGTCACTGTCTTGTGTACAAAAGTCATGATTTTACAGTAATGTAGCTACAAATTGTACTGGTCATATGAAAGAACAACAATCATAGACTTGTCATACAATTTATATCAAAGCAAAGCAGGACATTTTCTCTACAATGTAACTCACTATTTGTCCAGCTTAAAAGAAATCTATAGGAGTAACATAGCTTTGAAAAACAACATGTTTTCTCAAAGCATGACTACGTTTGTGTCTCTGAATAATGTGGCACACAGGAGGCTTCCGCAATGGCACATAAAGAGTTAATTCACAATGTATGGATTTTGAGGGTCCCTGCCATAAATCCCATCATACACACAATTGACTTTCCTGGTTTGTAGCAGCCAGCTACGAATACAGTATATGCTTGATGATAATAATCATATTCATTGATGCATTGCCTGCTTACAACCAGAGCTGATGAACTCAAAACCTTGAAAAACAGTACGCAGAGAGTGACGCCATAAAACAGTCCTTCAAATACACGGGAAAGAGGTTTTAACTTTGAGGAATCACATGTTGCCTGCAACATGCAAGATGCCCCTTTACATGTCGCTCTCGTGCACTCCTGTTATAACAAACATTGTTATGATGAAATTTTCGCAACAAGGAAGTGAAAATTCAGGTCCCAAAATCATCATCATCTTCATATATTTATGTACTTTACTGTTTGGGAATGATGAAATTTTGATATGATAAAAGAAAACTGCCCTTTCCAAGGACTTTGTTATAACTGGGGGGTGTTTCATCAACATTTGTCAGCAGCGCTGACAATTTCAGCAAAATCCTTGGTTTTGATCGGCTGAGGTGCTCTGGTCACTGACTGTTACTATGGTGATTCAAGTTGTCAGCGCTGACAAACGTTGATGAAACACCCCCCAGGAGGCTCATGTATCACAAATAGAACATCAATTATGCATTCCAGACAGTAAATGCTTCAAATTTGACAATATGCGAGAAAAAGTCAAATATGCTGCTACTCTACATGTGTATGTGACATTTGAAGTCTTTACAGAAATGATGTGTCATTGCACTCGTGGATACAGGTAACAGAATAGGCAACTCTGGCTCCACATAACTGTCTTTGCCTCTTTATTATTATAATTTGAATTTTGAATAACAGTAATCAAGGACAGCCTGTACTCTTGGATATAAGGAAAGAAATGATTGAGTATGTTTAGGAGCCTGAAATGCATCAAGGCTAAGAAATAACAATCCTTTGATCAGAATTACCACTTACATCAACAATCAGGTATAAAGCTTTTCAGATATCATGTCAAACTTTTCATCTTGACTCAATATGGGAAATATGAATGAGACATTGCAGTTGACTCTTGTAGCTGGTTAAAGGAATATATTAATGTATGCCTTTTGACAGAAGGGAGGGGGCACAACTATGGCAATGAAAAGGTTTACCCAATTAACCAAGAAATTTACTACAAAATACCTCCGCAAGTCATAGCTATATGCATGGACTCATAATAAAGTAGGTTGATCCATATCATGGTAACTGAGCTATATACATTGAGCTAGATTTGGGGCATTTTCACAGAAGAAGAATGAACAACGTCATCACTCAAATATGACTAACCTTTACACGCTGACATGGCTTCTATCAGAACCCTAGTGACCTGCATGAATCATATTAAAGGGGATGGCTAGTAACTGATCAGTGGGAATCAGTGGGAATGCTGGAGGATGATTGTTCCAATCCTTGTGGGATTCATTTAAGAGTACATTATATATCTATTGTTGTGTGAAAATTATTTGCTTCAGAATGGTCTCATATTCAAGTAATGTGCAGTTTAATGTTTCCAGGTTTCCTGGTCAGTGATGGGGCATTAATCTGCACATTACTTGATTATGAGACCGTTCTGAAGAAAATAATTTTCACACAACAGTAGATATATAATGTACTCTTAAATGAATCCCACAAGGATTGGAACAATCATCCCTCAGCATTCCCACTGATTCCCACTGATCGGTTACTAGCCATCCCCTTTAAGTGTCGGAGATACAAGTACTTCTATTCAAAATTAAAATTCAAAATGTATATTAAAAAACAAGCTTGGTGAATGTAAAAGAAAAAAAAATACGTGGAAGCATGCATAACTATTGGTTGTATACTGTCTAAACCTCAGGAGTGCATTATTCACATCTACATCACTTATATCAATATTTCTTTTTGCAGGCCAATATGACCAAACCCAATTCTATAATATACATATATGTACACTACATGATACAATATTTTAAATATTTCTCTCATAGAACTCCCAGAGTGACCAATTTCCAGAAAGAAAAAAAAATATGTTTGTTATTTCCCATCTTGTAGTACACTTATTTCATAACTGCCTCTAAAATATCTTGAAGGGGAAAAACTCTTCACAGTATCTGTGTAATATGACTGAAAGTTTACAAAACATATAGCTGGACCGATACACTAGCAATGTGTGGATGTTGGTCCATGACTTATATCAATTACTCATTGATGCAAATGAATTTTTTTAGTAGTTTCCAAATAGTAAATGTACAAATTATGCTATCACATTTTAGATTACCTGATTATATTTCTGTGAAATCTTAACACAGAAAATCTTGTATGAAGATAACCTGACAAATGTTATGATTTCATCTTCAATACAGAGAGATGTCGTACATTTCAATTTCAATTAAACATCTTGTCAATGGACATGACACAGAGTTGGAAGTATGGACCGACACAGCAAAGTAGAAATGTGTAAATCAGCATGAAGTCTGTAGATAGATAGGGGTGATACAGCTGTGAGATAAGACGTATGGAGGTCATCCTTTATGATGGATAACCTGTAAGAAGAACCATTGTAAAGGGGGGTGGGGGATGAAGAAAAAAAGGAAAGAAAAAGGCCCCGGATCACTGAAATAGAGGTGAGTTCCTCTTCATGTGGGCTAAGGTCTGTGTCCTGCTACCAGATGAAATCGCACTGTTTTCTCCATCTAGGGGTGTGAAGCAGATGACTGGTTACAAGCACAGCATGATTCCTCTCCTCCTCATTGTGGTAGAATGGGTTTACTCCTCAAACAAGGGTATCTCCTCTCGTTACCTGAAACCAATGAAACCATGGATACACTTCAATGGGGGAAGAAGCAAGCAAACAATACAATGTGCAACAAACCAAGGAGGTACTAGGCGAGCTTGCCTATTTCCTCCTTGATCAAACCAGATGTAAACACAAAACATCAAAAACAAGTGCAATGCAGATTCAGAACTCTAATAGAGTGAAAAATGTTATCTTATCTTTTTTGCTTTTCTCTCTCACTCTTTCATTCGTAAGGGGGTGGGGGCTGTGAAGAGGAATTCTATGTGCCAACACAGAATGCTGTGTAAGATGATGATATACTATTAAACATGCCTTACAATCTGACATATAATCAAGTACACTGTAGTATCATAAAGACACTATCATTTTGGCTGAAATCATCACTGGTCTGTTGCTTATTTATGTTTACTTTGTAAGGGGATTCTCCTCAAGTAGGGCAAATTCAATCTGAGAAACCTGTAATGATCACAGTAGGAAAGTGGTATGTCCACTGATTTACTTTGCTGATCAGTGCAAATTGTTTTTAACTCTTGAGAGATAGTTTATAATAATCCATACTTTTATGCTTCACTGTTAATAGAGACAACGGCAATGTCATGCCTACATGGATGGTGAGTTGTTTTAATTTCAATACGGCTAACTTTTTTAGGGGATGTGGGGGAGAAGTAATCATGACATAACTTGGCACATTGACGGTTAATAGGAGAGAGCTGAGAGCAGATAATATGTACTGCAAGACTGACTGATTTCTTTCTTTCAAACTCTTCTACAAACTGTCCGTATTCTCAATTCTTACCCTTGCTTCCAGGTATTCTATTCGTCTTTCCAAACCAGTGAGTTTCTCATTCAGTACAGCAAGTCTTGATCTACATGATGTGTCTAGAAATAAAAAGTAATGCGATATTATGAAAATGTGAACGTGTACCTTTCAGCCTAGCAGAAACGTAAGAATGTCAGATATCTCTGTGGCTATTGAACAATTGCTACAAAGATTAACTATTCAGCCATTCACATTTCCCTAAATTACTTGTTTTTCTTACTCTTTTGATAGACAAAAAGTAAAACATCGCACCAAAAGTGTGCACAAGATTGCAGAACTTCAGCTCTGAAAATACAGTCTCCCTCTTTTCTATCCCCCGCACCCTCCCCTGCTTAGCCACTCCGCTCCCTTGCACATATCCTCCAAGTTCGTCCCCCCCCCCCCCCCCCCCCGTATATAAATTTGAGACAGATATGCCAGAGTCTGAGCTGAGAAAACAGACATGACAAAAGTCAATGCAAACACTGACATATCATCTGACTCTTGTCTAGAGACAGTACAGTTATTTCAATCAAATCTTTCCTGAATTTTGACAACAAATCCATTTGTACATTAAAGCAACACTGCACACTGGCACTGGTCAAACGGTCCTTGACTAGTAAAATTTACTGTCAGGCCAGTAACTATTTCAGGAATTTACCAGTGAAAAATGGACAAACTCGGTACCAACAAAGTGTGCTAGTCCGACAGACTGGTCGGACCAGTAGAAGAAGTGGGTTAGTGTGAAGCCATGATTAACGTAATGTCTGCCTGGTTTTGTATGTTTCCTAGTTTTTCATTTGTTTGTGTTATATTATTAACCTGTTCCATACGGGAACCTGGTGGACTGTGTATTAAGTCTATGGGCATTTCAGAATTCAGTACGGAACGGGTTAACACAAGCTGAATAATGCAAACTCTGTGTCAGGACTCTGAGAATAATCTAGACTGTAATATAAATAATTGAGTGTGCGCACGCACGCAATATTGATGTATCAAACTTGAAAAGAAAAATAATAAAGAGCATGCGTTTAAACTTGTGTTTTCATTCATACATGCTGTACAGCTACTGTAGCAACTTGTTGTACAATAGATGAGTACCATTTTGCATGAGATAGCATTATCATTGTCTGTGTGATGTTGCTATGATGCCTGCTGGGCAGGTTATTAATATTGCATTTCAATGGCTGCAAAGGCCAATCAAAGATACATGTATGTGTTCTTGCTGCACTTTGCATTGCGTCTAGGACTTCGTTTACTATTAACTGGCACAGAAGCAACGGTGATTACCAGGTGATACAAAAAAAAAATGTCACTTGATCGCAGAACATAGCATTGTCTGCAAGATTGATTGATTCATTGTATGATGATATATTGAGCAGCACTAATGTGCTTTCATATCCGTAGATATCTCAAATCCAGAAAACCCAAATTGCACCAAAATCACAGGATATACTTAATAGCTTATTTTCAATCACTCATGAAAATTTGAACCAAAATGGTCTTTGGGAAGCATCAATATCAATGTCAACATTATGTTGTTACTCAAAACAACTCGCTCTTGGTGAGCAATCGCAGCGTATGCTGCCTGCACAATCTGAAAATGAAGTTAGCTGTCTATTTTTGCGATAAATCTTTCACGTAACTGGGAGCAAAAATAAGAATCCATGTTCAAATGATTTATGGCGAGTTGAAGTCGGATGAGAAATGCAGTTCCTACATTGCACAAGATCATGCACACAAAGACAGACAGACACACATGCACGCATCACACGATCAGAGCTGCACTGTCGCAGTTGACAGCGTGACCTTTAAAAGTGCAGCTCCCATCGTGTAATGTAAACTCCTAATTATTCAAAATGGCTGTCAGTAATAGATGATGTACATGTACTGTTCGCACACGCTGCATATAATTTGCGTTTTTGGTAACTTGTGAAGTGTATACATGTCAATATTGATAACATAGACATGAAGTCTAATTCATGAAGATTGTCATTAAATTTTAATGAGTATGAGGTGAAAAAAATGATGTCAATTATCAAAACTCAACGCGATCAACATTTTCATTTTGTGTTCGCTTTGACATGAGTTGTAGACCATCCTGGTACAGCAGCCCTGTCACATTTTTGCAGCAACTGGGCTGTGTAACTTGTTATAGGTAGGTCTACTGTAATTGTTGGCCATTCCCTAACCCCCCTCTGAGAAGCCACAAATTTCATGACATTCTTTTTCAAGAATGGAATTTACGCACTCTGTGTGAAACAGCACTAGCACCAAAAAAACTATGGAAAGACTTCCACATATGTACCCCCCCCCCCACACTATCATACACCTAGAACTTCTAACGTTACATTGTATGAGCTTCCTCTGAAGTCCGCATTTCCCTAGGACACCGAGATCAATGTTACCCTTGGTAAACTCTAACCCTAACCCTATCGGCTATAGTATAATAAGAGCTAAATCCTAAACTGAGTAAACTCTCTAATCCTAATCCCAAAAAGCCACATAAACTTATTCATATTACTTATACATGACATATAGAGTACAATTTTGTAACTGCGGCAGTAAGCGGCCGTGCAGCCGTTCGCGGCAGGTACAACATACACGGTAATATACCGCTAAACACAGCATTGCACTGTTACATGCACACTACACATTAGCCCCGGAGACCGCGCCGCCAGGCGCGGTCCTGGCGGCTTCCCCGCAGTTTCGCTTATGTTAGTTCCTAAGTATTCTGTGCGCTTGTGCAAGTGATTGTGAATTCTGTGAACATCGGTGAGCTGCTTATAAGACATCATTTTGTGCATCACAAGCAATGAAATGCATCAAACAGTCGCCGATGATAGTCATTTAGGTTTCATCGACCCATGTAAGTATTCCTACTTAGTTTCTGTTGAAAAATTAAGGAAATATAGCGCCGCAAAGGCACCCGTTTGTTCAACATGAAGATCTTTTATGGGAGCACGGCGCAGCCGCCACACTGCGTGTGGCGGCTGTCGCAGTTAACTACACATATACTAACACACTAGCAATCAATAAAAACCAACCGATAAAATAGGCATGATCTCTGACGAAAGTGAAATTTTCTCACCTAAATGACAACATATCGCATCCAAAATAAAATTTTCAGTACTTCTTAATCTGAACATAACAGTTAAGAAACAATGGTCCAAGAAACTTGATTTTTTTTGTCGTTTTCTCGATGTTCATGGATTTTGAAAACATATCAAAATAGAACTTTCGCGAGCCGATGTGGGCCGCCATTTTTTTTCGGAGAGTGGATGTTACCATCGAAAAAAAAAATGAGAAAAACACGAGAAAGACATCAACAACACCACCAGAATTGCAATCTTGTTTGCGGCCAATGCATGTGCACCCGCTATTTTCACGTGCTTTCGCAATGGAAATTGGCGCTTACGCAATGTTCGCGAGACGTGTGAAGGCGTTCAGCTAAAGATCGCGGAGCACGCGTGTATTGCATAGGGATTGTACATCGTGCCGCAAGCAGAAATACTACGTCGCATATCGCCCTTATCGGCAAAAATTGTGCCGGGTTTTGCCCTGGTAAATCATGAAAACTGCGTTGGTCAATGGTAAATTTCTTTTATGAAAACAATTGCGTTAATGAATAATCTTGTCTATGATATATGTAATGCCTAATGGTTGAAAATAATTTGCCTGATTTGTAATACAAGTTGGAAAAACCCCTAATTAACAATGCTTAAACTGCCGCAAACGGGATATTTTACTCTAGCGGGGGGTACATACGGAAGTCTTGCCAAAACTATGCCAAAAGCTATCATCTTTGATGATTTAAATCCTGCAGACAAGACACCTCACCTCGCTCGTCCACTGCCTGTTTTACTATGCGTTAAAGTTTACACTACAGACAGTGCATTAATTTTGTTGACAGCCAGCCGTGCAGGTTAGTACCGCAACACACATATGTACGAGTGGGGCTACACTAAAGCGACACACCCAATTCTACTGGTACGGAAACAAACACGGGCAGGGACATATGCGCGGTACCCAAACTTACCAAAAGAATTGAGAAAATCAGCTATTTTCTTGATATTCGTTGTGATGATTTCGATGTATTCTCTATTGGCCCAGTCTTCTTGAATTTGATTCCGAACAGTGGATGATTGGGGCATTCCGCGCGACATCTTGCTGATGGTGTTGTTGCCTGTTTGATGTAGACAACTAAAGGGGCAATGAGTTTACAGAGTGAGCGCTAAAAATTCATTGTATTATCAAATACGCTGCAATCAACAACTTTAAAAATATTAACAAGCTGCAAAAAATTATATTTGCAAATTTATGATATATTTGTTTTGATTTTTTGTTTTATAAAATCTTACCAATATTACACACGTACTAATGCGTTGATTGCAGCTGTAAGAAGTTGAGCTTACTTCCTGGTTCGAAACAAAAACAAACTTGGCTCGCATCCTATCGGGCAAGCGAAGGACTGATCGGATGACAACAGCGGAGGAGATGCCGCCTCACGACGCGACGACGCGATAGTCGGTGTACGCATGCGGCCTCAAGCGAACCAGCGATGCGATCGTGCTGGCTAGCTAGCGGCTGCGCTGTAACGCATTTCAATGCGAAAAGCACTACGACAAAAGTAAAGCTGGGAGCGGGAGTTCACAAGACTTCATCCAGTAGTTCGTAGCAGCTCAGCGAGCGGTCGGTGGATAAACGTGGACGCACACTGAAACTTCGGGTACATGTACATCTACTTTCTGATTGGACGACATCCACACTCTTATTACCGATGATTTGTAGGACTGTGTGCTGTACGAAACTTCGACAGCTTCTACATTTGTTTAACATTCGAGTTCTTCCTAATCTGCATATGTTTAGACAGGTGGATACCCGTTTCAGGCTGCTAAAAAGTTGAGAGAGCTTCATCTGATCGGAATTTGGCTCCGCTACTCGTAGAACTAAGAGTTGATGCTGCTGTCGATGTCGAATCCCGCTGAGTGTAAAATCGCCACACGAGTGCGAATGAGGATTAACTTCTCTTCCATAAGGTGCGACTCCAGTATTAATCTTACAGCGTGAGACACCATTCTCATGTGAACAGAACAATACTGGATATATCACGGGCTCACGGCATTTGCGATATTTCTTGTTTCACAAGAACTTGTGATGGAGAAGGTAGGTTTTGGAAATATTGTTTTCCTATTCAGCCGATATCTTTTGTCCTTACAAATGAAATAACTTTGTTTCTTTCTATAGTCTTAAGTTATTGTCAATGGGATGATGCTTCTCTGACAAAATTCAGGTTTCATTGAAGAGCATGAGCCCCCCTCTTTATTTATTTTTTTTTTTTTGGGGGGGGGGGATATGATTAGGCCTAGCTACTTGATGTTTTCAAACTGTTAAGCTTTAATTGTACTTTGATGTAAACTGGTCCATTCATTGTCCTCAATATTGGGTTGCGTAATTTCTTTTCAGTTGTCTAATTCTGTGATACGTGGACCTACTCGCACTCACATTCAGTTACAAGTAACACAGTTCAATTCATGAAAGGCCTATCACATAAAATCTCAAAAGTCAAACTATAGATTTTTTTAGCAGATTTTCATGTTTTTATGAAAGAAGTTTGTTGTTATTTATCTCTTTTGATTTTTCCTTATGTAGATGGGATTATTTTTCCATGTTGGGTCTTGCTGAGAATTAGATACCGGTACAGTCTACAGAATCTTCAGTAGTATGCCAAATTAAGAACCGGTAGTCGGTACAGGAAGTCAGGATTTTTAGTAGTTTTGCAATACTTCTACTTCCCCTGCATATGTTAAAATGTGATACTAGAGTGTAGGAGAATTCCTTCCCAAAACAAATAATCTACTATAGGCACCTACTGTGTACCAGGCGCTTCTGTCATGTTTATGCAGTACAAATGTACTGTGAAGTTGTATTTGAGGTCATTACGTTAAGTCTGGATTTTGAAGTAGAAAGGTAGACTCTATAAAGGAAATAGGAATCATTTCAGTGTCAAATTTACTTATAATTTCAATCCACAACTACAAACTGTACCCTTCTAAAAGAAAATAATTTACTTACAATAAAGCTATTATGAACACTAGTTTTACATCTACTCTGGATTTAAGAGGTAAATCTCTTTTGATTTCCCTTGCAGATCAACTGTAATTTAACAAATATTCATTCTTGATATTATATGACAACTAAGGTTCAAATGATATTTTGTATCCAGCATAATTTCAAAAATTGAATTAGCATTCAAAATTGAATTGATGTCATTTTACAAGTTTGGTTTTTTTTAATGACATCTTTAATGACATTCCCTAGTGGAAAAAAAGTAAACACATGACTTATTGTGTGTATGTGTGAGGGATGGAGGATGTACAATGTATGATGACTGTGAAAATTTTTTACAACTTTCAATTTGTGTTTCAGATTTTTTAATGTCATGTTTGCTCTGGTTATAAATCATAGTTTTTCACACAAACTGTGTGTCTCTGTATGTGTCCTATTCAATACATCCTCTTCCCAGTATGCAGACAGGCAAACAAACAAACATTTCAGTCTATCTACAAAGTACTATGCTTATCTATTTATTGTATGAAATGTAAAATGTACAGATGCTGTACATACATTCCCTACAAGTAGGCCTACTGTAGAAGTGGAAATATTAGTGCATTCCGCAGGACATGTGAAACTACAGTGTATAGCGTGAAAATTTAAACATGATCATCTTTTTTCTTGTTCTACTTTGTATTCTATAATACATTCTTATTCCACAGAATTAAAAGTGCACAAGCAAAACTCATCTTACCAGGCAGAGTGCATAAAATACTCCCACAAAAATTTCCTCTCTTACCAGAAATAGAGGGGGGGGGGATAAAGTGTTTGTGATATGCATGCCTTTTAGTAGAACTCCATACTGACACTTTAATAGCCACCATCCCAAGACAGCTTCATCCATGAGCTGCTCAATGAAATTACTGGATCGGCCATCAAACGTTTTCTATCACCTGGATCTGTATCCACTCAAAATGCAAATATGGATTCTTGTGTCAGATGAAGGTATTTATGGCATAGCTCTCTTTATAATTGGGTTTAGAATTTGAAGGGCATAGATCTCTCAAGTATGATTTTTTAATGTGATCCTCAGTTCTGATTGGTAGCAGTTAGGAGCATAAATTCCTTGATTGCCTTCCACACCATAGTGCCACACCACTCCATAGTACTTGATGGCACTCTGCTGGTTCATAGTGCTAAATGATGGGCTTTCATAATGCATGAGGTGACCCCTGTCCAATGCGATCGCAATACAAATGCCTGTAGCAGTGCAGATGTGGGAATACATATGTCAGTGCGATCATGATTGACCAAGTAAAATTTGATATGATTTTGTTTTTCATATAAAACAGAGTTAAAACTGCTATCACTAGGGCATTTTTTATATTGTCCCTTGGAATCTCAAAGCAAGAGTTGAGATCCCTCCCACAAGGCAAGTAGATGGGTGAGAAGAAGAAGAAATCATGGTACAGCACAGAGTTGATTTCGTGACATTCTGCATATCAGGTGATTAATGATAACTGATTGGTAAAATAGAGACCATAGCTTGATTTGTTTTGCAATGATGAAATTGCCTGTTTTGGGTCAATATTACCGTATGTCCCTCAGGGAACTACAATGGGACCCCCCACAATGATAACTTTAAAAACAGTAAATCAATCCAAATACAATTTCAGGATATGAAACTATAACTTATTACCCACATTTTACAGAAAACCCCACCCAATATGCTTTAGTGGTCAAAGAGAAATGAGGATTTTTGTCGAGCATGGCAGGAATCCCTTCTCTCCGTGTTCTGTCCATTGTGTTCACACATTAATGCGCAACTCCAAGTGCATCCAAGCACTAAACTTGGAAGAATCAGATCCATGACATGCTTTACAAAGATCCAAAATATAGCAAAGATGTAATATATTTTGAGACTCTGAAATAGCACTCAGACAGTTTAATCATTTTAGAAATTATCGTGCGAAAATCCCATTGTAATTTTTTGGGTCATATTGTGTACACGAACACATAATATTTGTTATTCTCTTGTGTGCTGGCCTTTTTTGCTTGTAAAATTGCACAGCTCTAAACTGTCAAACATTGTTCAGGTTTATTTTGATATCAATAATCTTGTCCAGAATTTATGGATAAGAATCACAGGAAAGAAATATTGCATGAACTGCAGGCACTGCTGATCAAACTATTTGTCAAGAGTTACAATGGAAATTACTCTTCATTCTGTACGGGATTCACACTTGCAAGCTTGTATAGATAGCTCTAAATCTAAATGCCTCCTGTTCACACCAACTCCTTTACATCTGAGCAGAAAGTGGGTGTATGTTTGTCTACTGCAGTGGGGACAAACAACTTGCTGATTTCCAAAGTACAAGGTATTTCTGTACATACTTCCTTCTGCAATTTTTCAGAGTCCAATAAATATTGTGAAAGAGTATCTTATAACTTTACGATAAAGTGCAGAACAGAACGGATGGCCTACTTGTTACAGGATCTGCCCTTCAGGCATTGAAACAGAGATCATATGCATGATAGACAACACCCTGCTCCTTACATGGCTGCTGAGCCAATATCGGGAAGAGAACCAGAGCATATTTCAAACATTGGAATGATATTGATTTTATTTCTGGGAAGAAATGAGCCCAAGCACATTCTAATATGAGGAGTAAGACAACCCTTGTAACTTGCAACATGTAAATCTACATACCAAGTACTGTATCTTACTCGAGACAACTTCATTTCGCTCCCTGGGTCTTTAAAAATTCCCATTATCTCGCACTGATGTCTCTGGTTTCACTGGAGGGCCACTTGTGTGACGACTTCAGTGTGCTTCGTATGCCCTCAAGATGCAACACATAATTTTGTGGCAAGTTGCCGTCAGCCTTGTATCATCCATTATGGCTGGTGGGATGGGGAGAATAATTGTGAGGAGAGGGAACGGGGTGGGGGGGGGGAGGAGGGCTAGTTACTATGAGTAGGCTAATTGTTTGAATCTGCAGTATCATTTTCACTTTGCAATCTTAACATCTACATTAGATATCATAAATGCATATTAAATGTACACATGTACATTCATATCTTCACTCAATTAAGAAGCTGTGGAAATTCTCTTCAAAGCAGAGTTTAATTTTTTTCAACCCACTCATTGCTTTATATTACAACCCTTTCCCCCTTCCCCCATTCTCTCCCCTCTACTCAACCCCCTCCCAAGCTTTACATGTATGTACATCTGGATATACATGTGTTTGAGAGACTGTGTCATTCTCATGCACTCTGCATTTTATTTCTCTGCTGTCTGTACATAAATAACATTAATCAATATTGAACATGGATTTCCTCCATACTAAATTTACTATCTAGATGATTTTCTAGAGAAACTGCTGCCATCAAATGACAACACTGTTTTTCTTTTCTTTTGGAATGCAGACATTGCTTTTAAGATTATGTTTTTGACATCATATTTGGGGTTGTCTTCAATCTCAAGTCCAGACTTGTGTGCAAGAGTAACTTGGAGGGTTGATATTAAAGTGGTGATGAATTCAAAACAAAAAGTGGGATTTTCATGTTTTTCATTTAAGGCTAAAATACTCTAGAGCTGGTAATGGAAGACTTGTTTTATCCTTGATTGAAAAGTGCTTCAGTTTTTATGAGCCCAAATGTGCTTGCACTTGAAGGCCAGAGTAATTCAAATCTAGTTCTTCAACCCCTTGCTACTTGTATGTTCCAAGCCTAAGGGAAAACATAGCACCAGTCATACATATTCTAGTCACATGTTCTGAGACTGGATTGGATAAAATGCATCTTTGTTAAACTTTAACCCGTTAAGGATGAGTCCCAAGTATACTCGGGCAGGTGTCTCTGGGAATTGCGTGTTGTAGCAAAATCAAACCGTCCTCAATGGGTTAAGGATTTAAAAGTCATGTGTATAGAATTTTGCACAACTTCTTTTCTTTTTCAAATAGTTATATTTTATACATGTAGTCAATTTGTTTGATTTTTCAATGGCTTTTAAAGGAATTCTGAGCAGTCTGGCAAATCAGCTTTCAGATATTGTGCTTTACAACATCTTTTTCCTTTATTCCCTTTCTCTCTTTCTTTGGTAAATATACAACTGGACATATTATGCCTGTCTGCATAATGAACACTGACATGTGTCACCTTAACTTCTGCTCTTGTGACTTCAATGAGGCGGCCAATCATGCATTATGTCATAAATCATCAGTGTAATAAGATGGTGTCCATGATGAAGCTGTCCGTTGGTCTGCTGGAGAGTCGGCCACACTGTGTTTATAGGTTCCATGACATTTAAAAGGACTGTGCAGTACTGGTTGAGGTGATGATTCGGGTGTATGACATTTTTTGGTGAGATAATGAGAAACCTCTTACGAAATATGAAAGAGCATGTAATTTCAAGAAAGATTCAACATTCATTTGATGAAAATTGGCCTTGAAATGGCTGAGATATCCAATGAAGCAATACTAATAAAATTGACAGGCCACGACCTTCAATAAGTATCTCTTTGTTTTTCCTTGTTTTTAGATATCTGAGTCATTTCAAAACCGATTTTCATCAAATAAACTTTTGATTCCCCTTATCATTTTATGCTCTTTAACATTTCGTAGAGTGGTTTCTAAATATCTCGCCAAACGTTACAAGCTGAATCCTCACCTCAACCAGTACTGTACAGTCCCTTTAAATATCATGCTCCTGCAACAATTGCTCCCCATAAACTATCTGCATGCTAAGGCAAACATAAATTCTACCCACAAACGTAATCATAACCCTAATCCTTATTCTCATATCAAACTACATAAATTGTAAACCTACAGTGTGAAAAACCCTATCACAACCTTAACCCTAACCCCGAGTCCTAGGAGAAAATAACACTCTCAGAGCAATTATATATTGTTGCAGGAGCAAATGTTGTGTCACCATTCATGACCCAACCTACAACATCCGGACTGATTCAAGCAGGTTGAAGATATCATCCTCATAATTTTTATGATCTATTAACGCCCAGGTAGCCTCTTTAATGAATTACCAGTAATACTGACATTCTTCCAGAAAATCATGCTATAATTTTCCCATCATTGGTGCCAGGTATTTATACATATGTACATGATGTTTATGTTCACAAGCCTGTAGAGATTTCACAGTGTAGCACAGAAGATTGAAAATGACATTATATTCAACTGTCTCAACTAAAGATACTCAGCTGCTGCATTTTTTATTTATCTTAACTTGTGGAAGACATTTTTAGATAAAACTAGATCAAAACTTCCGGGTGATTTTCTACACTGTAGTACATTTTGCTATAATAATGGCCTAATTTGAACACCAAAAGAGTGACATACACTTACTGCGTACAAAGGGAAACCATTGTGTGCACTGACATCAAATAAAAGTATATCTTTTCAGATTTGATTCCCAGCATTAAGCAAATATGTGTACTTTGCAGTGAATATTTTAAAAAAAAGAATCCCAATGTGTATAGCAAATATCCCATGAATGTAACATGTGCTACTCTTGTTCTCCGTCCTTATATTTAGAAATGACCTTTACACCATGGGATTGGATTAAGGCCTTACATATGAGATAAAGAATCAACACAGCATATCTCATATGTTTATGGTGAGAAATTATTGGTGAGAAAAAATAGGTACTGCTTTGAAATGCAACACAACTCTTTCTAGATTCAAGTGCTTACTGAAGCGCTCTTTTTTGGAACAGTTAGCGATGACTGAGTAGACAAAGTTCTTTTTATCTGTCCTGTCATCTATCCATATGTATACTGCATGTATGTTGTGTGTTGTGTGTGTGAGTGTATGTGATGGTGTCTTGTTTATCCGCTTGACTTCACACAGAATTATTTGTAATGTTGCCATTGTAAAGTATTTATTATTTCATGTGTAGGCATCCTAATACAAGCACAAGATGCTTTCAAGGCTGCCTGGCTCTCATTGTAAACGCCACCATTATATGTTTTCGTGTTTTATTTTGCCAAATAAACGGCATACATTGGCTGCAATCAATCAATCGATCAATCAATCGATCAATCAATCAATCAATCAATCAATCAAATTACAGTTAACCTTTAATGATAATAGCACTTTGTATTTTGGTAACAGTGATCACTGTCAAAATCATGGTTAAAAAAAAACAAAAAAAATGTGTTGTGGAGATGATGTTGTCTTCACCTCACAATGCTTCCTCTGATTTATTTATGAAAAATACCTTAAATCAGTTTTTTCATCCATAATTTAGCAATTGAAACTTCTTTCCATGTGCAAGGTCACTATTGGTGAATTGTTATATTGCGGAAAAAATCACTGCAAAGAATATTATTTTTTCATTAAAACAGAAAGAACAGGTGATTAAGTGGAAGATTGAGCAAAGATTAAAACATGATTCACAGAAATGGGAAATCTGTGAAGCATGATACTGGTATTATTACATTGTTTGATTTGCTGTGTGATTGACAGACATCACCATTTTGTGAAAACATTTATGTAAGCTTTGGTGTTGCATAACATTATTTTGGGAAGACAAGTAATTTCAATGAAACTTTCAGTGTTATGTTTGATCTTCTCCAAGTAGTGGATTTTTTTTTTTTCAGTCGGTATTTGACTTGGATTGTTCACTGAAGATGTATTACATACACTTTTGCAGACTATTTTATAAATGGCTTGAAATAATGTCAAATGATTTTCACATTAGATAGACTGACATTTTATCCCCTTTTTGCACTTTGTTAGGTCCAACAAGGCATGCAAATTGCAGTTCATTGTTGCCCAGTGCACTTCCGCTATTCATATTTCTGACACAAGAGGAGCACAAAACAATATCTTCGGCAATGAAACCCACAGGGAAGGAGGCTCTGTAATGCAAATCACCTCACAATCCCTGCGTGAGGAAAGTATTTAGGACTTACATTACTGTAATTGACTTCAGCGGAATTTGTGTGAAATGTCCTCGGAGCAAGGGAAGGGTTACTGATACCGACAGCTTTTGACATCCAATGCACAACTATTCTTTACATTCCTCCATCAAGTACAAAAGTGCGGCTTTCCCCTCATAGGCATCCTTTTACTCCTGACACCTTTGAACATTAAAGCTGATCAATCAGAATTGCTCCCCCCCCCCCTTCTCTCTTCCTTTCCTTACATCCTTCTTTTGAACTGCACTCTCTCTGGAGGCATATCAAATGTCTCTTTCAAGTCCTGTGCACTTTCTTGGGTAAAGCCTTTAATTCGCCGAGTGCCGGTGACACGTTTCCTCGTGAGAAATGGTTGCGAGCTCCGCAGGTGTCTGGGAGCATCGCAGATCCACTTCACCATTATATGCTGTGCGACTGCAGCAGCTTCCCCACGACTCCGGCCGCCGACAGATCTGACGAGTGGCTTCTGATGGGCATTTGAGGAGCCGAACAACATTTCCCGGCGATGGCTAAACTCTATGGATGAAGGCATTGTGACACATGTTTGCTGGTTGCCAAAGTGAGTGGTAGTGCCTCTGAAAAGATTCCTTGATCCTTAGATCTACAGAATTCATATTTCACTTTCAACCATTTGCAAGAAAATCGAGATAAATCAGTTATCGTCACCGAGGGTTGCTGATATAGTCAGTGCAATTTGTACTGCATACAAATCTCGAGACTTTGTGTCAAAAAGTTTTGTGTCACAGGCTTTCTCATCTGCTATCAAATTTTCTTCAGAGATGGTGTTTGGTATCCAGTTTAGTACAGGTACAAAGAACTTACAAAGTGTATTCCCTGTTTGTTTGGTTTTTTTTTTAATCTTTCTCATGGCAGCTGGAGTATCTGGTAGGTAATTTTATATAAAAATACATAATGTGAAATCACTGAGCATGTGAATCATTTTTACCATGAATGCAAGTGATATTAAAATACAGTTGTAATTACAACCTCTTTACCACTTTAGGCATCCTATTTGCATTACAGTTAGAGTCAATCCTTTTGTGACATCTTGACGTGGAGCTGAGACAGTGAATTATTTTATTTGGAAAAGTTAGATGGTGTGAATGATTAAAAAGAGTTAAAGATGACTTTAGATGCACATGTGCACTTTGTGTAAAACTTGACATATATCATATTGCATTTTCACTAAAATAATGTAGGAGACAGTAGTGAAATGCATGGCAGAATTCAAATTGACTTTATAAATTGTTATCAAGGCAAGGTAGGTATGACTTTCGTTTAGAAAATGGAAGAAGGTACAAATTGTACATCAAGAGAGAAGGATAAAAGAAAAATATTGTACTCAAATGAAAACCACTTGTTACATGAGAAATTTGTAAATGGACAAATGAATGAAACTAATTTTAGCAGTGCATACAGTGATGTATATACAGGTTTGACTGCATGGATAATGGGGCATGCACAATTTAGTAATTTAATGTGGTATGGCTATTGTGTAGCAGTTTGCTCAATGGACTGCGAGAGTTCAGGTGAGTGAAAAACCGCAAATAGCTTGCCTGTGTTTCCTCAGAGCACTCACCCCAAAAATCTCAGTCTCAGCTTGGCATGTGGTTAAATACTCCGATGTGTAATCATACACTATTGCTAGTTTGGGAAGCTATCAGTGGCACTCTCAGTGGCATGGGGTGGGCACTGGTGCTTATTTAGCGTGATTACGTCTTCCATTTGGCCAGAAAGTATGCTGTAGTTGGCCTTGCACCACTGGGTGCCCTGCTCCTCGCTCCGCCCGACTGGGGATGCCACGGTGTGCGCCGACAAATTGAGACCACCATTACGGATGATGCAGGCCTCAGTCAAGCTCTCCCTGCACTTGTTTTGATTTAAGTCATTATTGGATACATACATCAGTCGTAAGCATCTCGGCGTATGGAGCGGTGCGAGCACGGATGCTACCGATTGATTCGTCGCCGGTGCTAAGAAGGATGAGCAACATTTTACCTGCCACATTATACCCATTTTGCCTGCAATGCTGTCGTCTGCTCCAAGGTGAGCTATCTGTTCTGTTTTGCGGTGGTGATGTATTTGCTGCTGCCTCTTATTCTGCTGTAATGTGCTGTTGAAGACAAAGTCATTCATTTTCAACCCTGGGAACTCATACGTATGGTTATCTTATCAAGGTATTAGAGAGTGGAGTAAATGATACTTCAAGTTTCCAAATGCATCTTCCAGAACTCGCATATCAAATTAAATCACTTACCCAACATTTTCCAAATGCATCTTGCAGAACTCACGAAGCAAATTAGATCACTTTTAATACCTAACATTTGCTTTGTAGCAGCTGAGACGCTGTGAAATTTGCACATCATATGATCGGAGACTAGCAGGATAAAAATATCTGAAATTGACATCATCATCATGTTCCAATCATGGATTTTCAAGTTCTCTTCTGTAGTTTACACTGTAGGTATGTCTTTATTTCTTGTATTTTAAGTTTTATTACTAGTGTATACATGTATGTCTATTAAACCTGGAAAGTGTTAGATGGTCACTTTAGTTGAATCAATAGCTAATCCGTCTCGCAGACATTGCGTTTTATGTATACAATTTAAGGAAAGTAGTACCTATATTCCCTGTACCCTAGATACAGGCTGTACATGCAGTTAAAACATACTGTCATGGTAATGTAATATGATTCATAGATATTGTATTTCAAACAGAAATGAACAGATCAAAACCTGAATTGTGTCATCCATCCACCCCCTATGTTAGCTGTTGTATAAAGCATCAAAATTTTCTTTTGAATATTCAGCTTGATTGTAAAGATGATTTGACATTACAAGCACTAAAATGAACAAAGGGATAGCACAAATCTACGTACTTGATTGAGGTGTGTTCTATGCTTAGATTATGGGATGTATAGATGACTGACTTATTATTTCATATACAAAGATTGGCAATACTGTATCACTCATAACAGTTTGTTTTTATTCATATGTGTATAAATGTCATTGCAATAGGTTGCAGAGAGCATGAACTTCAGCAGGTACTTTTTTTCATTTTGATGCAGTTGTTCTAGTTTGGTTTTTTTTTTCTCTCTCTCTTGATTGTTTGGGTTGGTTTAGCATGAGTTTTTGTAGCAGTTTCTTCCTTTTCAGCAGTGCTATTTGAGTAAGTCAGTCAAATGTTCATCATATATGAAAAAAAAAACCCAAACAAACAGCAGTTTACTCTTCAAGTGCAAAACTGTACAAACCATACTGGGCTTTATTGTTCATGATTCTAATTCACCACAGCTTTTTCGTTTACGTTTGTGCACCCACAACAAGAAGATCTGATCAATAATTCTATCAAGTACATTCTGGCTTTATAAAATAATGAAGCATTTTACAGTAAGTGAAGTCTCTCTACACTTTCCACATTTACCATAGATCTTATTTCTGTTCAATTTACATAACTTGTAGCTAAGTGAGTGTTATTAGTTTTATGACAGTGATAAGGATGTCAAGATGATAGAAACATTTGATGGTGCGGTTGCAAAGTAAATTAATTATTACTGCATCTATTAAGTACTGGGGACCTCGTCCGGAGTTTGTGAATTTTCCCCATTATGGGATAATGTGAAACATCTTAACCTGTTGGTTTCTTGGCAACAGATATGTCAGTGTGCATCATGTGTGTGTGTGTGTGTGTGTGTGTGTAGGTAGGTAGGGTGGCTGAGAGTGTTTTTTTTTTCTTTCTTAACTCATGTCATATAATCACCTACAATTATTTTACTACAGTGTACACACTGTATTTCAGGCACAATAAAGTAGTGGTGTTCAGTGGGTTAAAAGCTACATATTATAATTGAAATCTATCACAAAGAAAAATGAGAGCACTCAGCCTTAAGAAATGACTTACAGAGCTGTCTGCCACTACTAGGAATTACAATATACGCACACAGAATTGCTCTATGTGGTTTGCCCTTGAAACTGGAGGAGGACTGTTACGTCATACAGTAGGCCAGTGTACAGAAAGGGCTCCTTAAATCCTGAGCCTCACTTAGTAACTATAACCATGTCTGCCTCACTTTGGGGCAGTGTTTATCTTCCATCGATAAGCAGTACTGTTTGTGTTCAACACTGGCAGTAGATTGCATGGTGGACACAAGCTATCATGTATGTATTAGACTTGCTTACTACTTTGGGATGAGCTTTCCTGGACTTATTATTTACAGCAATGTTGAGGTGAGGTTCATGATGCACTATTTAAACTACTGATCCAATGGGGATGATTTTCCCGTCAGTCATTTAAAGTATCCTGCTTGAGTGTACTATTGAAAAGAAAACGTATACATGAACAAAAAGTAGGCAGGAAATACTTGTTTGAAATTGGCAATGAGCAAAAGTAAACAAAATTGCATCATCACCAAAATACATGCATGTTTTGAATTTGCTGTTGTGAGAATGTTTTTTGTTTTTAGGCTTACTCAATACTTTGCAGGCAGATAATAGCTACTGTAAAAGTGGAATTTTTTATTTTTCTATATTTTGCATGACAGGAAAATTTACTATGTGCAAAAATATAAGCATTTGCATATTTTGCTTGCTATTTGCATGCATATGATGCAATACCATTTTAGAGTTTGATCTTGCAGAATTAAAAACAGGGGAAATTTGTCTTATCTGGCAGAGCATGAAAAATTTCCTGTATAAACATTACAACTTTTACAGTATCCAGCTGGTGTACTCCACAGCTTAAAGGGACTGTACAGTACTGGTTGAGGTGGGGATTCATGCTTTGAACATTCCTAAGTGAGATAATGAGAAACCTCTTATGAAATATGAAAGAGCATGCAATTTTTAGAAGGATTCAACATTTATTTGATGAAAATTGGTTTTCAAATGGCTGAGATATCAAAAGAAGTGATAATGACAAAAAGGCGACAGGCCATGCCTTTTATTAGGATCTCTTTGCTTCATCTTGTTTTTGGATGTCTCAGCCATTTCAAAACCGATTTCCACCAAATAAACTTTTGATGCCCTTTAGAATTGCATGCTCTTTGACATCTCATAGAGTGGTTTCTGAATATCTCGCAAAACGTTAAAAACCTAAATCCTCACCTCAACCAGAACTGTACACACCCTTTAATTTTACAGTGGGTGTAGGACGTATAATGCACCTGAGTGGAGGATACATTGTCATTCATCGGCACTAGTCTTTGCTTAATGCCAAAAGTGTGGCTGTGTGCAGGTCTATAGTTGGAGATACACTTTGTCCCCACAGAACAATATGGTATGCAATGCAGTTCATCAAATTACTCTCTGTTTGTTCGCAGTATCAACTCACATACATTACACATCCTATGTGCGTAAGCTCTTTAACTAAATCCAGCAAAAACAGGGCATTACATTTCAAGGGCATTGTGGCGCTATGGTCTTAAGAGGATCAGTGAATAATATCCAGTCTTGATCCATCTATAGCAATGATTGTTGCCAACCCAGGCCTAGGATGGTATTTTCTGTGAAATGCAGTCCTCTTGAATATACAGCAGTCCACATGGTGATTTCTTTCACCCAACGAATATGAGAGCATGAAGCTAAATTAAAACTTAACCCATTTTCTCTTCAAACTAGCAATACTTGTTTTTAGCATTAGGTAAACATTAATCTACAAGCAATATCACAGGCTCCTGTCATGCAATGAAAAAGTAATGTATATTTGCAACTATACAAGTGTACTTCTTTTTAAGTTGATGTCTGATGTTGCTATGCGATTCCTTTTTTTTTTCTGACTCAATATATATATGCTAAGTGGAAATTAATTATGAAAGAAATGATCAACCCACTTCTTCACTTCTAGGTGTCTTCTTGCTGTGTGTGAGGTGTGATAATGTAAATTATGATGTACATGCAATACAACTGCTTGTTAGTTATAAGAGCAGTATGGCTGCAGGGCACTTAAGAGTGTACATAGCTTACACACACACACACTCAAAAAAAAATTGTAGATATTTGTGTACATGTGTTGTTTTTTTAATGCAAGCTTTGACTCTCACTAAAAATGCATAAAATTAAAAAGTGTAATGTGTGTACACGTACATGTGTTATTATGATGTTTTACTTGTTACTTCACAACTAATTACATAATACAGAGTTTATGAATTTGTGAGCATAATGCAGTGATTTTTCTGCACACTAACCCATTTTTCTTTTCTACTGGTCTGACCTGTCTGTCAGACCAGTAGGTACCTAATTTTTCAATTTCTTACTGGTCCATTCCTGCAAAAAGTTACTGGTCGGACAGTGATTTTTACTGGCCAGGAACCGTCAGACCAGTGCCAGTGTGCAGCCTTGCATAGTTTGTCAGCCTTGTCGTTCTGTTCCCCTTTTTTCAAAGGATTTTCTGCACATGTTAATGGACAGTTGATGACATCGACAATAAAAAGGCATCCTTTCCTACAAACAGGCTAGGGCTTGGTAATGGGATTGTTCAGAGCTAGTACCAATTTCTGAAATTAGGCTTTGCATGGATGATTCGCATTCAGTTTCCAGATTTCTGGGTTTGATTCTGTACATTCTGTTTTCTGTTTTAAGTCTCTTTCAGCCTCACAATATGCAACATTTCTAAAGGTTCTTAGTGGTGTACTCTGTCTGCCAGATAAGTAGATGTGTGGTGTATGGAAACAGATGTCATTTTTTCCTGAAACAGATGACATTTTTTTTTTTTGCAGTCCAAAGTCGTTCGATCAGTGAACATTTTTTTTCCTCTCTCTCTTCATGCTATCATCATCAAGCTGAATCAATGTGGAAGCTGAGTTGCATTAGATGCGAGTAAGGAGGACAAATGCAAGCTGCCGCTGCGTGGGGTGGAAGGGAAATTCCTGAGTCTCCACATCAATTTCTGTCGCGATTAGTTAGACTTTGTATCCCTCACAGTTTATGTATCCTGACACTCCAGGCATTCATACACAAGCGTAACGATTCTGTCTTACACTTGCAATTACTGCCTTCTTAGAGGGACACGTCAGGCATATGATATTGGTTTTTCTTTGTTTTTTTTTCTTTGTTTACTGCGTGCTATAATGTTGTTGCTTGCTGTCTTTCAGCGCTGTGTGCAATGCTAGAAGCATCTTCAAGGTTATGTGATGATGTGGTGTGCTAACTCCATTTCCAGCAGTATGATAAATGATTATGAAGAAAAACTTTAATTTTGAGAAGATTGCATTCTTTATGAAGAGTTCTTATGATTGGAAAAATGTAAATTTCTGTTGTGATTGAAAAATTGCTCTTCAGGCACACACACGCACACACACACACACACACGCGCACACAACTTTAGAGTAATGTGTGTGCTGTGTAATGTGCTATGTGTACAGTATCATGTATCCATCATCATGCCAATAATAAACATGCAGACTAACGGCCTCGCATGCCTGCCCGCATTGTATAATAACCCAGATATTGAATTTTGATTAGGAATGATCTATGGCAGTTTGGTGCGATGAATCTTTCCTCATCCACGCGCCACTGCAAATGACTCTGATGAGATCATTTCCCTGGGCTGTCCTCATTGCTGTCGTCATGGCGTAGAGAGCTTAGCGACCAAAAGGCAGCATCCGAACAATTACTCCAACGCGGCACTGCTTAATTTCCCCACCGCAGACTTTGGATTACCCGGAGGAGTTGGAAAAGGTCCAAAGCGTAGTTTGTAGCCGTGATTTCGTAACAAATCAGAGGACCATTATACATGCCGGCAATCCTCGATTTTTCACAAAACTGCATAATCTGTCGACAGCGTGTGATGTCAAAAGGCCAAAGTATCAAAGCTGAGATGAAGCCTGTTTCAAAGAAGCAAATCATCCGTCATTTGTATGCCAATTGTTCATTTTTATGCTCACCAGATATTTATTCTATTGGGCTTATAATATTAACCCGTTGAGGACAGACTAATTTTGCTACAATACGCATTTCCCATAGACCCCTGCCCGAGTATACTCGGGACTCGTCCTCAACGGGTTTAAGTACTCAGTGTGTTCCTACATGTTTCAGCTGAAATCATGTATGACATAGATGTAGGAAATATAAGTGAGGGAAAGTGGCACACGTTTATTCATCATAAGCATCACTACTTTTCAATGTTTGTAGGATGCCATACGGCATCAGACATTTCTAACTTCGAGACCTAATTTTTGCTTTTAACATAATCCTTCGTACCTTGGTCCACTGGACTTCTTCTCAAGCACAGACACATACAGCATGTGCGGAAGCTGTCGGTTAGGGTTCACATACAAATGCCCCCCTCACCCTCTCGAGAGCACTTCATCGTTGCCTAATGGTTGCCGGGGCGACAGACGTCACCTTGTCACGCATTTTGCATGCTCCTTGAGCTGATCTGGGAAGTGGGATTCTTATCGCCTCAGCCAAGGGAAATGAACTGTGAAGAAGTGAATCCTCAAGACTGCCCCACCCTGAGGTTCTGATTGGTCCACCGTTCCAGGTGTCATGATGAATGCTGGATTTTCCTCAGTACTAATTCTAACTGACTAGTGGGCTACAGAAGAAAAAAAAAAAACATAATGTAAAGGTGCACTCATTGTCATTGATATAGCCTGTGGAATGTGATATCACATTCATTGTCAGATTTTGAGCCTCTTTTTTTTTTCTACTAAAGTGGAAAATTGCTTGTGATGTGTGAAATGCAGAAAAAAAAATCTGAAGATGTAAGTGCTATCGGCATATGTGCATATATGTATAATAGATTTCTTTCTTTTTTTTTGTCTTCTTGATTTCAAGGAATGGTGTATTCAATGATCAAATGCAACTTGTGTGGACTCTCCTTGAATACATGTACTTCAAACAGCAACACAAACTGTTAAAACAAGATTTTCTTCTGATTTTGCCTGTTCTTGTGACAGCATGGGTACATAAAGAAAAGTCTTCTTTAAACAAAACAAAAAAATCAAACTGGTAAAATGGGAAATGAATCAATATCTTTTCACTGTACTTTCTAGCCTGGATTATCCAAAAATTCAACACTACAGTACTTAAGTCTAAGAAGACCAATATATGAAATTTCTTTCTCTTTGTGGTTGGGTAAAATTCTGAAATCCCCATAAACGTTATACACAGACCACCAGGGAATGGGTTAATGTGAGCAAATTCACTGTATATATTTCCTTGTAAAGCATATATTTGCAGTTATAGTTGCATTGTTAGATATGTTTTTTTCAGTTTTCCTGATATATGAGAGCAATAGTGCATTGTTTAGTATTTGTTTCTTTTTTTGGGGGGGGGGGGGGGGGGGGTCAGTAGCAAGTCATTAAGCATAATCATTGGCACACACAATACTTCAGTTCAGTATGGTGTGTGTAGAATGCATTGTGAATAGAAAAAGCAATATAATATAACTGAGTAGAAAGAACTGCAGTGCCAGAAATAAACCTCTCTCAATTAACCAAGACATGCATTCATTGTCGGTTATCATTCATCAGAGACATATTAAGGTAATGAGAGGAATGAAATCATGAGCAGTATAAATGTACCTCATGAGCACTATCTAGCAGATGGGATGTTGTGGTAACGACTGAGCAACAGCGACATGTACATACATGTAGTCAATATTATGTAGTCCTCTGAGCTGTCAAAAAATGGCTAGTCAGGGGCTGGAGACAATTTGCTCTTTAGGAGAAGTGATGTGGGCGGTCGTCCACTTCATGCCTGCCAACCAGTGCTCTCCCAGTTTGTGGCATTATCAGGATAAAAGGTCACTGATGATCATCCTCCAAGAATGGTGACGGATTAACCCATTGAGAACGAGTCCCGTGTATACTCGGGCAAGGGTGTGTGGGAAATGCATGTTGTAGCAAAATCAGCCCGTCCTCAACGGGTTAATACGTTCATATCCGACCAAGATGGAACATTAACTCACTCCCCAGTGCAGCAGAATAGGCAGACTTTAAAAGAGGTTATCAATATGGCAGCTTTCTGAATGTTGAACATCCTTATCATCAAATTTCATGCCGTAGAGTAATTGATCCTGAATTGTATTGGTCTCATATTAATGCTTCGTGTTTTGATAGCAAGAAAGAGCAGCATGAAATAAAAACAACAAACAAACAGAGAGTAGATTCGTGTCTGCAATTTCCTGAAAATGCCCTGTTAGAAGTAGAAAGCTGACATCATTGTGCAGTCTGATTGAAGAATTGAAATTTGATGTAAAACTGCATCTTCTTATTGCCACATCATCTGAAGTGATGATAAGGAGCTGTCTGGTGTAATACACGTACATGTATTATGATAGATTTTAATATGCACTAAAACGTAATTGTTATTGATTGCAGAGAAATTTAACTGCTCTTTTTACCCCAGCTTGGTAGGTCTGTCGGTAGTGTATGATACCACTTAGGTGATGATGTCAAAGAGATGACATATTACAAGCAGTAGTGGTAGAGTAGTACTAGTTTGTCAATTGTGATCCAACAGCTTTAGACAGATGAAATAAAAATGCTAAACAGTGTTTCTCCTGAAGCCTCACTATGGACTGCATAAACCTTGATACACTTTAAACTACAAATTGTATTGCTTATACAGAAAAGTGGTTGACCCTGTAGTCTCATTACTCTGGATCCATAATGGGGATTTTGGAATCATGAACAGGCTAAGTTGCAAGTACTGCTGGTTTAGTGTTGGTTGTCTGCAGGATAAATGATCCCACTGAACAGTAATATTTATGATTACCTTGCTAAAATTGATACATATCTATTGTTCACATCTTAAGGTATCTATGGGATAAATGGAGAGAGGTAGTGAGGGAATTCTGGTAGCAGCTGTTAATGCTATGTAATGAGAAGCTTTGGTTTGAGCCTGTCTGAGCACTGTTGTGTGTTATCACGCTGTCCCCTCATAGTATGAGGCAAGACTCTCTGCTCCTCTTATTGGACATAGAAATGAAAGGTCCCTTATGTGAGAGAGACACAAATCATGTGCGTGAAAGATCCCACTGGACTTCCCTGCAATCATCGAGCCAGCATGCAAAACCAGGACAGCAGCCCAACCCCCACAAACCCTCTGACAATGGATGACTGACGAGGACCCTTCATGGCTTCCACAGATGACTGTAGCAATAAGTCAGCAAATGGTGTGAACGCCAGCACAGTTCGCTTCATGAACAGACGACGACGATGATGATGATGATGGTGATGGTGATGATGATGATCGATGATGATGATGATGATGATGATGATTGATGATGATGATGATGATGATCGATGATGATGATCGATGATGATGATCGATGATGATGATGGGGAGAAGGAAAAAAACAGAGAGTCAGAGGGTGGATGATAGGTTATAGAATAATGAAAGCTTGATGAGGAATAGGAGGAAATGTTGACAGCAAAACAACTTTAAAAGGTCAAAGAGGCCGAATCAACCAGAAATAAATGACCATGGTTTCAGAAAGATTGCAACTGAATTATACACCGAGCATCCAAACAAGACATTCCATTTAGCTTGTCTCAATGTTCACTGCCTTGTAATTTTGTCTGTATTCATTGGTTGTTTTCTTTGGCTGATTGAATTGTAGTCTTAAAAGTCCCATTTTTACACTTGAAGAGGGGCTGCTTCATTTCTGTGTTTACATTAATACCTGTAGAACCTTTTTTATGTACTTTGTGTTTTTCATAAAATAAAGAGATGAAGAAATATGATTTATATCTTTTTTACAAAAAAAAATGTAAGCATACATTAATTGTACTATCACATGTGTGTAAATGAATATCAATATTCATTCATTCATTCATTTATTTCCATATCAAAACATAACATCTACAAATATCAAAACACAATTGCCTTGGTACATTTACATTTTGAATGGAGGGATCATAGAAAGCACACACGAGGCTTGTTGGAAATGATCCCCTACAAACAATTATCAATACATTTCAACTAAACAATTATCATACAAATTCAATTGATAAAACAAAGGTCAAAGATACAATGAAAAGAGAAGAAAAGAGGCAGAGGTGGAAACAATGCATACTTATACTTACAGTTTCAGATACATTTCATCAAAAATATATTTTTTATAAAGCCTTTTAAATTGACGTAAGGTCTTACTACTCTTGACTGTTGGAGGAAGAGTATTCCAAAGAATAGGGCCATGTATGTGGGAATATGAGCAGTTAAGTTTGCAAGATTAAGTTATTTTTTTAATTAAGAAATGTAAGAAAAAAATTTTGCGCTACAAGGATATGCATACCAATTGGATTCAGCATGCAAAACTGGAGAATTCTAAAATTACAAATTTGTTTGCTTAAGGATCAAGTCAACAACTTTATGGTAAGTAAAAAGGGAAGATTATAACTGGCGAGGGAGAAAATTACTGTTTTGATGGCAAAAGAAGCAAGATATTCTTTTGTATACATGCCATTAGAAGAATCAAAATATGTAGCCACTAACCGGATTTGACCAGGACAGTGAAAAATGTAGAGAATAAGATAAAACGAGGAAATTTGTGGGAGTTGGGGACACTGGAATTTGCTAATAAACAGATTAAAATAGAAACCAGAATGGACCAGAATTTCACAAGTTGAAAGGAGCTTTGGGAGAAATTGCTCCAGCCTACTTATCAGCCATTCAATTATAGTTTTGCCAAGTGCTTCATATAGGGTGGAGGCATTCTGCCACAGTGACTTGCGATGCTGAATGGATCATTCAACCTTCAGGAGATGGGCGTTGAATAGGAAGGAATGAAATGAACTGCAAGGACCGATGTACATTCCCACTCTGAAGTAAACAGCATTTTTTTGTGTTTCACTACCAGTGGAAAATAAGCAAAATTTATGAATGTATACAAAAATATAATAGCTGTCCTTCGTTGCTAAAGATGACAGCCTTGTGTTTGAATTATACCTGTGTGTATATACACTTATATATACATGTATATGCTACCAACCTCACTTTTATTAATTGTGACAGAGTATAGCATGCATTGTGATTGCAAAGGTCATTGCATCTGGATAAAAGCAGGCAACTTTGCAGAGATCTTCCTTGTTTTTTGCTGAGCACACAATATGATGCTGTTTGCATCAGAAAGTTGAAAGGAAACTGGCTGGGTATAGCCTGTGGGTTTGTGTGTTTCATAGAACATGAGAAGAGAAATCTAGGTGGGAAGATGGTGTGCTGACTTCATCCAGGTTTCCATGGTAACAGAACACACACACCCACAAAATACACACACACTAACATACGTTGTAGATTGAGTATGAATACATGCAAAGAAAATGAATTCATTTGTGATGCTACTTTTTCTATTTAAAAAAAAGTCTCCTTAAAGTTTACACATGTACAGTACTCATTTTGCTGACTGTTATGAAGCCATCTTCAAATTGATAACAAAATGGCATATTTGTTTACAGTTTTCAGAGAAAATTTTGTTTTTTGACACCTTGGAGCTTTCATTTGTTTTTCAGGGCAGTTTTGCTTTCCAGTGACTGACACCAATATATATAATGATATAGTAAAATAAAGCAATCCTAATAAAAGGTGGGTCCCACCTTTTATTGGGATTGCTTGTTTTGAATATCTCAGCCATTTCAAAATCAATTTTCATCAAATAAACTTTGAATTCCTCTTTAATAGAATTATGTGCTCTATTCATATTTCATAAGAGGTTTTCTCATTATCTTTAAAATATGCACTATCATAAAAAAAATGGAAACCTGAAACCCCATCTCAATCAAAACTGTACCATCCTTTTAAAACCAAGGTTGGTTGTTTTTTTTTTTTTCTGGTCTTCCAAGCACTAAGGTTCAGAGGGAGAGAAGGAAATAAGAAAAGAGATTGAGAGGAAGAAAAGGAGAGGGAGATATAGATCATTCCCTGCACTTTGCAAGAGGCTGATATGAAACATTTTCTGTGAAAGGTCAAAAAGACAGCCTAGTGATTGCTACATTTCCTGCCGTGGTCTTCATCATCCTCGGAGAGAAATCTGGTTTGAATTGTGAAGGACAGCACACAGGGAGGCCATCTCTAAGGAGTCTGTCAACCTTCCCAAGTGTTCCTCAAGTAGCTTCCAAGTCTCGGGATGATGTACTGGTAGTCATTCATCACCGCGAGTGAAAAATTGCTGCATTACAAAGCTTGGCAGGTAACAGTTGGCTGCTCGATTATGCCAATGGTCACCGGAAACAAAAGTTCAAAATTCAACCACCAGTGTGCATTTTAAAAAAAAAAAATCATTTAAGTTTGCTGTGACAGTTTGTTAAATGAAAATGTTGAGACAGAAAGGCTGCAAAAGTTGCCACAAGACTCTCAACTCAGTGTTTCAACCATACACACACACACATGTGTGTAGTTTGCCTCACAGGCCATTATTTTTCACATTACAACATCCTAAATTGCATCATAGCAGAGTACAGAGTCAGGTACCAGTATGCATTACAATGACAAAAAGCTTGCAGTACTTCGTACTTTGTGATTTTTGCTGCAATGTGAACAGAGAGCTCATATACCACAATTTTTACTGGAGGTTTGGGGTTTTGTTGGCAATAAAAGGATGAGGCCCCATTTTTTTTCTCCATAGAGCTGTGCGAAGATAGATCACTATCAGCCTACAAGGTCTTTTGATTTCATTTTTCATTGATGTGCATACCAGACTTCCTAACACTGTCACCCTCCAATCCCCCCCCCCCCCAAAAAAAAAAAAAAAAAATGCCAAGTAGAAAAAGAGCTGAGCACAGTAGTATGCAGTCTTTTCATAAAAGTTGTAACCCATGTGTTGGCATCTGATTTTGATGGCTGTAAGATGCTTTCATGATCGCCAGATAGTGCAGTGATCCCCGTGTTAGGATCATGGAAAAGTGGAAAATCAATGTTTGGGAAGCCGCACTAATTTTCTAGGTGCATGTGTGTCTGGGATATTCATCCTGTAATTGGCGATCATTTTCGAAGTCAGAGTTTGCGGAAGGGCAAAGTTTTGCATTATTGAATGTTCACCTGTTGAATATAATGCATGATAATCCATAGCTTTCCAGCAGCTATATATTTGCTTTAAGGCTATGCGTTATTTCCCATCTGTCGTAGAGGCAGTCATACTAGCAGGATTGCCATTTTATTCCAATTTTCCCCCAATAATATTTGTATATTTTGGTTTATTTTGATTAATGTATGTGAAAAAGATATTGAGAAAGCATTTGCAGATGGACACTGCAGTGTGGCAATATATGCATTTGTATGTTTAAATGAGGAGGCATGCAGATATTAATGGGGCTGAAAGATTCCACTGAAATGTTCGAATGTTCTTTATCGAACAAACCGCGTAATTCCTATGACATGGAAACAAATGTATGATTAATTTCCTATATATGCGTGGGCCAGTGGCAGAAATGCAGAAATATTGCTCATCAGTGAAAACAATAATAATGATAATATACAGATAAACAAACTTGGAGTTTGAACATTAAACGAGAAATACTAATTGCACAGAGGGTTGTTCTATTACACCTACCTAAAACTCTCCAAACAACACTAGGCAAGGTCTCAAAGAAATATGACAAAACACAATGCAAGTATTGTCATACTGAAAATGTGGAGCACTTCGACAAGCATAGAAAGACCTAGTTGTTCACATGAATGTATTTGTGCTATCATTTAAGTTGCTCCCACTTTACTTTAGATAATACATTCATAGGTGTTAGTTGCCATGAACAAAACGTGTATGTTTTGTTGTGTGAAATAGTTTGTTTTTGTTGTAGTTAAGTAAGTCGATAGTTGGTTAAAAGTGTTTATTTATTCATTTGTGCATGAGGCCCCAATATTAAGCTCGGCTTACTGGGGATCCTCCTGTATGGTACCTTGACTTTTTTTTCTTTTATTATGTCTCCGTTCTCTGTCACAATGATTTGCTTAAACCTTTCATGTGCAAAATCAGCCATGAATTATTATGAACCATGTGTATATTTCTGAGAGTGATTTAGTTGATTATTTGTACCATACAGAAATAATAAAATGAAAATTAAATGAAAACATCAAGAAAATACAGATTAGCTATATGCTTGTGTTGCGCTGAAGCCATGCTTTAAACATTCACGAAACTGAAATCATGTAAAATTGATCTCTCCAGGCCTAGCAGGAAAAAAAAAAGTCATGCCACAATTTTCCCTTGTAGAGTATTCTGACTGTTGAGATGGATAAATGGAGCCCCTGGAGTGATGCATGCCATGGCGAGATTAGCTGGGACACCCAGCTCAGTTGTATTGCTTGGGGTCAGATAATGCAGCTTGAATATGTCAATGTTGCAATATCCTTCTTAGAAAGATATATTGAGAGATATAAGGACAGATAGATAGATAGATAGAATATGGGAAATAGGTAGACAAAATATAGATGATATTTCAATAGATTAATGTTTTTTTTTCATGTGATAACCAGTAATGACCTTGAAATAATGGGCACAATATTTGCATTTTTCATTAATTAACAGCCATTTGTTGAAGTTGCAATCACACCACCAAAACACTGTATCAGATATATCTATTATATAGATTTTCCACAAAACTGCATTATTTTGTGTAAGGAATGAAGAAGAAGTGATTTCTTTCTAAAAACAGGTCCAATTTTATGTGCATAGTCATTCCAGCAACAGCTTCATGCATATATTTTTTTTTGGTCATTTTGAACATGAAGAGTTGAAAAGTACACTGTACCGAGAACATGGTAAACTACTTCTATCAAGAGTGTTTATTGAGATAGATAGATATCAGAAATGTATGGTACATACAGTATTTCATTTTCTTTCTTCAGTTCAGTTTCCAAGCCAGCTTTCATTCATTATGATGTTCAAAAACATTACATTTATGTGATATCAATTTGCATAATTGAATCTAGATAACATTATGTGGTGCTGATTAGATGCATTTACAATCCAGGCATATTTCTTACTACTAAAAGCATTAAACACGAAGTTCAGTTGCAGTGTGCATTGTTTACCTTGATTCTGACATGCATGTTTGATGAATGAAATGCACGGGGGCAAGGATGACGCGTTAACAAGGTCGGGTGTAATAGAATTAATCTATGTGAGTCCGGCAAACCTGGTGACTGTTCGTCTGGGTGTGATGGCCAACCTTGTCAGGGTTGATGACCCAAATTGCACAAGGTAATCATTACATACTTAGAGCACTCAAATCATTTGGAAACAGAAGTTCGTCTTGACGTGATCGTCTGTTTAAAACGTGCTAAAATGTTGCATTACAATAAATGAATGAGAAGTCGATCATTCAGATCTGGTAGCCAAAAGCTGTATAGTTGCACTGGCATGGATTCCCTGCTTCTCTCTGTGATTGTCTGGTTTATTCCAAATTTCAGTCACGCAGAGCTACAAATATTCCTTTCTCTTTCTCTCTCGTGCTGTCTGGCTCTTTATTGCAAGAGGACTGTCGATGTTGTTTAACTAACTGAATATTCGGTGGGGGGGGGGGGGGGGGGGGGGGTTCTGGATTCTTCCATGCCATATCATGAATTGAAAGAGCACACTGGAAGGTAAGGTAAAAAGTCTCATTTAAGCAGAAATCCATAGTGTCCTTGTGACAAAATTAGTTTTCGAGTCGCAGAATGCAATTGTGAGAACAGCACTAGTCTAGAATTCAGGCTTCTCAATAGTTCTGTTGGTGCATATCACACAGACAGGGCTAATGCAGGGTTTGTACTATAATTCAGTATCTTTATGTTTCTTCTTGTCTTCTGTGTTTATACTCACATTCTCATTCTTTCTTTCTTTCTTTCTATCTTTTTCTCCTATCATTCTGTCTTGAAAAGACATTTGTGCAAATATTTTCTCGTTTTCCATTACCTGAATCTATAAAGAGAAGTTGATAACCCTGAACACAGAAAACAACTGTAAATGTATCTGAGGTGTCAAATCAATAGAAAATACCAAAAGGCAATGTATATATATGTATATATATATATATATATATATATATATATATATATATATATATATATATATATATATATATAAACTGCATTATAAAGTCTGGTGTATTTTTGTTCTGTCAAGTCTTCTCATAAATAAGATTTTCATGGGATTCAGTATGGAAAGTTTCATGCATTTCAGCATGCAACTACTGCGCAAAAAAAAAAGCACACAAGTATTTTGCTTACTAATAAATGCAATACTAGTTCATATTTGATTCCACAGAATTAGAAACATGAAATTCACTGTACCCAGCAAAGTGCAAAAGATTACTCAAGAGAATATTTTCATTTTACAGTACCTAAAAGGGGACTCCATTATACAAGTTTGCTCTCTACCAGCCCCTCAATTTTTTCCAGACTTTAATGATGTGTTTCTATGTGATACTACGTTACATGAAATATGCTATCATTTTGACATAATTTATAATATTCATGTATATTGTTCAGAAATAAGAATATAAGGAATAAAAAAGAATGAATATGTTTAGATTAATCTGATAATGTAGGCTTTATTTTATTTCATTTGTATTTTGTGTTTTATTTTTTCATTTGTATTTGACATGCAATTGCAACTGACAAATGAATAGATACTGTTTTTGCCATGAAAACCTACCCAAATGAAATAGTGTCTGAGCAAGTATTGAGCACATTGTTCCACATGATGTCTGTTATTTAAAAAAAAAAATGATTGCTGTTATACAAAATATAGACATTGAATCTTCAATTTTGCTTAGTTTGAAGTGAGATTACAAAAACCATACACTATTATTTTTCAAGTGACTGATTCTATGTGTAGGGTCTACTGCCCTTTGTTTTTATTTGTACTTGAAGTGCACTTTTCTTTTGTGTTTATATATCTATTATTTGACAGTGTTCGTAATATTTGTATAGCGGATTCTGGGTGCGTAGACTGGTTAGGGAGGAATGCCTTGAGTCTCGGTGATAAGGTTTGCCTTTTTCTTTCCGGGCAACCAGCTGTATGCACCTAGTGGTAGAATCACCACATTCTCTATATCATGTAATATGATTTTCTATTTGTATTTTATTATTGAAATGCCAAATAATAGTAATAGTAATGAAATGAAATGGAATGAATAATATTGATAGGAATGAAATGAAATGAAATGGAATGAAAAGGCAAAGGAATTCCTGACACAGAGTGCCATTTAATGACATTTAGTGGCATTCACCATCATGCACTGATCAGGATACCACAAGTGACCTCGCAGAGCTTCAAAGCCCGCATCATGGTGGTAGTAGGATATTGTTATTTCAACCACGGACAAGTGAAATCACATGTGCTCAAAGTGGATCATCCTCATGTCTTATCCAACATAAACACTGAAAATCCAGGCAGTTACATGTAAATGCCAAGACCAGAAGGTCAGCTGAATGATAGCATGCTATCATTCACTTACATTAACCTTGGTACACTCTAGAAAGGACATCCATGTAGTTTGAGTCTAAGGTTGCGGCAGTTACTGACTAGGCAGAACCTATTCCTCCACTTCATTTAAAAGTGAAGTTCCAAACCAAGTTCAGGTTGACCTTAAAGTATAGATTAAAATGAGATGAACTGAATAGTGTAGGTTTTATCAAAATTAGACAAAAGATAGATAGGAGTTATGGGATTTCAGAAATTTTGCACATTTTCACAAAATGACTCAATTCAGTTCAATTCTGCATGCATCATACTGTATTTCCATACAGAGAAAAGAAATACATACAATTGATACAAAGTATACATTTGAAAAATTATATTGTATTTAAAACAATTTGTAAGGAGAACAAATCATAAAATTAAATATATACAAATATACCAGATCTGAGAGATTCTAGTTGAAACTATGTATGTGCATGAGGTGACCCTCAGTAGTAGGCCCTACTTTCTTCCAAGGAGCGCAGCCCCGAAGAAAATAGTTCTACTGAAGTCACCAAAAGCATATGGTTTAATCAGAACCTTGAAAAATGGCCTGGTATAAATATCCCTCCCAATGAATTTTAAGAGTAACAGCAAATTAAAGTGAGTGGTTTACTGATTTAAATTTGGGGTTTTTTTTACTCACACACAACTTGAATTACAACATGATTTTTGCTGATGAATTATCCAACCCCACAAAAAACCAGCATGAGTTTTACAATAATTTTATGTTCAAAATGATGGGAGGGTTGTGAGTTAGTGACATATCATCACCTCATTTCAATTATATCTGTATTTTACAACCAATTTATAAACTGTCTGAAATTTCCAAGAATTTCCAAGAATTCTAAAGCTTTCTATTCCATGTCAGATTTGGATGAAGCTTCTAACATTCTGTTGGTCTGATTTTGATGTTGAACATAAACCTGTGGGAAATGGTATTGAGTGCAGATTACAACCTCTATACCACTAAACGTCAATCAGTTCCTAAACATTCAGGACGCTATGGACTAATCTATACCTCTACCAGTGCGAGATGAATTTCATAAGAAATATCTGCATTTTTTTTGCATTTCTCACTGTATGAAGAAGCCAACTCTATCATGCCTGGAGGGAGTTCTCTTCGGTAGATGTGAAGTGTCCTTTTGACAATTGTACCAGGTGCCGTTTCTCTCACATCTGCCCTTGCATATTTCATGATACTTTGCATTTCACATGACTGGATCGTGACTTGGCTGCCAAGCTGGGAGTCCCCAACTCCCTTTTCTGCCATCGTCGGCTACTACGAACTGTTGTTGTTGGGTTTTTTTTGTCTCTCCTGGATTCACTGAAGCTTGAGGTAGACCAGTTATGGAAGATGCTGGGGGGAGCTCCCTACGGACGCGTTGCCAGGATACGCTGCGTCCTCTTCTATCAGAGGTTGGCCAAAGATGCCACATATTTCATTTTGCATTTTAACCCAGCGGGGCTTATGTGTACATGTGGCTCCAGGCCCATATGGTGTTGTGGGTCTTGAATCTTGATGTACTTTGTGGAGTGAAGAGCCGTGAAAATCAAACATCATATTATACCCTTCCAGTATTGTCCCTTGTTGTTTTGAGAAGATGGGGAGGATTTTGTTTGTAAGGATCTTCTTACACCTCATGGGAAGGTCCGCCCTCAATATTTGATTAGAAAACCAGTTTTGATGGGATGTGCTTTATTGAGGTACGTGAGAGTGTCACCGTCCGCCATACCTCATATCTCCATTTATGAGCTTTGGGTATACTGAGTTTAATGATGAGCTGTAGGCAAGGAATCATGTTGATTCTTCGGACCATCAGCGGCTCAGATGTTCCACGTTGAAACAGATGGGTTTTTGTTTTGTTTTTGTTTTTGTTTTTTCCATGCAGCAAAAGAACTGCACAGACTTTAAAGCATTCATGACCTTGAATTCCCAAGGTATAATGTCTGGAGCCATCCATCTCACCCTCAACAAGTTAGCCGTCAAAAATCCTGATGATGATACTACTGTAGTGAGAAATATGACACATTTTTGAACACCCTGGTTGTAGTGGGCAAAAGCAATGTTGATTTCTGGTAGAAGTTGACGTGAGGGGTCAAAGTATCATGTACTGAAGGCCCCCCCCCATACTTTTATTTTTCTTTTGTCTAAATTCAACATCTGGTCTTCTACAAGCCAAAGTATTTATATTACTGTACTGTGTTGGGGGTAGTAGGGATTTTATTTCAAAAAAACATAAAATGAGGTTATTGTAATACAGGTATACTAGATTAAAGATGGTTTTACAAGCACTGAATCAGTTGTTCCATCTGTTCTGCAATAGAAGGACCCTGGTTTAAAGCCTCCCATGGGGGGAAAGAAGATATTTAAGACTGTGAGTAACCCCCTATTCAGACGCAAGCCAGTTTATACCAAAACTCGATAAAGAAACGACATATAAAAGAATCATCGTATAGCTGATAGACCGTTCAAATGCTAATTTCCACCATTCCGGAAAAATGTCGTCTAGATGTGCAGTTTCTCACTGCGCATGTTGTTATGGTCATGAGTGACAGGTGCAAGGTCACCTTTCATGCTTGCTCCCATTAAGCCCCGCCCAGATATACCGTTCTATGGTCGCCATACGTTCAGACGCGCAATGGACACAATGGAATGCTGATTTGTTATCGATTTCTAGTTGGAAACGATGCTCTAACCGTTGTATTGCTATACGTCGTTTCGTTAGTCAGCGTTCAGACGTATGAATTCATCCTATCGTTATACCATTTTGGTATAGCTATACCGTTCTCGTATAAATTTTTTACATCTATTTTTGTCTCGTATTTGATGTGTTAATGTGTAAGACTTCAATTGAAAAGGAATTTTTGAATTGACAATAAAGATTTGAATTGAAATTAAAACTGAAATTAATTATAAGTGCATGCTCTACTTGTATAGCCAATATGTCAAATCCTTGTTTGCTGCAAAATACACAAAGCTGAGCTTTGCTCAAGATTTAGATTAAATATCTTATGTTATGAGCTTTTGAATGGAGTGAAAGAAAATCATTGACAGTGGGGTTTGTAGCCAGCATGCAGCAACCAACTTTTGAAGCCTTATTAGAGATAGTGCACAGATATTGCCAATATATTTGACCTTGTACCTCCAGCACAATTTTAAAACTTTGATAAAATTTCTGTTGCATGTGTCACAGTATGTGTTTACGTGTTTTATACATTCTCATAGCTTAATGGCACGACACTTTTTAACACTTGTATACTAAAGGGGGTATCTGATAAGAAATGTGCAATCATTAGTACCTTAGAAAGTGGTGGATTTGATCGTGTGTAGTCGATGTCACAATAGGAAAACTGAGAATAGTGAGATTTTGTTGGTTGCGAGTCATTATTTGAAATACGAGAAATGAGCTTGAATCGAGACAAACGATTCATGGAGTTTATACTGTAACCCCATGAGCTGCACTGAGGGAGTTGCATGCTACCAAGTGAAACTGCGAGCGAGAGAGCGATACTTTTGGGTCCTTGATCACTACAGTGCTGTTAGTGATATTCAATACTCGCCCTGGGTAATCGCCACGGGGAATTGCCTTCACCTGCTCGGGCAGTTCAGTCAGGTCCATTTGAGGCGAGGCGATAAACGTCTAGCACCATTACCTTCCTGAGGCTTTACCGCATCTGACACTCTGATTCACTGAACTCCCGTTGTGCGCCAGAGGTTGCCTGTAAGCCGACTCTCCAGTGTAACTTTTCTGCTTCCCTAAAGCTGTCTTTTTCTCTCTTTTCACAGGCCCGTATTGCATTTCTTGTCTACCCAGTATATACACTCATCAGCACATACACTCATCAGCACATAGGAAATTCTGCTTCATTTTGTTTTTTTATTCAAGTTAAAATGTGCATTGGCTGGAAGTTTTGCACAAATTGCAGATGCATGCCTACAGTGAGAGGACATTTTCAACACGTATATATCATTTGCAAATTATAAGATTTAACACAATTTTGATATCTGTAAGATATGGAATAATTATGTCATCTCATTTGAAGCTCAGATTTCTTTTGAACCACCAGAGTATTTCTCATTGTCAATATCATAGCTTTCACACTGGTATACACACTTAAACTATTTTAATTTAAGACATTGACTCTTCCACTGAATGGAATATGTGCCTTGCAACTTCCTTTACTGAAGTAGATGTGTAATGCATAAGTTTCATTCATGATGAATTGGAATATGAAAAAAAAAAGATTGTTGTAAGCTCATTATTTCAATTTTTGTCCCCGCCGAACGAGTTCGAGCAGGGGACTATGAAACGGGCTCCGTACGTGTGTGTGTCCGTGTGTGTGTATGTGTGTGCGTCCGTGTGTGATCAAAATGTTCAATTTGCTACTTCTCTGTCATTTATGAGCCAATTTTGATTCTGTTTGCTTTATATGATAGCACTACATGGGAGCTTTGAAACTTCCACACAGAATTTCAGTTGTGACCTTTGACCTTGACCTTTGACCTATATTGTACATTTTGCTACAAAATGCTACTCCTTCGCCATTTCTAACCCGATTTCGATTCCGTTTGCTTTATGTGATGGCACTAGATGAGGGCTTCAAAACTTTTACACAGAATTTTGACCTTTGACTTCTTTGACCTTTGACCTTGATTTTTGACCTGTATTGTACATTTTGCTACAAAATGCTACTCCTTCACCATTTCTAACCCGATTTCGATTCCATTTGCTTTATGTGATGGCGCTAGGTGAGGGCTTCAAAACTTTTACACAGAATTTTGACCTTTGACTTCTTTGACCTTTGACCTTGATTTTTGACCTGTATTGTACATTTTGCTACAAAATGCTACTCCTTCACCATTTCTAACCCGATTTCGATTCCATTTGCTTTATGTGATGGCGCTAGGTGAGGGCTTCAAAACTTTTACACAGAATTTTGACCTTTGACTTCTTTGACCTTTGACCTTGATTTCTGACCTATATTGTACATTTTGCTACAAAATGCTATTTCCGGCGGTGACATATATTACGCACCGCGTAATTTCTGCTTTTCCTTGTTAAGTGAATGTTAATCTGCACTGCCTCCAAATTTTACCTCTATTTAAGAAGTGTAGGGCAACACAGAGTGAAATACTTCATTGTCAGTTCAATAAAGTCATATCAAAGTTGGTATTTGCCCATAAATGAAATAATCTTGGTGGTGTCCTGTATTAGTTTAACTCTTGCTTTTCCACATTATCCAGAGTGCAAGAATTTGCACAGTTATCAATTTAAGCAAATGTTATTTTAGGCAGTTTCTGTCGAAACCCTAATTCATTACTGAAACTGTAGATGGGCCTAAATAGAATTGCTTTTAAGATTGAGAGCCGCCGCCTACCTGAAATTCAATTATTGTCGGTAGATGGTTTAAGGGTATTGCTTCGCAAAACAATGCTGCTGCAGTTGTCAAATTTCTGTCAGGATTATAGTAAAGGATCTAGGTCGTCTGGGGCATGCTGGGATGTATCCGTTGCAAGTTCAGGAAGGGTCAGTTGAAAAGCCCCCACTGGCAAAGAAGAACAATCCATCTTATTCGAGTCTCCATTTCAATTTCAGCTTTTGTCTTTTTCGTCTTTCATCCCGTCTTTCACTCTGCAGCTTCTGCAATTGAAACCTTGGGGGAGATCAGTATGCATTGTCACGAATGTAATCAAATTTATGGATGTTTCCCCCTCGGGTATTGCCGTGGGGGACGGACGTATGCGGCTGTTAAGACAGCAGACGGGCGACTCGGCTGCTTTTCTTTGAAATTAAAGTGGATAGCCAAGAGATGATATTAAGCATGTATGAGCTGTGGACACCCTCTAGTGCTGATTAGTCAATAGCAGGGGGGGGGGGGAGTGTTTTTACTCCTCATGACAGCAAACTTTGTGTGTTGTTGTGTTTGTTTTCTTGTTTATATCAGTGTCAATGTAATACTGTATACTACATTTACCAGCAAAAATAACAATGGTAGGGCATACCATATGAAATGCAACCGTACAAGGCACATCCCATTTTGGGTATTAAAAGAAATAATGATAAAAACATTGGGTAGGACTTAATTCAGCTCAAAACTTTCATCACTTAAATTCTTTATTTTTACAGCAAACTTCATTTGTGTTTCTGCATGGTTTTGCAGTTTGACACATTTTTATTGTATTGTTTCATTTTAAATCTTACAGACTGTACAATCCAAATGATGCAAGCTTTGTGTTAGGATGTCGAATAATTATTGAGAGTGTAATGTGAAGAATGATTAATTAATATGCGCACAAAATGTTGATGTATCAAACTTGTGTGATAAGTAAAACTGGTATGCAAAAGAGCAGACACATTTGTATATTCACTCAGAGACATCCCATAGCTTTCTTCAGGCATACAATAGCCAATGTATCACTTGAGATAGCTTTTGTGTGATACAATGTACATGCAGGACAAGTTTACTGTAAAACGAGAAACTTTTGCCAATTTTGCGAGAGTCGAGATTTGCGAAATAAAAATGCACCCGAAAGTTCTTGTTTGCACTATATGCATTGAATGCCAGTGGCAATTCGCGGAAAAGTTATGCCGCAAAAAGGGCTGTCGGCTCCAATTTCCTGATAATTTCATGCCACGAATATTACTTGCTTTTCAGTCTGGTATTGCAATTGCTGCTATGGCGATGCAAACTTACAGGTCTGTGCTATGCTTGGTATGTGAGAGTTTGTTTTAATCTCCTCATAGTTGGCACACAAACAGCAGTGATTAGTAACTGGAAAAAAAATAAGAAAGAAGTGTTATTTCAAATTTTATTCTAAAGAAAAACAGTTAAGATTTCCCACCTTTGGTACAATAGACAAGGCAGCACTTATGGTATGTAAGGTACAATTTTCTGGGAGAAGTTTCTCATTGTGAAGATTTTGCTGAGATGTGTTAATAGGAAAGGGTCAATGGTGTATGTTTCAAGTTCAAGTTCAAGTTGATTTATTTCACTTCCAACAAACAAATAAGAAATACAAAAAAAAAATGCTCATATACACAGACATCATGAAATCAGTACCACAAAGCGATAAACAGAATAACATTGTAAGAAAAATATAGGTAAATTATCAACAGAGATACAAATAACTGTTACGTCACTGTGGTAAATGCATAAACGATATTGCTGGAAATGGAGGGGTCTGCTAAAAGCAGAGCTTGTAGAATGCAGTCCCCTCATAGAGAAAAAAATTGCAAAAAAAAAAAACAACAACAACAAATTTCACTAAGCAGTAGCAAAAAAACAAACAAACAAAGACAGACAGAGTTATGCACACATACATGCACACATACGGACGCACATTAACAAGCACATGGCGGCTCTCTTGTAAGGTTTATGCTTCAGAGCGCTTTGAAGAAACTTTCATTGGAGCCAAAAGGCAAATGGTGTGCTCATGTTTTCACACACACAGAAAAAGAAAAATGTCATGGAGCAATCTTCAGGTAATAGAAATATCACCAGGTAAAAGCAGTTAATTTTTTCAAACACCCCTGAGATGCCTTGTTGTGAATGCTCTCATGGTTTGTTTGTTTGTTTGTTTGTTTTGAAAAGATCTGATTAAGAAAATAATGTTCACACATATGTATTGAATAGTGCACACAGAAAGAAAAGAAAAGTAAATCACAGGGAAACTCTAAGCACAACTAAAGAAATTGTCGGGGTACTTCCCTTTTTGTGCTACATTTCAATCATTTGGGGATCTTGGCAGAGCTACCAATTCTCATGCATTCTGCGTGAGACTCAAGCATTTAGGGGCCATCTCACGATCTCATGCATGTCGACACCCATTTTTCTCACGCATCGGGCGAAGTCTGCAACTTGGGCCTGTAATAATGAGCATAGCTCAAAAGATTAAAGTGATAGTTGCAATTGAAGGTATATTTCCCTTTTGTCTTTCAAAATAAGTAAAAAATAGTCACTTAAGTATGCACCTGATCGCACCATTAAGAGCTAAAAATTGAAAAAGCTCCCTACCGTGGGAGGCCACAGGGGGAAAAACCCCTCCCACACCCTCGCTCGCGCACACATTCGCATGCCGAGATGCCGAGTCATGAAAATCTCACTCATAGATTTTTTTTTAACTTGGCATCCCTGTCTTGGTGATATTTGCCAAAGCACACTGCCAGAAGAGCTCATCATTGTAGATACACAGTCGTACTTCAAATGACAAAACAGGTGGTCGCAGCAGCAGTGGCATTGTCAATGTTTCTCCTCCACATCATTTCACTTTTATTCTGCATGCATGCTTCGCACCATCTGAAGAAGACACACTTTGCTACACAGGTCATGAAAGCAAGACGTGAGCAAAGTATTGTAGCAGCACCATTGCTTTGGTGGAATACTACAGTGCTCTTTGATACAGTGGCAGGAAAAAAAAAATGCCAAAGACATGACATGCGTACAGATATAGCAAGCTAGATAGATGGATAGATGGACAGATAAATAGAAATGAGTAGATAAGTAGATAGATAGATAGATAGATAGATAGATAGATAGATAGATAGATGAATAGACAAGGATGCATAGATAGAAAGAGGAAAAATGAATTATATCCATGCATGAATTGAACAGATAAATATAGAAAATGCATAGATAGTAAGAGAAGAATGAATTATATACATGCATGGATTTAATAGATAAATAGTGAAGGATCGAAGCATAGATAGAAAGAGAAGGAATGAATTATATACATGCATGAATACATACATACATTACCCTTCATTGCATCAAGTGATATTTTATTTCTATTTTCTGTGCCCTTGCTAGACAAAGATAGCAATCAGCATTGATGATTTATCCACCTGTGTTACATTTGCATGACAACTGATATCAATTTTGCATTCCAATTAAATGGATTAAAGCACACCTTGGGTGCATTTCATCAAGCCACTTTGTCAGATATTTCTTTTCTGACAAATTTGCTCTCAGCCAATCAGATGCAAGGATTTCAGTAGCTTAAAGGGGATGGCTAGTAACTGATCAGTGGGAATCAGTGGGAATGCTGGGGGATGATTGCTCCAATCCTTGTGGGATTCATTTAAGAGTACATTATATATCTATTGTTGTGTGCAAATTATTTGCTTCAGAATGGTCTCATATTCAAGTAATGTGCAATTTAATGTTTCCAGGTTAGCATGCCTGTACAGTGACAGGGCATTAAACTGCACATTACTTGAATATGAGACCGTTCTGAAGCAAATGATTTTCACACAACAGTAGATATATAATGTACTCTTAAATAAATTCCACAAGAATTGGAACAATCATCCCCCAGCATTTCCACTGATTCCCACTGATCAGTTACTAAAAACAGTTTGTCAGAAAAAAAAAAAGTCTGACAAAACGCTTGATGAAAATGCTCCCTAAGATGACTCTGCCTCTGCAATATTCTCATATATTCTCATATAGTCGGTGTGAGATTTTGAGCTTGGTAGAGAGTGATGAAGTTATAATAGCTGCTTTATTGCTTCATACACCTCAAATGGACAAATGCCATAAATTGTGTTCCCTCGTCAACTCAGAAGATTTGAGATTTGATAACAACCCATGCTCTGACTATAGATCAAGGCGTGATGGCCAGAAAGAATGTGTACTCAAAAGTGGTGGTAATTTTCTTTTCGTTAGATAATTGTGGGAACGTGTCGTGCCTGGTTTTTCATTCAGTGTTCCACTGATACTCCAGTAGAGCATGCCAGTTCTTATGGCGTGCCAGTAGCTCATACCCGTGTGACAGCCATTGTGTTGAAGCGTTATTTGTGCCCAGTTTAATTACATGATTGTAATTCTCTGTGCCCAGTATTTCAAGCCATATCAGTCAATTTTCAGTATTTCGGCACGGTGAAAGGACTCCACAGTCAATTGAAAGGCACATGCTGCATGTTTTGCACTGCCAATTGAAATAAACTTTGACAGGTTGTTTTATTTTTTTTTCAGTTAATAAACAATTTTTTCCCACCTGTTTAGAGGTCATTGTCATTATGGTTTATACTCTCTTCTTGCTACTTTTGATGAAGTTTTCTTTATCCATATGTTAGACATCATTATCATAAATGATCTTCCAGGGAGGGATTAACAGCACTGCAAGTCATGTCTTGAACAAAGACTACCATGATGACTGCGTACTTGAAATCACACAATAGGTTCTTTCCGTGCTCAACACTCAGTTAATTGATTGAGTACCTGATACCTCTGTTTACATACCTTGTCTGGCTGGAAATTGCCTTGAACTCCTTTTTTTTTACAGTGCTGTATCTGTAGAATGTAAATGAAATGGTTGGAAGGAAAATTTTCTTGTGGTTATTACTGAAAACTCCTCTAACTATCAATACTTTTCAGAAAAGATCTCAGCTGGTGGCAAAATTATTTCTTTGAAATTTATGTACATCAGATATAAATGTGTGAAACTTGTGAACATGCATGACGCTCCACAAATTATTGTGCAATTTATATTTTCCTTCAAGTTCCATATATCGTGGATGTCATACTTTTACAGTCTGTATTGCTCCCGTATCCATTTTTGTTTATAGAATTTTGCAGACTCTCCGGCAAGATTCTCACGTTTATACAGCGCAGCTTTATCGTTGTCATCATCATCCACAGTCGCTATTAGAGTTAAATGTTATGTGGGATGGCATATATCATCGTCATACATGCAGAAACAACTTACATCGGAAGTTGTGTCTTGATAATGACCAAATGTGAATAGCAGAGCTGCACTGTTAGATTTTAGTGAACATTCAAGGGGGGGGGGGAAGGATGAGGATGAGGAAAGAAGGATTGGATGGAGAAAAGGAAGAGAGATTTGAGGATGAGCCTGAGCAGTATTTGGAGGGTTCCTGGGTGTAATATTAGCTTCCATGCACCCTGCGGCTTTCGTCTTTCCCCCCATCTTCCCCCCACCGGCAGATGGCTCATTCATATGGAAGGAGATCAGAGTTGCCGGGAGACATCGGAGTAGGCCCGGTGTGTGCCGAGTGGCTTGATAGACGTCTCCAAGACGTCAAGAGTGCAGCTCCCACCGGCTGTGTCTATGTGCTTTGTAACGGAGATTCCAAATTTGATTTCTTACCACCACTCCTCCCCTTCTACTGCTCCCACAACCACCGACCCCCACCCCCCCCCCCCCACCCAAACCTCTTGTGCATAAAATGGAGAAGAGAGGGAAAAAATGGTCATGCGCTCACTTGCATGTGAGTACGTGCACCACCTTCCACAGATGTGGTGTTGATCGGTGAACGGACCAGATTTTTTAAATGCATTACCCTGCCGGCATCGTGACAAAGTTTTACTATTAACCCATGGACTGCTAAGGGCTTCGGTTTCATATGAACATGCAGCTTGTCATGCAGAAGGGGGGGGGGGACCAGCATGGAAAGAGTTAACATGCTGCCTGCAGCTTCTCTTGGATTATTCCAGCAAACAAAATGTGATTGCCCAAAGCTTGCATATATGCAAGTGCATTTCACCATCTTGCAAAGCTGACTTGAGCTTCGTGTGTTTTAGATTATGCTCAGAAACCTGCCAGGGTAACACATTTCTTGAGTCATTTGATGGCTCTGAAAGCTATACATGAAAGAAAAATCCAAGTTGGACATGCATGATCATGCCTTTATGTTTCAGGTTCTATTGTGGCTTTTTTTTTTCAACCAGATAAAACACTTGCTTCTCTTTCTTGACTGTACAATAGACTAATTATCAGGTAAGAGTTTTTAGAAAAAAATCCAGGCCATTTTTTTTTTAGATGTAGATATATACTTTATTCATACATTGGCATTGGTTGTTGAATTGACAATGCACCGAGGCCTTGCATACTGACAGCCATGAAAGCAGGTCTATTGTTCTCACACACACTATGGTAATAGACTGATTTGCGTTAGCACTGGTATGCAAAATGTAGATTGGGCTGCACTGAAATATTGCATGTGGAGGTCACCTCTATTCAAGAAAAAAAAATAATTGAAAGAAATTAAAAGCTAGGAAAGTCTTGATTTCCAACAGTTTCACTTAAAGGCAATTCAAGCTATTTTTTTTTTTTTGTGATCCAATGAGAGTCGATATCTCATCCAGAATGAATGTTTATGATAAAGAAATTTCCAGCTCTCCATTGTGGGGATTCACATAAAATTTTTTTTCAAAGGTGAGTTTCTTTAATTTTTCGACTAAATGTAGAGAGAAAAAAAAAAGACTTCACATTAGTTGATATCTTTAAGAAAGGCATTGATTTGAGGTAAGGCTAAATAAAGTAGAACTTACCAATATTTTATTATAGAGGACTCATGTCAAAGATTAACCATGTATACTGCAGGCAACTCCTGTATAACAAAGTCCCAAGCCAAACGATAAAGTGTATGAAGATGATGATTTTAGATCCTGAAATTTTACTTCATTGTAACGAGATTTTTGTTATAGCCGTGTTTGTTATAACAGGAGTGCACTGTATATACAAGTACCCCATCATACTTCCTGCAAGACATGTCTCACAACTAGAAATGTGGAGATGCTTATATACTGTTAAAGGGGAAAACCAGTCCAAATATAAGTTAGTCTGATAAAAAAGATAAAAATTTTACAATTTCAACGTAAGAATTTTGATCGAAATTGGGTGAAAAATGAGGAAGTTATGACAGTTTTGAAGTTTTGCTAATTTTTCAGGAAACAGTTCTTGAACAGTCAATATGAATATATGCAAATGGAAAAGTGAGCATGTCATCCCCTCACAACTTGTGTACAACTGTAGTTTGTACATAAGATTTTGACATTTCCAGTTATTCATTCAAACGCAATTATGCCCGAGGCTTAAATCCTGGTATATCTAACTGATCACTGTTCTGAAGTTATTCAATCAGGAATAATATCATGTTTCAGACTTCAATGACAGAATAAATGAATTTTTGTCATTTTTGGTACCATACATGATCAATGGAAAATTGTGAGGTTATGACATGGTAGCTCACTCATTTGCATATTCATATTCCCTGTACAAGAACTATTTTTCAGAAATTAGCAAAACTTCAAAATGTCATAACTTCCTTATTTTTCATCCAATTTCAGTCAAATTTTGACAATTGAACTTGTAAGATTTTACCAGTTTTTTATCAGACTAACTTATTTGGATTGGATTCCCCCTTTAAGATGATGCTTGATGTATAGAATGTGGGGCCTCTTGAAAGCAGAAACCCAATGACATATTCATTGAATCTGGTGAAAGAAAAGTACACAGAATTTAAATCGGTAGTCCAGCATGGAGCCTGTAAGGGGATGGTGCTATGTAAGAAAAATAGAATTAAAAAAAATCATATATGCATGTGAGCTCTGTATATCTATTTCATGTTCTCTTAGAAAAATAAATAAATAGATGAGTTAGATGGAATTCAAAAATGTAAATTCTGGGTGAGCAGAGTGGTGTAGTACTATAAGCCCTGACTTAAAGGAATGGTGTGTAGTATTGGCGGAGATGAGGATCGGGCTTTTAACTTTTTGCGAGATGCCAAGAAACCACTTATGAAATAATACAGAGCATACCATTCTAAGAGGAATCCAAAGTTTTGTTTTGGATATCTCAGCCATTTCATAACCAATTTTCATTGATAAGATAAATGTTAAATTCCTCTTGGAATTACAATCTCTTTCGAATTTCATAAGAAGTTTTTCATTATCTCACCAAAAAAAAATGTTAGAAAAGAGAAGTTAGGTCTCGACCGAAAATATACGATCCCTTTAATGTAGGGCAAACAACAGATAGCAGATCCATCATATGCTAATGATTACAGGAAGCTCGTAGACAGGATGTAACCCTGCGGCATAAATATTCATATGATTTCAAGCAATGTTTAATTGATCTCCTATGTCTTGCGGCTGAGACTGTGATTGATAAATTCTCAACGTCTACAGACCCATTAAGTCTGCCCAACTAACTCTGAGTTATTGACCTTTAAGCTGTAATCATCCCATCTGTGTTAAAATTAGGAAACTAATGCACCAATATAATTACTTCTACATTTAAATGTTGATTTACCGTATTTTTGTAATGGAATGACATAGGTCTGTGTCAGCTCACAGCGATGTAGGCATTCTTCGAGATCTCACTTATTTGCCTGTTATCAAAGTAGCAGAACACCTGCCCTTTAAGTTGAAAACAAATTCACACCCAAATTGCCACTGACTCTGTCATTGCACCTAGATATATATCATTGGGAGAAAATACACCACTGTTGAATTTTCAGTGGACTAGAATCCGTCGATTGCAACCTTCTTCCACGTTGAATTCAATCTTCATTCATTAACCGTCATTTGGCTTGGTGAGGGAATGTACATGTACCCCAATTCTTCATCCGTGAGAGAAAATGTATGAATATGTCTTTAGGGCCTATGTAGTATCAGACTCACTTGTTGGAAATTATTCTTTTATATAATATATCAAGTATATATTTTTGTTTGTTGTAACGAAACTATTTTTTTGAATTTTCAGCTGGAGTACAACTGTACTTTATTTGATTCAACCTATGAAACACTCAGAGAATACTGTAAAACGAGGAATTTTCGCGTGCATTTTAATTTCGCGAATTTCGCGAGCGCCAAGATTCGCGAAATTAAAATGCACGCGAAAGTTCTTGTCTACACTATATGCATTGAATGCCAGCGGCAGTTCGCGAAAATTTCATGCCGCAAAAAAGGCCGTCGGCTCCAATTCGCGAAAAATTCATGCCGCGAATATATCATGTTTTACAGTATAAACACCACCCTAAATCACCATTCGATTGAATTCATATTACATGTAAAGTGATCTGGAGCAAAATACATTTTCATCATCACTCTTTTTGTGACTTAATTTAGTAATATCCTTCCTTCCCATTAGCCTCCTATTCGAGCATTAATTGTGCCATTTAACTTGTTTTGTTGCGAAGGCCAATATGGTATACAGGTGACAATTCCCATAAGTGGTTTCCTAGTCAGCCAAGTGAAAATGTCCAATTCAATTTCAGTTGATAGCAATTAAGCACTGACATTATTTTGTTTCTCACACGACAACCAGGCAGCAACTGGTTTTTAAGTGAATACCACTTGGCATATATACAATATTCAAGTGTGTTCATATAGAGCCTATTGACTTATTGTACCCCCACCCACACATACTGTGTATGGGGTGTATGGGAATCATTGTATTTGAAATAATTTTTGAAATATTGGAAGTATTTGAATTATTATACATTTTGATTATTATTCTGATTTGAATCATTTGGATATTGAATGTGATTGAAGTAACCATGATGACAGCTTGGGTGATTTCTTTTTTTTTAATTCCATTGCCATGGAGAGTTTGATATGAAGGGCTATATTGGAGGAATCATTTTGCAAGATTCAAGTAGTGAGATCTTTCAATATCAGTTGATTTTGATTAGATAATCATAAAGTTGAAATTGCCTCAGTCATTTTCTGTTCTCAAAAACGCTGTCTGAGAGGATTGGATAGAGTGGTGTACTGCAAGGCACATTGTGATGAAGAGGACACTACATATTTTATGAAGCAAAGTGCCAAACTCTGTTATAAATGTACACACATAGCAACTACTAAACACGCCATATATCAACCTGTTGAGGATGAGTCCCAAGTATGTAGTCAGGCAGGTGTCTATGGGAAATGCGTATTGTAGCAAAATCAGCCCATCCTCAACGGGTTAAGCAAGTCTAATTTTTCATGAATCAGAATTTCTCAGCGATTTCGCAAGTAGTTTAATTTGCGATTGTGGAGTACAATAATGAATGGAGAAATGTATGTGTTCACGTCACATTCTTGTCGGGATTAGAGTCAATATTTTTTCATGTCTTTAAATTTGCGAATAGCACCTGACTCGCGAAATTCGTGATGATATATATAAACCTCATGAAATATTCTGCCTTTACAGTAATTGTTTTTATTTTTGTCTTTATGCTCATGTGACTCAGATTACAGTTACTTGAGAAAGATTTTTCACAATCTATCTAAATTTGAATTCATTAAATGACCAACTACACTTGTACATAAATGGCCAAGTACATCACAAATACATAGCCATTAATACTGACTTCAAACTTTATTATATTGTTTTCTCTTTCTTTTTCTAGGAGAATTAACTACTTTAAAACCAGAAATGTTTGCATGCATTTTACTTCCACAAAGTGTCTTGGCAATTCATGAAAATTTCATTCTACGAAAATATCTTGCTTTGTAGTGAGCAGTTGTTGTTGTTTTTGTTTTCCAGGATCAGAAATGAAGGAGTGATCAAGTGGTTCAGACAGTTTCATAAGGTTTATCATAGGCTACTATGCACCTGAGGCACATACTAGTACAGCAGAAAAAAAAAGTAACAGAACCAAACTCTCACAAAAGCATGCATGATGCATGATTACTATCAAACCATGTATGGAGCTATACAAGCATGCGTACATGCATTCCAAGTTGAGGGTAAATAAAAAAAGACAACCAAATGCATTCTTGATGGACATATTGCTCTAAATGTGATAATTTCAACAAGAATACCAGTGTATTCCAAAATGGCAGTATTGAAAGAGAAAGAGAGAAAGAAAAACAAAAAAAGTGAAGTTAAAACTGCCTTGAAATAGGTTAAGTATGTGTTCGAATGCTCTCTCACAACATGATTGACTCAGAAAAAAAACAACACAGCAACAACAACCCAGCAACATAAAAAGTTTCTCCAATTCTAGGCCACTGTTACGTGTTACCTTTAAAAACGAGGAATCAGCCCATGCATGTATTCAGCGCTCGTACTAGATGCGTCTCAAGAGCCATTGCGGCAAATCAATTCAATCAAGCTCTTCAAACATGCTCTCTTTACTCGCCTGTCTCCCCCATTTACCTGTTAACTTTTGCTCCGTGACGCCGTGGACTTCCCTTTAGTCTCCATCCACCCCCCCCCCCCCCCCCCCCCCACCCCATTTTGTTTTTATCTTACCCTCCTTCTCTTTTCATCTTCTTCAAGAGTTTAATGGCTGGTGCTGCATTGGTGTGCAATATACAATCCACTTTTCATATTAACCTTTCAGATATTGCTTAATTTTCAATGCCAAATAACCGTGACCTTCTGAGATATTGCTCTTCTGTACAAGAGTATATTTTGCCTTTTGCAGAGGAAGGGGAAAAGTGGTTGCGTGAGGGTAGAAATACTCGCCTTGTTTATCAGTGAACAAGGATTCAATTTTGTGGAAACACGCCATGACCTAGATAAGATGCAAATATATTGAGATATGTCAGGAGTGATTTTAACACTATTTGGTCCATTCAGATTCCATCACACAGTACTTACAATGAATATGGGTTCAGTTGTGCTCCTTCACTAAGAGAGAGAGAGAAAAAAAAAACATCTTTGTTGTCATTTCCTGCGGATTTTGCAGGGCTAGCTTTATACTAGTATAGTGGAAGTGCTTGCAAAGGTTGGCTTAAATTGAATTTGTACTGTTGCATGTTTTTTGTTGTCGAATGGAATGCATTGAGACATTCTAGTTTGTTTAACTCTTTGCTGATCTGTGTTTTCTACGCTGATTGGCATGTATGCTAGAGTGCTTTCTTTGTGCGGTTGTCACAAATGTCAGGAAAAGACTTTTCAGTGAGTAGAGATTGCTTAATCCATTAATCCCTATAAGCCAGTTCACAGTTACAATCTGAGCATGTGCAGATAAAGGTCATTGCAGACCTTCTCTTGAAATGGATTTGCAACTGAGGTATTCAAAACCTAGATAGGGCTTCTTGACAACTGTGTTGTAAATGAACCAGGTGCAGATTGGTATTTACAGGTGAATGTGCATTCTTTTCAGCAACATTTGATAACAAAAGCCATTCATGCAGCACTGACATGTAAATTAACACTTCCTGCATTACTGTCTTCAACTGCTCTTCTTGAGGACTATTCCATGTTTTGCAAAGTCTGTGGTTGGAGAGGTCATTGCAGACTAGTGCTAACTGTGAACTGGCTTATTGTTTCACTAGGACCATTCTGTTGGTCACAGGGCACATTGCTACAGTGCACTCCCGTTATAACGAAATGCTCGGGACCGGCAGTTTTCTTTCTTTATAACGAGATTTCGTTATAACCAAACAAATATAGTAAATAATGAAAACAAGGAAGCCACGCATATATGATATTCTGTTTGTTGAATACTCGTCATACACTGGAAAGCTATGTGAACAATAAAATAAATAGTTAATCAATTTCAGATTATTGTATTACAATAACGCATGTTCCCCTCGGAAACTCTGCGTAGCACACCAAGCGAACACACAGTGATGTGACGCGTTCGCCCATGCAGAGACGCTGTAAATGCCTTGTTCCGCTACGTATTTTCGAAAGCGATCCGCATTTCGTTATAACGGAACACATTTCTTTTGTTTTTCTTTGTCAGTGGTGCTCGGAAAAGACTTCGTTATGATGAAAATTTCGCTATAACCGTGTTCGTTATAAGCAAATTTTGTACCATAGACTTTAACCCATTGAGGACGAGTCCCGAGTATACTCGGGCAGGTGTCTATGGGAAATGCGTGTTTATAGCAAAATCAGTCCGTCCTAAGCAGGTTAATAGCGATAATTTTGGGACCAGAAGTTTTACTTCGTTATAGCGAAATTTCGTTATAACCGTGTTCGTTGTAACGGGAGTGCACTTTACATCTGAATGGAATTGCTAACAGGAGGTCAAGTGTGGATGGATTACTGAATGCTGTTAAAAAAAAAAAAGCTTGTCAGTAAAGTGTTTGGCACCTAGAGAGTTAAAATCAACAAAATCTATGTGAAGTGCTGAAAAATGAAAATCTTTTTGTATGGCATGCATGTTTAAAAGGTTCATGCAATATTTATACATGAAAACTCTTACTTAAATTCAGTTTCATATTCAATTTATGTTCTTTATTCTTCATGGAAAATATTTCTATAGGAACTTCCTGCATACTGCTGGCAAGTCACACCAATTTTGTTTGACTAGAATATATCTCTTTATGAATTTAGAATTTCCTGGGTGTTGAAAGATACTCCTGACACTGTATGGTAACTAATGTTACCTTAAGTGTGAATGTTGTTCAGTATCATCTGGACTATGATAATGTTGGTTCTGAGGCATGGCTCTTCTGTCTATTAGAACTGACAGTTCTAGCCAAAGCATAAACAATATATAACAACCAACAGATCACAGTACAAATCTTTTGTGGCAGGGGATTATTTATATTCATTATTCCTTTTAATAGTACAAAATAGTCAGATATCATACGGGGAATCTATTTTGGTTTGATGTCTGTACCTATATTCTCGATATCGCTCAAAGTCAATGAATGTATTCATTTTTCTGCAATCTCTGCATTTATCTGCTTTCTGTAGACCCATACACCCAATATGTATCAATTAGTTTGTATTCATGGTGCTTTTACTGTTAGTGAAATGTGATAATGAAAAAGGTGATAAGGACGGTAATGATAATCATTATTATGATAGTGCTAAATAGTCAAAGTCATATAGCACCATCTCCACCTAGCAAGTAGATGCTAAAGTCAACAGCAAGAAACTGTCAGCACCACAGCATCTTGGAGAAAGTGGAAGAGAGAAAAAGACATTAATATATCCAAAAGCAAGGTTGAAGGAATGATTCCCTAGGGCAGGTCTTGAAAAATTGAACAGATTAAAAATTTGAAATATTCATTTCAAAGTGATGGTTCTTCACATGCAAAGGTCCTATCATCCAACAAGGTTTATTGGCTATCCAGTATTTCAAGCAAGCCAGTGTTCAAGGGGTGAAGTTACTTTGCAGGTGTCTAATTTGCATTTTTTGCTTTTTGGTTGCTGATATTTTGTCAGACTGTCTTGCTATCTGAGAATGTGCATGGAACTGGAACATAAGTGCTCACATACAATCCTTATCCATGGTATATAGATCCCAAAACAATTATTACAGATATATGCCAAAAAGTATTAATCATCTGCCATGAGTACCACATAGATTTAATTACAAAGTAAGTCTGATAGTAAATAGAGTTATATGAATAAATGAAAAGGATATTGCAAATTGGATGAGTTTGTCAACAAAGATGAATAAATGATTAATACTTTTAAGCAATATTCATAGACTGATTCATCAGTCATACATCATATATCCGTATATACCTCTATCTATGACTGTGTGCGTTGGGAGTATAATATGTGCGTGTATCCAATTTCTGTAAAATGGCATACAGGGAAAATGGAATTGTAAAAAGTGTGATCTTACATAGCCTTATGAGCATAAATCTTGTTTTTTTTTTTAAGTAAGTCTGAAAAAAAGAACAACATGTGCTCCACTGATATGAATAGACTGACCAGGAAAAAAATGCAGGAGACCTATTGCTTGATCTTACTTACACACACACACAAACAAACAAACAGAAAAACAGCTATAAAGAGAGAGGAAAGTAGAAGCGTTCAAGAGTGGAAAGAGTGACTGCAGTGTGCATTAGTGTCATATAAAAAGTGTGTCATTTTTATTTGAGTCATTTCCTGATTGCCTCAAGACTCAAAAGCAGAATTTGAAAAACCACATTGTGGTTGCCAAAGCTTCAAAGTTAAGACAAGCGTACTTTTTATAGCTGCAGCGCTTGTAGTATTTTCTACTTGCACTTTCCCTTGACAGGTTCTGGTGATTGGCTGTTGTCTGTAAACAAGTATTTTGTGAAATTTGTCACATTTTGCTGTCAGCAAGCAGCTTTTGCTGGCGGATGAAAAGGACTGCTCGACAGAACATTCAAAGGATGACGACGTGACAGATGCAATCTTGTGTGGAATCTGAGAAAGGGGTTGTTTTGGAATATTGATTTATCTGCACTTTTCTTAAATGCATTCAGACAGAGTTTGTGTTGGGAGTTACTCTTCCTGCCTGATTCAACAGGTGGCAAGAAGTGTGTCCATGTTTTGGCTGAAATTCCCAGTTTGTGGTTGCCATAGTGACGAGACACCAACATTCTAGCAAAGAAGTTGGTGCTCGTCACTCTGTGATACAAGTGAAAACTGTGCACAAATGTTGTATTTGTATTAGTGTTTGTGGACAGGGATAGATAATGAAAATTCATACAACTCACAGTAGGACTGGGCATGTTTCCCCAAAAAAATAACCTGAAAGATTTCTCACTTTTCTTACAGACACCACTTTTGGAATGTGGCTGTACTAAATTCGTCAGAACTGTCAAACAAATGTAAATTGTCAAATCTTGAGGTGTCATTTGCCACAGTCCCAATCACATTGCTAATGTCTGCAATCTTTGTAACATCACCTGCATAGATCGAATTGGGTACTATACAGCTTCATTTTGATAGTCAGATATTTACAAAGCTCTCTGGCGTCATGGAAACTGGCCAATTGGAGAGGGGGGAAAACAACTTAGCAGAAAAGTGTCCAAAGAGCAACTAGATTCAGGTCCCTGCCATTATCTACACAGTCTGGGCAACACATCATCCAGACAGACTTTGAATGTACCAAGTGCATGAATTTGGCCTTCTATAAATTACCCATTCTGACTTTATTAGAATTGTAGGATGCGGTTATTTGCCCATGATAAACTGGACTCTCTCTCTCTCTCTCTCTCTCTCTCTCTTCCTTTTTGATTATAATACCTCTCATCTCACCCTCTTCCTCTCCCTCTCTATCTCTCCATCTTTCTCTTTCTCTCCCTTTGTACCTTGCTGCTTACAATTGTATATACTTCTCATCTCTACCTCTCCCTCGCTATCTCTCTCTCTTCTTTTCTGTTTATATACCTCTCATCTCACCCTCTCCCTCTCTCCCTCTATCTCTCTACATATCTCTCTCCTTCTTTCTGTGTATATACCTCTCATCTCTCCCCCCCCCCCCTCCCTCTCTATCTCTATCTCTCCCTCCCCCTCTTTTCCTTGCTGCTTATACAGTGTAGGCCTTAACCACTCACCTCCCCTCTCTCTCACTCTTGCTATCTCTATCTCTTGCTATCTCTATCTCTTGCTATCTCTATCTCTTTCTCTATCTATCTATCTATCTATCTATCTATCTATCTATCTCTTTCTCTATCTATCTATCTATCTATTTATCTATCTCTCTTTCTTTGTCAGTCTGTCTCTATTAATCACAATCACTACAGTAAGTCCTGAATACAAGAACTCTAATACTGAACTGAATCATCCCATAAGCATCTGTGCTCTAAAATCAAGTCGAAAATCCAGATAAGATGACCTCACAGTATCCCCCACCCCAAACTGCAATTTAGCTCCCCCGCTAGACGGGACTCTTGAAGTATTGCAGATGACACCGCTTCTGGACCTTTGTGAGATGAATCTTGCAGACCCCACCCCCCACGCAGCGTTCCCAAGAGCCAATTATGTAATTGGACCGTGTAGCCATTTCTGTGCGTAGGTAGGAAGGGAGGGAGGTTATCGACAGCACCGCATCCTCTCCTGATAGGGCGATTGATCCTCTTTCCACCGGAGGAAAGGAGGCCAACTGATTGTTTGCCACCCAGTTATGGCAGAATTTAAGAGAAGACCAGGGATGGATATGCCTTTAACCCCCTCCCAACCGCTCCCCTGTTATACCACTGCAATTTCATGGTGAATAATTGCTCCCGGCATTGACAGGCTTAAACCATGCATAACTTAATTGTCATTGAGAGTATGATGCATTATCACCAGAGGACAAATTCTATCTGTAAATCATTGCAGTAGGAAATAATTTTGTGACGGAAAAGAAAAATCACTCGGTGTAACATGTTCTGAGAGCTTTTAACGTGTATATTTCATTAGTCAAATGTGGGGTCATGATGGAAAATTTAAATGGAACGCACTTCAAATATTTATTGAAAATTTCAATCAGCATTCCCATTTCACACTTCTTACCCAGAAAGAAACACCACGCGCACCCAGAATCTAGTAAAAGTTGATTCCAAAACACCTGCACACCACAACTAGTAAAAACATCGTTTTAGATACGTGGGTGGGAAAAGAGTAATTGAGGTTTGCCTTTAGACTTATGAAAATAACTTGGTTATCATAAAATGATACAAAACTGTTTGCCAGTGACATTTTTGCAGAAGACTTAAAGAGCCTTCAATAAATTTTAATCTTTTTTCATCCACCTGTTCCTCAGATAACTGTTTGTTTTCTCTCACTTTTAATTTAAAACAAACATCATACTCATGCTCTTAATATTGTCCTTCAGTTCAGACCTGCTACCTTTAACAAATTCGCTCCCGAAATTTGTCACTTAGAACCCTAATTTTTGTTTGCTTTAATGCTGATCAGCAGATATGTATAGGGCTTTTGTCGTTGGTTTTATTTTTTGTCTGTAGATATGCAAAGATGAATTGACTACCTTGCTTAACTAATATTACTGAATTAGTGTCAATGTAATCCTCACTGGCTCTATTCTATAACACAGCAGCCTTCATGTGGTAATGCCATACTGTATCATCAGTGGTGAGTTTTACCTATTTTATAGCAGATTACCCAATAGCCAATTAGATAACTTGATAAATTTAGTACAGGAAAGTGCATGAGCTTATAAAATGTTGAATATTAAGGAAAGCTGAAGTATTTTTGATATCATGGACTACATTTTTTCATTATTTCTATAATTAACTATTTTTTGCTGAAAGTGATTTGAAATATTGAAACCAGTATAGTTATTGTTATAAAGCTTCAAAATGCATTTCCTAAGTTTTTTTTTTTTTTTTTTTTTTTTAAGCTGTGATCTTTAGATGGCTGAAAAAAATGTATGACGTACAATGCAAGTCAGGTAATAAACAAAAAAATCTTGTTTTTTATCACCTCTAACTGTCATTGTCCACAAAAGTCTATTTAAGATATGCTTTAAGAATAAAATATTAAATTAATTTCTTTTTTTTTTACCTTTAACATGTTAAAATCCTGCCACCTTTTGCTGATGTTCATGTTTATATATTAAGAGCACAATCAAAAGAGAAATGACTCTTTTAATGAGTGTTTATTTGGTTTCATTTAAAAGGAAAAACAGCAACTAATTTTAAGTTACGACGAGCCTTGGTCAAGCTATGATGTTAGTACCTTATCATTGCATTATAGTTCCCTACTAAGTACTGTGCTGTGGATAGCTAATTGCTTAATTTTCATGATACTTCACTAATTTTATGAATTTAAAAAAAAATCATTAATCTTATCAACTGTTTCTGTATTTTCAAGTAAGAATAGAACCCTCACCCTTTGGTAGATTCTATGGGGAACTTCATATACATTTATGTTCTTTTGGATTGCACATGTCCTAAAAAAGTTGACTGAAACCAGAACTAAATGAAATGATCGCATGATGGCAAAGGAAAAAATTTCTTGCATGACTCTTACTTTCCTGTTTTTCCAGGAAGCGCACTGGCAGTAACCTTTTCACTGAACGCAAAAATTCATTGTGCTCAGGGCGGTGGCAGAGAAATTTATATTACCAGCGGTTGTGTCATATGAATGCCAATATTGCTTCTCTCGCAATTTGCGGATCAATGAAATGAAACGTTTTGAAACCAGAAGTTGGCTGGGCAATTTAATATCTCCATGACATGTGCTGTCTCCCCCATTCTCTTGTTGTTCCTCATTTAGACATACATGTATGTGCAATTATATATATTTGTATGTATATATGTGTATGTATATATAAATATATAGAATCATGTATTCTATGTAATTCTATGAAAGCATATTATGTTCATATTTATTGGCCAATTGTTTTTCTCACTTGCCTTCTCTCCCTCTCTACATACATATATGTGCAAATATATATATATTTGTATGTATATATATGTGTATATATATATAATATGTATATATATATATATTTATTTATATAGATAGATATATAGATATTTATATTCATATATCTATGTAATTCTACGAAAACATTATGCTCATATTTATTAGCCAATTGTTTTTTTCTCTTGCCTTCTCTCCCTCTCCTGTGAACATTATGCATACGTACGGAAAAACATAATCTATGTACATATTCACCTTCATTTTCTTTGCACATTGGTTCCATCATTTTAATTCTCTCTCTCTACCTATAGTTCATCTATCTATCTATCTATCTATCCATCTATCTATCTATCTATCTATCTATCTATCTATCTATCTATCCATCTATCTATCTATCTATCCATCTATCTATCTATCTATCTATGGCTATCATCTATCTATCTATCTATCTATCTATCTATCTATGGCTGTCTATCTATCTATCCATCTATCTATCTATCTATGGCTATCTATCTATCTATCTATCTATCCATCTATCTATCTATCTATCTATGGCTATCTATCTATCTATCTATCTATCTATCTATGGCTGTCTATCTATCTATCCATCTATCTATCTATCTATGGCTATCTATCTATCTATCCATCTATCTATCTATCTATCTATCTATGGCTATCTATCTATCTATCTATCCATCTATCTATCTATCTATCTATCTGTCTATGGCTATCTGTCTATCTATCCATCTATCTATCCATCTATCTATCTATCTATTTATGGCTATCTATCTATCTAACTACCTATCTATCTATCTATCTATGTATCTATCTATCTATCTATCCATCTATCTATCTGTCTATCTATCTATGGCTATCTATCTATCTATCTATCCATCTATCTATCTATCTATCTATCTATCTATCTATCTATCTATCTCAGTCTCTCCTTGTCTCATGTCTTTCAAAGCAGATATTGTCAGGGAGTCCTCATGTCAATATTGTTTGCTGCCTGCAAAGACATGAACTGTATCAATATCATTCCCTCGAGTCTAATAATCGTGACTGCATAGAAATTGTTCCTCCAGCTCCTTTTTTGTTTTTATCAAAGAGCGCCATATCAGCGAAGACTGCACTTCTCAACCGGTTTATGCAGCTGCGCCGAAATACCAACATCCGTAGTCATACTGTGTGAAATTGCCAGGTATTATGGATGTTGATCTGATAACTCTTGTGCGGCATTCATTAAAGAACTCTCTTTCTTGCTCACTAGTACCTGTTTTTCAGCAAAACTGAATATCTCGCACAAAGTGAGATTTTCATTAAATATCAACATTTACTGTTCCGCATAAAATCGAGTAATTATAATGACTATTGTATGTTGGATGCAGCAGAGTGGTGGTTGTGTGTGTGTGTGTTGTGTGTGTGTGTGTGCTTGCTTTTTTATTGAATGGATTCTGAAAAGTTATGTGTTCACTTTGTTTTATTGTACCTTATCATCTAATCATGAAAATCTAGTACATAGCAAAATCATGTGTAATATTTTCATTTTTTTTTCATAATGAACTGGTTTATACATATAGGAAAAAATCCTGTAACTGTTTGGTTCCATTTTTTGACACATTCAAAATGACTGTTTAAATTTTGATTTACATTATATTGAATCAGTCATAAATATTATTGGGAAAAAAGTGTATGTGTGTGTGTGTGTGTGTGTGTGCGTATTTGTGGAGGTGTGTGTTGGAGAGATAGAAAGGAGAGGAGAGACTCTTCTCTGACATTTTGCAGTTATTCAGCGAGCAATAGCCTTCACGCTGAACGGTAGCCAAATGTTGGCTTTCACGTGTCGCGTATTGTGTCGCTCGGTACTCCCACGAGATGGAACTCTATACCAGGTGTGTCAACACGGATGGGGGGGGGGGGGGGGGGGCTGCTCCCATCCACAGGTTGATAACAGTTCTTGTGCTGAGAGGGACTGACTACCCGTGAACGGTATCTATGACACACAGACCAAAATACCGGTTGTCTACCATTCCACATTTGTGGCCATTATATGTGAGCTGATAGCATATTCATGTCATATGCCACCAATGTCATCGCCATTGGGAGTTTTATTACAGAGGGACCAAAAAAGGCTGTATAAGGTGAGGAAAGATTTTAAAATAGGCAAGAGAGAAGAAAGAGAGGATATATTTTTTGGACATAGGGCAGAGGGTTTTAAGAATCAATTTTGTTGGAAGGCATGAATAGTCATCTCGTATATTCCAAAATGAAATGCACACTTACATCACAAGTTTGCATCAGTGTTTCAAATATTTGCAAATTAGCAGTACAAGATATTGCCCTTGTAAAATTGAAAAATTGGTGCTTCAGTCAAATTCATAGTATTTGCAGAAATTTTGTGCTTTTGCTTTAAAAATGGAGAATGATAATCTAAACCTGCAATGACTTTAATGGAATGGAATGCATGATGAATGTATACGCATCTTTTCATATACTACTTGCATAGTTGCATTGTTATTATATATTCCAGATTTTGGGGTATAACTACATAGTATGATATATATGACGTAATGAATGTTTTTAGTTGCTGTTGTGTAGAAGTTTTTTTTTTGTTTTTTGGGTCTGAAAACCAAACCTGACATCTACATCTGTTTCATATAGACATACTGCGGCACATGTGCCGTGAATCTTGGATTTTTGTGCAAAGGCCATCACTAATTCCTTGTGTTCAAACTAATTTCTTGTATTCTCTACCCCAACCATCCACGCTAGTTTTATCATTTTGGTGTGATAGATGTAGAATGATTTGATTATGTAGGTATTTGTACTTCAAAAGATGTATCCGGGGAATGTTCATGCAAGATATATAGTGGGCGTACTTACAGAAGAAACAAGGTTTTCAAATGTCATGTGTGAAACACTGCTTTTTTTTTAAAGTGATATTTCAGGAGTTCCCCCAAAAGACATGCCACCAAGCAATGTGTTTTATTGGTGGGGCTCGCGCATCTCAGCAGTATTGCACACTAACACGAAGGTAAAGGCCTAGATGTTCAGAGTTATGGCAGCTTTCAAACAGAAGTGGGAGGTCGCGGCATCAAAATATCATCTCACATAGTATTTTTATAACATTCCAGTGGATATGTCCTCTTTATCACTTATCATCAAGCCTATAGAAATTGTGCATTTTTGTCCTGAGGCTATGATAAGATGCTAAAGAGTAGTCAAAAGAAATAGGAGGGAAACATTGGAAATGTCTTCTTTTTTTCAGTTTCAAATGAATGAATTGCTTGAAACAGTGTTAGCATGAAATATCAAAACATCAGATGGAGTATATGTTCAGTGAAACTTAGTCAAAGCTACAACTAATTTTTATTGTAGGAGGGCGTTCAAAACGGATTGCCTGCCTTTAACTCTTCAGCGGTCTTTGCCAGAGGTCATGCACTTATCATGAGGGTACCCCCCTCCCCACTCCACCACCGTCACTGCCACCACAACTCCATCCCAAGGAGGTGCTAATGTGGTGAGAGAAAGAGGCTGCCCTACTGTGAGGGGAGGAAATTGTGCGCAGAGGAGCGGAAATCCCGCTAGATGAGGCGTGGTTTATCACAGTCCTTGTAGCATCTGCATCGCCTACCACCCTGTCTGTTCCTCATAGCACCTGCTTACTGACCCAGACAAAACCAACAAGGATTTGTGTTATTCTGTTGTACAAATATACAATTTTGTAGATATACTTCAAAATATGTGAATATATAAATTCATATACATATATTTATATATACAATGTCCAAAACCCTGACAAAAAAAAAGTGAATGACGCATTGAATTTTTGTTGCAACCATTCCAATTGTTGGACACTAATATGCCTTACACCTCTCTTCTTTTTATCTTTTAGACATAATCAATAGGTATGTGTAGATATGTAGATATCTATAATGTGTGTGTGATTTATGTGATCGGTGGTCACACGTGCTTGCTTATTTATGCGTTTCATCTTTAATCATGTGACTAATCTCATATACATATTCCACTCAAATTCCTGCTTTCCTACAGGTTTCTTGAAGTAGGTATAGCTGCTTGGTGTTGTGGTTGCCTTCAGTAATTCTGAAGTCATTGATAAATTGTTACAGAAACACACAGCCATTTACATATTTTTTCTTATCACGTAATCACAATCATATCACTTCTTAGCCATTCTTCAGGAGAAGTCAGATCAAGTCACTCTGGCTAGAAATGAATAACAATGTGTTTTTGCTGTAACTACAAAGCCTGATTTACTCTGTACATTACATTTGTTGAAACAATCAAACACACACTGTTGTGGGTCATTGCTTGCAATCTAATGATGGAACATTTTGAGAATTTTGAGTGATTACAATTATATCTGTTAATATTGTGCTTTGTTTGGTGATGTTTGCTGGCATAGATGTCTTGAGGCTAGGTGCCAATGATTAGAGATTATGTAATCCCCTTAATCCCTATATCTTCACCATGGCCTTTCTGTTGGACAGATTGAGGCATGTTGTAATTACACCTGAGTGGATGTGCTATGATTAGGTCAAGTTTTGAAGAAGTCATGCACTGCCTGCTGATAAAAAAAAAGAACTTGGCAAGTTACAGCTAACGTAGTACCCACACACCCAAGTTACAGCTAACATAAGTACCCACACACATAGAGGGCTTACCCCCATGCTACTTATCACAGCTTCTTGAAAAACAGTCTTGTCAGATTAAAGGTATAGGTTGCATCAAAAATGGAAACACTTTGATGGAACAAATAGAGCACATTCATTGGTTTTGTGTCTCACGCACATTATTCTGCTAACAAGTGAAGTATGCCTGTCTAGTTACAGCTTTTAAGATGCTCATGATTGGGTAATTTATTCAGACAATTGATTGATGTGTAATTCAGTTCAAGAGTGCATGCATAAAGACGGTAGGACAAGAAAGCTGCAGCTAGTACATTTTGCCGGAAGGAAAATTTTGCAGCATAAACAGAGTCCTCACCCTGTGTTGCCATGGTGACCGTAAGAGGGTATTGATAAATTATTATAGGGCCCCTCAGTTAACATTACCCACATAAAGAAAATGTGAGTTGTTGAGCACTGTTCCACGAAAAGCGCCTCTCAGAATTTCTCATGCTAAATGCCATTCCTCTTCTTCTCTGCCACTGTCTCGTCATGCAGGTTCCCACGGCGATGCTCCGCGGCAATGTGACGTCAGCCTAACATGACCAAGATGTCCCTCACCAACATGTTCCGGCAAGATCCCCGCATCCCGGCCAAGCCGGAGGCCACGGTGGTGCGGGAGTGCCTCTTCAATGAGCTGGAAGGACAGCTGCGGGAGCTGCAGCACCAGCACTGGCAGGCCGAGCAGACGGAGAAGCAGCGCAAGCAGACGGTGGACTACAGCTGGCTGGTCAGCTCCCAGCCCAAGTACTACGTGGTGCCCCAGCTGCAGCAGCTGGAGCTGGAAGACCTCTGCAGCAAGGTGAAGGCCAGTGAGACCGGCCGCATCATCACGCGCTTCCGCGAGATCCTGACCCGGCGGCCGGAGGTCAAGGAGGTTCCGCAGATCCTCAAGGCGGTCATCATCCAGGTGCTGCAAGACCGGCCGCCCGAGGAGACCATCACCGACTGGATGTGGAAAAAGACCAACAACTTGACCAAGGTCAAGCAGAACATCCGCGTGCATCCGCTCTCGAGTGTCTCAGAGCAAGTGGACAGGCAGTACGGACACACCCGCAGTCGGCGTGCCATCAGCGTGCCAGAGTTTGGAAACAGTGCAACTCTCAGGAGCAGATCTTTACCAGAATTCTGTGCCAACATGGATAGTTTGCCAGTATAGGGGATTCCCCTCATTTGGTTCTGCTGTTGAGTCATTTTTTAAATTATTATTATCATTATTCATGAGGTGATCCTCGTTGTAGGTTTGTTTTTGTATTCATGCATGCTTGTGTGTGATTTATGAAAAAAAAATTGTGAATATTTGGTCACAATTATGTGTTGTTGGTTTTTTAATATATTTCCAATCATATGGCTACTGCTCATGATGATTACATTTTACTTATATGATCACCTGGTCTCACCCGGTCATTCTTGAGGATGCCTGGATTTAATCTGTCATCTTTTGAGGACCTCTCCAGATGTCTCGTCGCAATTTGCAGCCTCAACTCCTTCCCTATGCCCTCGCTGACTGCCAAAGTTTGTGAGGCTGCCCGATCAGTATTCATGGGATGGTGGTGGTAAATGGACCAGCGCAAAAAAGGACAAATCGCTCGCCTCTCTATCTCTCGACGGAACAAACTAAATGGCCGGTGAGACCCTCATCTGGTGAGTCCCAGTGCAACGATCAATCATGCCCCAATGTGACTGTACCCTGGACTCCACGCGCCCTGCCAATTGGATTTTCTAATTTGAACGATAATTGGCATCCTGGTTTGTGAAATAAAAAAAGATACTGGAATTAGTTTACCCTTATCATATCTCACATGTCTTTTTTTTCCCCCTCAGTGTAGACCTGTTTGATTACAAACTCCATGATGGCGAAACACATAGCTTCAATCACTCATTTCCTTTTGTATCACACGTTCTCGTTTGAATTGGATCGCAGGTTGAGTGTTTGATCATCCAACAGTATTTTCCAGTGTTTGATAGGGTTGCCCGTGGCAACCATACATGTAAATCAGCGCTCTGCATTGTCCCAGTGGTGTAGTGGAATATTGTGCAGAAGCCCAGAGGGTTGAAATGCAGGGCATAGGGGCAGATGAGCAAATCATATGTTTTCACTGTGGAAAGGGTGGTGATGGGAAATATGCCTTTATAGAATGATAGAGCAAATTCCTTATCAAATGATTGATTAAGAGCATGCAAGTGACCAGGCATTTATTTCTGGCTAACATACAGTTTTACTTGTGACCGGTCATAAGTTCAGTATAATGACTGGTCATAAAGCACTTTCACAGGATGGTGAAAAGGATGGTGACCAGGCGAGATTTCATCATTTATTCACTAGCGGGGATGGCTGCTGTGGAATTTAAAATGCCTACATGTTAAATTCTTTAGAGATGTAGATATAGTAAACATATGGACATTGAGGTGAGAGTGATTTATCACATGACAAGGATCTGCCTCATAATTTTATAAAACAAATAATACCCATCATTTTGCTCAGGCATTAGTATAATCACCCACACTTGGTATCTTCGAAGCAGTCCAAGCACCCTCAGCTATCGCCGTGGGTTTGTCAGACTGTTTGAAAGGTGCCATGTGTGTGTAATTCTTACCAGTGCCCTCACTACAGTGTATTATTTGGATACAAATGATTTTACTTGCATAGTAAGATATATTTTGTGTTTGACCATAGCTAATCTTTGGACATTGCATTGGTCTCTTAAGCAATCAGTTTGTTCAGGGATCAGATAGTGAATATAATGGATATGTCCGTGTTTGGTGGAAACTTTGGCCTTGAAAGCAGACTTTCAGTTTTGGAGTGGATATGGTCCATCTTCAATGCAGCACAATTTTAATGTCAATACCTTCTGTCAAAGAGTAAGATAGTGACATCGTAATCTATTCCAGATTCTGTAGCGATGTTAGAATGTGATTTGACTAAAATGACCCAAGGACCACCCTGTGAATTTTCATAGAGTTGGCACTCAGTCATCCATCTTTGCGACATGGCTGGCGATCACTCTGTAAATGCAGAATCGACCTTACATTCAGAATGAAAAACATGATATATTTCAACATTTTACAGTAGTTTCTTCTAACTTCATTTCTTTCTAAAAACAGACAGCAATGCATAAAGAGATTGATGCGTACAAAATCTGATTAAATGAAATGTGGCAAACGAAGAATAGACATTGCCAAAGAAGAGGACTCTTATTGCCAACTTTGCCAGGGTAAAGAAACAGTTCAAAGGTACAAGTCATGCTGGAAAAAGGTAAAAAACAGAGTACAGTGTAACAATGATTATTTGCATGGAAGGAAACAACACAGCTTGACCCATCCAAAGAATTTGTAAATGGTATCAAGGGAGGTTTGAAGTCTGAAGATAAAGTCGAGGGACTGATAACCTCCCAAAACCATGACGTTAGAATATGCGAAATAATTTCTGACAACAGATGTCATGAGCTTCTCATATTTGATGCCTTAGTCAAAGTACTTAAAGGGCATTGCATACCTTTAACTCATGGTAGCCATTTACTGCAGCATTACCGATGAGCCAACAGGTATCTCACTATGTACCACTATATGCAGCTCCTGTGTCTAAATCTTTGCGCCCCATGCGCGGAATGCGTTCAAAAAATCAGGTGCCCTAATTTCATTACGTGCCGCTCCCTCTACACAAAAATGTTTTTTCAGGGCAGAACATCCACACAAAAAAAGCATTCTGCCCTTATGAGAACATTCCAAATGGTCCATGGTGTAAAAGTGTTTGCTTAACCCAAATAATACAAAGGATTGTAGTCATTTACAACATTCCGACGAGATGCCTTGTTTGATCGGTTAAAGTTATTTCATATCTTGTAAAGACAAGAGAATCGTACAGACCAAAGTTTGCTTTTAAAATCATGTATCTGCAGACTTGGGCATGATATTTTAGGAGGAAGATCTATTTCAACTAATCCTTTCCACATTCTCTAGCATTATTTTCTTTCAACCTTTCTGAATTGAGATAAAACCCATGATGGTGATATGATAAGACCAATATAATCTACATCGATGGAGTTGTGGGTGAGGTGGGAAGAAAAAAATTAAAGGAAATATGTTGTTTTGTTCATATTAACCTGTTGAGCACGAGCTGATTTTGTTACACCACTCATTTCCAATAGACACCTGCCCAAGTATACTCAGAACTGGTCCCCAACGGGTTAAGGATAACTGATGTATCCAATAAACCGTTCAAATTCTTCTTAACAGTGATGACAGTAAAAGAATATATAAACATTACACAGACTATGCGAGTGTAATGAGGACAGTGATTTTCCACCTGAATGGGCAAATTGGGTCACTCCCTCTGCGCTACATTCCCTAGATATGTATCTGATTACAAGTCATATATAATTTACAGGCTTGCAATGTGTGATATATCTCAACACGGTCAATTATGACTCTGGAGAAGGTAAAGTCAATCAAAGACTTATTTCTGAACTCATGCCAAACATTACACTGGGGTTCTGTATTATTCACAGGCGCTATTTCCAAATGTGTGATATGTAATGATTGCCCATAAATTTCTGTGTCACAGAGGAGTGATTGATATAGCATTGGTGTGCTTGCTTGTTGTTGTTGTTGTTTATCTTGCTGTAGTTTGCTTTGTTGCTTTTGTTTCTTATTTCCCTCATTTCTGATTGCTGCTTTGCACAAAAGCAGTGTTCAGAATGTTGATTGATGCTACAGCTGCACTAAATCTTATTATATTTTGTTTGCTGTGTAGTGGGATGAGTTTTTTTTTTTCTTATTTTTTATTTTTTTGCAGCGACTAAATTGTATTAGCAGCCATGCCAGAGCTTGCGTGTATGATGTCAGTGCTGTTACCATGGAAATGCCACCTTGAGGTCATGTGATCTGTTGCCATGGAGAGTTTTGCCTGTGCTCCGTGCATGATGGGCATTGAATATATCTTCTAGACATAATGTAGAAAGCACCATTGTGAAATTTCCTGTCTTGACTTCTGTATACACTGTGATTTTATCGCTAATATGAGTTTGTGATGAGAGGATGAGTACAAAAATCACCTAAAATGAGGAAGTTTTGGTAGTCACACCATCATGTGGTGCGAGGTTTGTTCAAAACTGGTGCTAGAGTCAATGTCTTGATGATAATGTCATCTCTTGAATGTGACACTTTCAAGATGTAGTTTTGTTTTGCTTTGGTTTTGGTTTTGTTTTTGTTTTGCTTTGTTTTTGTTTTTGTTTTCTGTAGTGTTTGCAAATGATTTACTTCAAACAGTACCAGCTGGGGTGCCCAGAGTGTGTGCTTTGCACAAGTGTGAATGTACCAAAATCAGAATTACAAGTCTTGCATGTGAGTATTTTAGAACTTACATTGTAAATTTTTCACCAATGATTGTTATCATGATATATATAAAAGGTCTATGGTACCATCACTGCTGTAGAAATATATCTCAGGAACAAATTGACAAGTGATATATTTATGCTCTCTCCAGAATTACCAAAAAGAAAAAAAGTTCTATATCTTTTCACCAATTACATGCCCTCAGGAATCCGGTATGTATTACAGGGGGAAAAAACCACAAAACTTCTATGAAGAATTCAGGATCTTGTAGAATATGGGTTTAATGGGGTGCATTCTTGTGTATACCTTTGATTAGCTCCCTCCCCTCCCCCCCCCCCCCCAAACAAAAATTTCAACTGCAATAATTCTTAATACCAGTCTCACACGTTTGATTTCTCTTTAGTTGTTTCTAGAATCGTAGACAGATATTCCACGCGTACTAAGGATGGCTTTGAAAAACCAAATAAAATCAAATAAACTGGTGGCGATGTCAAAGTCAGACCTAATATAAGGAAGTTATGGGATATTACAGATTCACATATGTGGCCATGAAATTGTGATAGTAGGTGAAGTCCCTACACAGATCGGATGGGGTAACGATGTTGTGGCCTTACACGTCTACCATTGATTTACACACAAATTTTGTGTAAATTTTCTTTCTGACCTTGAAATTCAACAAGGGAAGTTTCTTTCCTTCACATCAATTCTATCGTTGCTTTGCAACAAACCCAGAAATTGCTATTAATGGCTATTATTATTAAAGGGGAAATCCAGTCCAAATAAAAGTTAGTCTGACAAGAAAGAGTAAGATATTACCAGTTCAACAGTATAAATTTGGTCGAAATCGGATGAAAAACAAGGAAGTTATGACATTTTGAAGTTTTGCTATTTTGGGGGGAAACAGTTCTTGAACAGTCAATATGAAAATGCAAATAGCAAAGTGAGCATGTCATTCCCTTACAACTACCACATAGTTTGTACATAAAATGTTGAAATTTCCAGTTTTTCATTCAAACCCAATTATGCCCGAGGCTCAAATCCTCATATATCTAATTGATCACTATTCTGAATTTATTCAACCAGGAATGCAGAAATTAGCAAAACTTCAAAATGTCGTAATTTCCTTATTTTTCATCCGATCTCAGCCAAATCTTTACAATTGAACTCGAAAGATATTACTCTTTTTTATTAGACTAACTTATATTTGGACTGGATTTTTCTTTTTAAGGGGGAAAGGATTGTACATGTAATTACATCATCATCAACCGAAACATGCCTTTTTTTCTTTCTTTTCTTTCTTTCTTTTTTTTTTTCGTTTTCTGTCTTGTTTATGCACATGCAGGTATTAGAATTGTGAGTTACTGACGTTATCACCTCAGTTTATATGCTACGTGATTTCATTATTATTTTCTGTTTTTCTACTTGACTGTGATAAAACTTCTGCCATTCTGGTAATTTGAGTAAACTTTATCATGGTGTGGAATCGCACTTAAACTTTGTACTTTTACTCTTTGTTAGGTAATGTCCAGCACATTACTGTTTCACTAGCAGTGTTTCACTAACAGTGTTGTATATCCTTACATATATTACCACAGAATAATGAAAATGATAGTAACGATGTAACATTGCGTCCACATCGAACTTTATGGCCACAAAGTTTATGTGTGCTTTTTTATTATGATTTAGCCTTTCCCCAAGGGATTCTTCTTTTTTCCCATTGGCAATGCTGCTTGTTCAGAGGCACAATCCTATTCCCTGGGGAGCATTCCTGTTTTCCATTAGATTGGGCCCCAGAGGACGGGTTCACCAGGGCGATTAAATTGTGTCATTTGACTCCGTAAACAAAAAGGCACTTATCCATTATCGTTCTAACTACTAGGAGTTTATGGCCAGCTTCCTGCAGACCGAACTTGCTGCGCCGTTCCTAATTTCTCTGACCTACGGAGGTGATGTGGCGTTGTCGATATACTAGCTGCTCCTGACGACGTGGCGGGGGAAAAAGAAGGAAAGAAATAAAGTGAGAAAGACGATGTTCTGTCTCCTTGCGTCGACTGACGTATGCAATAAAATATCACATCTCAACAAGCGCGCAGGTCACAATCTAATCACTGCTTTATGGATTTTCTTTACCCCGCGAGCTGAAGAGAGAGGCCACGGGGAATCCACTGTCCATCACACGTGACTCCGAGATTAATGAGGCTCAGAATGAAGTGAAACAGCAGTGCGCCAAAATGAAAGATTTGATGCATAGATTAAAACAAAACAAAACAAAATCAGATAATACATATATACCGGTATCGAGTTCCCTTGAGCCTAGTAATATTGATGTTGTGATTAATATTGTTTAGTCTGTTATACACTCAAAAAGATAAAAATAATAAATCAACATTTTAGTAGTGTATGTTTTCACTCCTCAAACCTTTTTGTAGATGTTAAATCTAACACTCAAAATGTTAGATTTACCATTCTTAAATGGTAGTTAAACATTTTGAGTGCTAAAGTAAACATTTTGAGTGTTTAAGTTAACATTTTGCAAAAGGCTGAGGAGTGGCAACATCTAAAATGTTGATTTACCATTTCATTTTTAGAGTGTACTGGCGATTCCATTATATCGTATGTCTATACATGTCTTAGATGTGCGTGTAAAGAGAGACTTTGGAACAGGTGTGTACAGGTACATAACACAATGTCCATTTTGATGAACTATCCTCAAACGCCGCAAAATGGATCGCTTTCTGAGCAATTTAAATAGTTAAATGGTCCGTGTCATCTTAAACTTTTCACCGAAGGATTCACCACGGCAAAATGTGCCTCATTATGTTTAATTACAATGTAATTATGCCGTGTGTATGTTCATGCTTCCATCCATCGCAGTTTCTGTGTCTGTTTCATGAATACTCCTACACGTCATCTTTCTCCTCACCTTTTCCTCTTTCTCTTTTTTTTCTTTGTTTTGTTTTTGTTTTGTTTTTTGCTCCCCGCGCAGACACATTTTTCTTTTTCTTATTCTATCTTCTCTGCCCCAAAAATGATGCTAGATAAGCACAGTAAACTGTTTTATGCCTAATAAACGTTAATGTTTGGTTATGTATCTACATGTTTGTATTTATTCATAAATCTATAGATATATGCATGATTATATCTATCTATCTTTGTATCTATCTATCCATCTATCTATCTATCTATCTGTTTATCTATCTATTCATACATACACGCATACACATAACTAATTATTCATGTTTCTATCTATCTCTCTACGGATCTGCGCTGTTAATCTCATCTATCTCATCAACAAAGGACAATGGCATGTTATGTGTGGGGAACACCTGCACAGGCTTTTTTTTTTTGTATCCTCGGGGTAGGCACTTAATGGTGTCAATGCTATCATCCATTAAAACTCACAAATTGAAACGGACTGCCCCGTGCCAGTAATTGATTCGCTTTGGCGCCCAATTAACCCCGTCCGTGCTACGAGCATCCTCGCTGTATACCGTGTCAGTGGCATGTTTCCGATGGTGGACATGAAAAGACTTAATAAGGGCTGCCTACACTGAACACACTCGAGTTTGTGTGACGTTACGGAGTTTTTCTGTCGCCATCAGTGAGGTTATTTCTGGAGATGAGTTTTCCCTACTGCTATTAGAGTGCGTGCATCATTTATCCCGCCACAACCTTGTACACATTCTTAGCGTTGAATGTGTCATTATAGTGACATCGCATTTCTCTCGATCTACAATGACCGTTTGATGGGCGAGGACACGAGGCGAGCTTTCACGGTGGTCACGTGCACCATGTGAGATGGACGGCAATATATTCGGGACGATGAGCTACAAACATGGAAGTTATTGCATTATTGTTTGCCTGTGTGGTCAACACTCATCCACGTTACAGCATAGAGTCAACATCTATACTCCGTATGCCTCTTCTGGCACCCGCGTCATTTTCACGTTGACAGAATCATAAATGAACACCTCATAATGAAAACTAAAAATTTAGCGCACACTTACTGTAAAAGGATGCTTTGCAGCAGATAAATTTATCTCTTTAGAAAAGATGATAATGGATTGGAAGCAAGACCACAGATCACGTGTGCAGTGATGTGTAGTGAATCAGAGCTAGTTTTATTTATTTGTTTGGTGTGCGTTTTGTTTTAGTTGTTAACACGTAATGATGTAATGCTTTCTAGTTTCCATGTCACAATGTGGTTTTTTTTTCTTTCAGTAGACCGGACTAAGTGTTTGTCTGAAGGTATTGTATAGGACCGCTGTTGCCTTCCAACATGTTGGAATGAGTTCAGACGAGAATAGAGGTGAATTACGACTTGGTCTTTGGGTTCTTTCTTTCTATATTCATGGTTTATTTGTTGAAGTTATGTTTGGTTCTGGTCGTGCGTTTTCATAGCACCGAAGAATGCTAGGAGGTTTATAGGTCTCGCCGGTAACCTCGAACGTGTAGTTTTCCATGTAATCATTGCACCTCCAGCACGGGACAAGACCCGCCGCTGATCATAACTGTGATATAAGACAATCGTACATTTCCCCACAGGTTATCACTTCTTTGTTCATCTTCTTCGAGGGTAGACTGATGTTACAAAGACAAGAGGTGCTTTGAGCTTAAGGATAGTGTCTGACGATTTTACTTTTTGTGTGATTTTCGTGGGAATTCGTGCCCCCGCGTGATCAACGAATACCCCATGTCCACACGCCACACTGGTCCACGTTTACCGCCGTGTGAAGTCAGCCGCCTTCGGGTGCGAGTGCGATATTGTCTTTCCCTTTTTTTCTCGAAGCGCCGAAACGTGCTCGAAATGTGATGCGCGACTTTCTGTAGAGGTGCTGGCTTAAATCTATTTCTCCCAAGAGGATGCCTTTTGCCCCCCCCCCCCCCCACCTTTCTTTCGTTAGCGATGTGAGGGAATGGTTAAGGGAATGAATGAATGGTTCTTGCGATGACTTGAGACGCTGACTCGATGCGGACTCACAAACTGGTGGCCCCCTTGCGGCCTTTTTATTTTGCTCATCCAACAGCCCCGCGTCCAGGGACGAGCAGCTACAATGTGGGGGAGAAAACAGGAGCTCATGATCGAGTTCAATATCGAGTGCATCCTTAGGTCTTTCTTTTTTATTTCATTCCACCACCCCCCCCCCCCCCCCCCCCCCCAACCTTAAATGTGCCCTTATACGACCTCGTCCCTCCATTCCATTTGCACAGAAGTTCTTCAGCGTACTCATATTCACGAATATTGTGCCGGGGACACATAAGAGCGGCTGCCAGTGGTTGCATCCTCACCTCGCCTACCCCCCCCCCCCCCCCCTCAACCTCTTTCACTTTCTCCTTCTCCCCCCCCCCCCCCTCCTCTCCTCCAGAGTCGGATGATACTTCCCTCCATCTGCGTTGAGATGGTTGCATTTTGTATGGCGACAGCTGAGACAATATGTGTTGATCGATGAGGACTCGTTGAGAGTTGAATAAGTTGGGGTCTGATCAAACAAACCCCGTGCAGTACATTCGCTTCAAACAGGAAACGAAAGCCCGCCTTCGGTAGGCGAGAGAAAGAAGAAGAAGAAAAGTAAGAATAACAACAGACCCCCCCCCCCCCCAAAAAAAAAAAAAAGACTTCCTTTAACTCTTACACGCCGTCTATACGTGATACTGTAAGGGGGCAGAATAATGAGATATATTCTGCGTGGTGCGATAACATTTTTATTTTGGGGAGACAGATGCCCTTAGCAGTGGTTCTAAAAGAAGGCATGCACGTACTCAGCAGGTGTTGAGAGGAAATTATGTTCGTCGAGCAGAATATATTGGTATATTGCCTCTGTAACTCCATGGAGTGAATGAACGCGGGGACGTTGTATTTACATCGTAATTACAACTATGGTTAAGTCTGTGCCGACGAGGAGGGGCACTACTCTAGGAGGGGCACTGCTCTTGGACAACTCCGACAGAGTACAATCCAAGTTGATTTCGCGCAGAAGTTATGTAATATCAGAGAGTGCGAGGCATATTTTTAGATGAAGAGTAAATGATGTACGTCTTAAGCTGGAGAGTGCATTCTCGCGCTATTTGTTCACGTCTCCGCGTTATGTATTCTGCGAAGATTCTCCTGCTTGACTTCAGTGCGAGACAGGATGTTCCCGTTGGCATGGAAACGGGATGAGAACCACGGTGCTGAGTGAAGTTTATTTGTTCTGCATTGATACACGTGACAAAAATGTCGAGTATGCTGTTGAGATTTTGCGCATGAAAAGCAGTATTACGTGTGGGTTCTTAGGGCTCTAAATAACTGCTGCACCCAAGAGGTTAGTTTAGAGACGATACACGTGTAAGTTCCTCAGACGACCTTTTAAGGCGAGTTGTGTGGCGTCACAAGTAGTTGCTCCTCCCGAGTCCTGTGTGAGTAAATGATCAAACTTTATGTCCACAAAAAAAAAAAAATAGGGTACTTATGACTGGCATGCAAAATGTTAATCAAAGTAGTCGTGAAAATCAACCCAGGCGAATGGACATGGAACATTAAGCATCTACGTGTCTTGGTAAAATTGGTAGTGCGCAACTTTAATGCGTCATTTAAGGGTGGGGGTTTACCAAACGGATGAATCTTGTTCGATAAAAACAACATAATGATATTGTGTGACTTGTAGGGCACCTTAGACTGTTTGATGTCCTCATCATTGCTTTCTTGCTTGTAGTCGACGGTAGTGTTTAATGAGGAACTTGTGAAAGTTTCATAACGTGGAGTAAAACTTTGATACCAAACCACGCCGGCATAACGATAGCCTTAGCTTAATCCCAGCCTCTTAACTATTTCTCTTCTATCTCTCCCTCTCTTTCTTTCTTTCTTTCTTTCTTTCTTTCTTTCTTTCTTTCTTTCTTACTTTCTTTGTTTTTTTCCCTCTCTCTCTCTATCTCTCTGTCGATATATCTGTCATTTTTCTTAATGTGTTGCCGAAATTCCTATTGTTGCTTTTGTGTTGTATGGTTGGTTGATTGGTTGTTGCTTACTCTCTCTCTCTCTCTCTCTCTCTCTCTCTCTCTCTCTCTCTCTCTTTGGCAATTAACTTCCTTGTACATCACATTGGAAGGTGTTTATTTCAACTGGCTCTCTACTTGCTGTTATGTCATGTAAACCAACGTGCACCCTGTCTCTTCAATCCAAACGGATTAACCCGTGCAAAACGGAGCACAATAAACCCCATTTGGTATAATAGATGTTATCAAAACAAATAATACGAGGCGACATTTATTTTTGTTTTCTTCTTTCAGTAAGATGTTGAACAACAAACGCCTACAGATAATACGATGCTGTTTGACAATTTGAAGTTACTGTTTAGATAATTATGAGGAGGCGGCAGTATGTATGTTTGCGATAATGAATTTGCTGGATGGTAATGATTGTGGTGTTGTTTTTGGACATGGATATGTGTGTTTGGTTCAAAAAGCACGAAAAGGCGGTGAACTGAAGGAATCAATAATTGAAAAAAAAAAAGCTTGTGTCTATATTCATTTTCATCGCGATTGTCATTTTGCCGACCGAGGGTTAAAATGTCCTTCACAATATTCTCTCTCCTAGAGCCATTATTGATTTCGATTTCTTCTCGCATATAGGTGTCAGTGACTTAGTATTGTGTACTATAGTGCATGTGTTGTGAGAGAAAACAAGGCCTCGTTTTCATTATCTTGTCACGTCGCTTCTTCTAGCGGTAACTCGTAGTGACTGAGCTCGGTTAATTAGGCCGCATATTGTGATATTATGTTGTCATCATTCGTGTGAGCCGTGCTACGCGGATTTATCATGACAAAAAGACGTAAGCAAATATGCAAATTAGCTGTCAAATGATATCGAATTACCGTCGACGTCATAGGGGAATGTTCCTCGTACTATTTATTCAAGCGAACACAATATTTTGCATCAAGGTTGATGCTGGGAATATGATGTCTATTCTTTCCTTTCTGTATTTAACTAGTAAGCACCGCTAGTGGTATTTACTGATTTTTGTTTTGGTGCAACTTTGTGATTCTATAGCGTAGTTTTGAAGCATATTTCATTCAATTTCTTGTTTTTCGCCACCTTTATGTAGATGACACTATAAACAGGAGGTGTGGTGCGTCGGCGCCACGGTCCAACCACAATGGGACAGTATCTCACCAGGGTTGTATTTTTGCCCAGAGTGACGCGTATATTTCTGTCGCTGTTTAGCAGAGCGAAGCAAGGATGATTGTAATCTTGAAGAATGAAATGGGAAAGGAATCGAACAACAAAGGATAACCCTCTTTAAGTTGCAATGGGTTGCATGAACGAACCATTCTTATCCACGTCTTGCCATTTGATATCAAAGAAAAACGATACATTGTACGAATAACATTGTATTAACTCGAATCGTCACATTCGACACATTCGAATCGTCACATGCGATGGTAACGACTTGCTCAATATTGTATAGTGATTGGTATGTCGGTCACGTGTAAATTACGAATTAAAATGAATTTGAATGAAGCGATATGCCGTGTGTGAGTTTTCATTATCGTATCAGTGATGGTATCCTGACTTTTCTAAATTCTCAAAGATGAGAATGGATATGAGAGATAACTGAAAAGCGCAAGAATGAGAGTTTCCTTTTCCAAATATGTCTGCATTTATCATGGTATGGTGTTTGGAATCGAGTGTATCACCATTATTGAGGAACATAAAAGAAAGCTTCTGACTAGAAGCCGTATAGGGCAAGATCCGATGTAAATCAATCCAGCAAACAAGACGCAAACCATTTAATACTGTAATCTTAAAACAAACAAACAAAACAAAAACAAAAGTCACAGCGTGGTAATCAAACAAATTGATATAAATTGATCGTTATTGCAACTCAGGAGAAAACTTAATTCATTTCATTGTCTCTGACAATGATCAAATATGTGAGATGTTTGTACGCCATTTCTTGACTGGACATTGTCCACTCTTTACCTCTTATTGCCCGTGATTTCAATAAACCCGCACCTGCAAGGGTGTAAATAAAACTTAACATTTCCACCTCACCATCAACCCCCTCATGTTAACTCCACTTGCTTACTTATACTGTAGAAAAGGGCAGAGAGAGAATCAGTGTTAACAGCCAAGCTCTGCACGTGTAATTCGGTTTCTCATTACTGGTATTACTGTGTTGCGTATATGGATTATTGAGGATGCACTATGAAAGTGGGATAAATGATTGCAAGTTGAAATTATTAAGCGAGTGATGCGAGTAATAATATAGTTTAATGTTGGTAGCGAAGGCGTGCCTAGGTGGCCCAGTTAAAACCGGGAGACTGGAAAGGGGGGGGGGGAGAAGGGGTCAGGGTAAAGGAGGTGGAGATGACTTTGAGGGTGTATCTATACATGAGTGATTGGGATGGCGTTTATTTGTTTTCATTTCCCGCTTATGAAGTTATGCATTCAAATTAGGCCACCTAATTAACATCGTATCATAGTCCACCTTGACGAAATGCTAACCAAAATTCATTGGCGTGTCCATATCAACGCATCCAGAGCCCGGAGTGTCCTGCCCCCCCCCCCCCTTTTTTTTTGGGGGGGGGGGGGGGTGGGGCGTTGTCACGATTAAAGGTCTACAAAGTAGCGTTAACACCATTTCTGAGGCAGTAAATTGCACCGGATGTGGCTCCATGATTGCACCAACGTAATCAAGGAGGAATATATACCTCCTTGACAGCATAGCACGAACACGGGAAAACATGCACGCCCCTGAAGCGCAATGCCCGTCTCCCCGCTGTTCACACAACTGAGCCAGGCATGAGCGATCATGTGCCGCTCTCACGTGCTTAATGTTCCGTTCCATTTCACATCGTTTCGCAACTGATATGATTACATTACAATGTTGACATTATAACTTTCTTCCTGTTTTCACTTTTTGCCTGTATACCCCTACATCATTTTTGTCGTCTGGAAAAGCGGAAGGCGGGATCGGAAGAACTAGTGCCCAGTATCGACGCAGATTCCATGATCGAGAGCCTAATAATTGAATCATTTCATTTTCAGCTCCTGCTTATTCATCATGAGATTGGATGCTACAAGGTCGCAGCCTAGAATTGCGTCTTAATATCGATTCCTGCATAAACAAAGTATTGCGGAGCGGATGATGGAATATTGATGAAATAAGTAGAAAGGAGCGAGCAGGAGGGCAAGGGCTGACGTAAGCAGATATGATAGAATTTTTAGGCGAGATATCGAAGGATGGAGTCCCACATCGCATCCCCTGCGGAAATCCGATCAAATCGACATGATGTGATTTAATGTTGCTGTCAGCTTTTCAGAAAGTCTAAGAAGGAGATGCGGGAAATGCGTTCCGCGTGTCATAATTTTCTTTTCATTTCTATGTCTGTTGATGTTTTGTTTTGACATGTTTTAAACAAATAATATGCCGAGAAGACTCCTACGGAAATGTGATGTTCAAAGAAAGACAGAAAACCACAGACAGATAGACGGGAGGGGTAGGGGGATAGAGAGTAAAGATGGACGGATTAAAAGAGGGTCGACATGATTGGTAATCACCGTCATCGTCGTCACCAACGTTATCGACAGTGTGAGATCTTAATAATTGCTGAACTTTTCGGTAATAATTCTCCTTGAAGTCCTCTTCGAAAGACGATAGTCAACGTGGATAAGTTAATTTGCCCTCGCACTACTATTACTGCCAACAGACTAGAACCAGTAATTTCAAGATCCTTACTATTATCCAATTAATCACCCAATTAACGTTGGTGGAGTACAGTTGATTCTGAGTATACCGACGGAACCGGAACAGAAACAGAAACCACCTGTAGATCCTTTTCCTCTTTTTTTTTCGCGGAATTTTGATAATCTTAATCATTGATTAAACATTCCACGTGGTACATCAATCGTAGTACTTCAAGATCCTTACTCTTAGCCACTGAGTCACCTGTAGATCCTGTTTCCCATTTCCCGGGAAATTTTTGATAATCTCAACTATTGATTAAAACATTTTACGTGGTACAATAATAGTAAAGTGAACACATCGCGAGTCTACTGTAGCAATAAAATCGAGGAAAGTCTATTCGTTATTCAAAGTAGTATGTACAGATTAAGTATCTATGCATTTATCTATTTGTAGATAGCAAAAAGAACAAAGAAATTACTCAGGAGTCTTTTGTTGTTGTACGCCGACAGTTAATTTTGTATTTTTTTTTAAATCAAATCGGGTACCTTGCCCTTTGTCAAGTATTTTACAGACAAAGGGCAAGTTGCTCGGAAATTTTGAGAATGCAAAATAAACTGCCCGTGTACAGCGTGGAAACTTTCCTGAGTAGTTTAATTTCTTTGTTCTCCTACTATTGCTATACATTTGGCCAACAAGTGGGCTCACATAATTATAAAGCAAGCCTAAAATGTTCTTTCGTTCGTCAAATCGAGCCTTGAAAAGAATAATCTGATTATTACATTTTCTAACACAGTGAGCAGCTCGTGAGAAATGTACATTTCCTGACAGATGATCTCAGAGGTTATACATGTGGATCCTGGAATGTTAGTATTTGTTTTCCTCTTCTGCTGTTGTCTTTGTTGAAGAAATTTACTAGTATGTGTATCCATACGGCAGAGCGTCAAAATTGAAGCTCTGTAAATGAGCACGTGAGCATTATACTACAGCCGTCTTCCTACAAGCTTGGTCACGACAATAGAGAACTGCAATGGGGTGGCCTCTTCCTCATCCGATTGCCCAAGAAAGATTATGTATAATGCATGCCCTAAGCATGGAGCTGTTTTAGCTCCATAAAAATGCCTTAAGCGCAGTGAAAGGTCTCTAAAAAGGTCGTACCTGGCGCAGCGAAGCATCAAGGACTTGCCGAAGCGATCGCTGCGTCTTTTAGGGCGTGGTCCTCGTTTGACAAACCTCTGCATGGGGTATCAAATCCTCCTCTTTACTCCTCACAGTTAGTTTCATGCGAGGTTACGTGCTGATACTATATGGCCTTGCCGATGTTTTCCGCAAAGCGCGCAGGTGTTGCGCAGTAACGTAATTGTCCATGAAGCCGCTACTGGTCATTAGGCCAGGGCCGTGATTTAGTGGGGAAGATGTAAAAGAGAAACTGAAGAAGAACAAGGCGAACAACAACAAGAGCAAGTATTGAGTGTAGATGACGACGGAGAAGGAAAACAACAACAGGAAGATCATCGAAAACAAGAAAAACTCGACTTTCATGGAAGACAGTCACTCTTCTTTCCCCACACACCGAGTTCAGGGCATATCATGTGACTTTTACGCGTCCCTCCCAATTGACAGACAACGGGATGAGTGATGGCTACCTTGAGGCCCGTTTCGTTCCAGGCTAACCCCCGAATTTCTTACTTTCGTCATGCCTCATCCTCGATAGCCTTTATGGTATTCGGATCCCCCCTCGGTTCTAGAGATCGTATTCCCCTTTCGCTCCCGCCTCAGGAGAGGTTTGTTTTTCCTCCTCGCTTCGGGAGGAAAGATGAGAAGGGCAAATCGGCAAACGGTGGAATTAGTTACACTATTACCCTCGTCATATTCTACCATCTTCACCCTTCCTCTCAGTCTCGCTCTATCTGGTCCCCCTTCTTTCTGTCATTTTCTTTCTCTCTATCTCACCTTCTGTCTCTCCATCGATCTTCTGAACATCTATCATGATCATTATCCTCTCCATCCCTCACTCCTCTCTCCACCTATCACTCTCTCAGTCTCTCGTTCTATTCACATCTCTCATCTTGGTGTCCATGGCGACGGACAAGAACATTCTCCGAGTGATCTCAATTTCTTAGTCTGGAATGCCTGTTGTCGCCACGATTTTCGTTTTTGTTTTCACCCCGGGAGCGACGAGATGAGATATTTGTATATATAAAGATTCATCATGAACATCTATATCGCCTGTGTCGAGACGATGAAGGTGGTTTGATCACTCGATCTCCCAACGGATGAAGCTGGTGATGTGTGTACGTGAATCTTCCGACGGTCCTTTTTGTGGCTATCATCCATGTTGATACTTCATACATTTATAACTATGATTGAAATGCATTTGTCCATCTCCATGTCTGTTGCCTTGTGCGTGGAGTAATACTTTGTGTCCTTATGTGTGTGCGTGCGTGTGTGTGTGTGTGTGTGCGCGCGCGTGTGTGTGTAAAAATTGTGGCGGAAACTGACAGTGTGACGGTAGAGACACTACATTCTGATATTGGACTACTTGTTTGCATGCAGTCTTTGAAACACGGTCCCTGACCCCTCGTACATATCGCACCTCATCCCTCAAATATATCGCACCCGCACCCCGCACCCCTCACCCGCACCCCTCACCCTACGCCAAACTCCTATAGAAAGAACCTCGATACCTGTCACAGTGTTAGCTGCGAGATTATGCTACTTGATACCTAAGAACAAACACTTTGAACGTTAATTTTATTTGATTTTCTTTTTTTAAACACTCACTTTTGAGAACATGTTTTAGAATTGATGATCAAAGTGTGTATTCTTAAATCTCCCAGCTAAGCGTTTCGTCGATGTATAAGATCCGTGTTCGTTTCGCTAGTTAGATAGGTATTGGTTTCTTGTTATCTTTCTACATTTTGCACTTTCTACTTTGCACGCTTCACAATCTATGACTCTACCAATCTTAAACTATACTCATATTCCCTCCTTCAGAACAGGGAGATGAAACCACCTCCATGCTCAGAATATATTGCTCTTACTTCGCATCTCTGCTCAGTCTCATTACATTGCATTTCCCCGATTTTTTTCCCCTGTCTCTTCCCTTTTTTCCGCTTTCTCGTCACCCGTGCCACGCTCTGCTGTAACTCGATCAACCCGAAACGACAAACAACATGACTCAATCCCGTAATTACACGTACCTGGAGCTGCTAACGGTATCAATTTAACCCTCAGTCAAAGTCCTCACCTTACTCCGATCATACGCCATGTGCCCGGCGCGACTCAATCTCATCTCTTTTCCCGCTAAGTAAGATTGCTACATCACGGCTTTGTATGCAGAGTCAGTGGGTAGCCAGGTAAACTGTTCCACCCTGAGGCATTTCCAAGCATTATCGTGATATAAACAGTATACTCGGCCGTTTCCAACTCCAACATTTCTTTTGTTCACGGTGACTTTTCCGTAAAAAAAACACAATATTCATGATGAAAAAGTGTCAAGCTGAAAAAAAGAAATGAAGGACTAGGAAGAGGAGGAGGAGGATGAAGCAGAAGAAGAAGTGGAATAAGAAGAAACAAAATTACAAGATAGGAAGAAAGAGAAGCAGAAAAACGCAGACAAGGAAGAAAAAAAAAGAAGAAGCATTTTTTTTTCTGTAGTTGGCCTGTCTAGCTTTCCTTTGCCTTGCTTCTGTTTTGCTTTTCCCAAGCAACATCCCAGTGCTCCGGTTGGATCACAAAAACCGGCGTCTTTCATGGTGATTCCTATTCGGGCAAACCACGTCTGAGTTTCGAATTCAACTATCTAGAGACGTGTACGGTTGACTGATGGATTCGCGATAATGGTTTGTAATCGAATTCCGACTATTTTAAGGAGAGACGAACGAACCACGGTGATCTCTCTCTCTCTCTCTAGCGCATGATAAAAGACGTTGTTGTAGTGACAGTGTACGTTGCTAGGAGACGGGTCCATATTGCTCGCCATTCTCCTCCCGAGCTGCCAAAATCCGCATTCCCTTTACTTGCCTCAATTACGTTCCTACCGTGATTACATCTGGTTGAATGACAAATTTCCTCACCGTTTATTAGATTATCTCATATCACCTCTGTCAATCATGAACAACAATTTTCATATATATGTGCAGGTTAAAACTCACCAAGAACATGGAAGAAAAAAAAAAGAAACCTTCCCCCATGGCTACAACTACTCAGGTTTACACTTGTCAGTGACACGTAATTGACATCGAGCCTACTGTAGGATCAATTAATTTCTACAGAAAAGAGCAATTGATATTATAATGCATTCCCCCCCCCCCCCACCCACTCACGAATCTTCAATCAATGCTATGTGACATCACTTCCAGGTGCGACGTGTGATGAACTTCCAATCAATGGAGAGGGGAAAAGGTGACCTCGAATATAACAATACGTTGCGATTATTTGAAGTGTTGCTCGTTGAATTTGTGATGGCACTGCTTAAACTGTCTGACTGAAATACCGTCGTTACAATATTCATCGCACCGTGAAATTTCCAGTTGCATCGTTGATGGTCACGTAAAAGAGATCTTTACCCAAAAATTCAACCTTTGATTTAAGTCTTCTGTTACCCTTATTCTTCTATCACTTTTCATGCTTTTTTTTCACTCTGTCTTTCCTATTCTTCGACTTCTCTCCTCATATAGCTTTCCATTTCTTTTTTTCGTCATTAAATTACATCAATCTTTAAGTGTATCATAGAAGTCCATCAGCGTTCACCGCTTTGGTTATGCAAGATGAACATTATTTGCCTGTGGACTCTTAAATAGTTATAAATCGTCATGAGTGGCCGTCTTCCTTCCAGGTCCATATTATTTTTTCCAAAAAAAAAAGATGGATTTGCGATGTCAGAATACAAAGTTATGCAGGGAATATCAATAATTCAACGTACTTTTAGTTAAGAACAATATAGTGACAGTCCGCCAGTTTCGGAGATGAAACATTATCAGTCAATGTTTCTCACAGGTTGTAATCATAAAAACATGAAGGAAAACGTGACGAGAAAGCTACTTTTTTGTGGAATAGTATACCTGGAATCCAAATAGCTTTGATAATAATAAGCAAATCAGAAGTTTTCCATCTGAAAGATTAGTAGGATCGTTTTTACCATTGTTCAATTTTGTTTATGTTGTTTTAATTTAAGAGGATAAGAGCCGTGGTTGTTGTCTTTTTATCTCAACCGTAACAAAGCATGTGGTTATGTTATACATTGTATAGGGTTTACAGTCTATGCTCAAAGTGGTTGGATTCATAGCACACCTGAACTCTGCCTTTTTCGTAACTTAATCATGACCAGAGAATGGATTAAGGACAAGGGATAGAGATGGGGACCTTGTACCGGGATAATGCCGGCCTGAATCGTTCCACTAACCGCACTGTGCAAGAATGACCGAAGGCCGAGTGAGATATTCGTACGCATGGCGTTGTTTTAAGAAATAACACGAACCGAATTGGTTGAAAGACGAGGCACATTGCCGACAGCGCATCACGCACGTCTGCTCTTGTTGTCTTTCTTGGCCATCGTGTCTTGGTTGGTCCGCATGAGCTGCTACCGTATACCCGTCGTCCCGGAATAACATGGAATGAGTGAAATGCCGAGAAGAAAAAGAAAGCAGCCTGAGAGATGCTCTGTGCGTCTGTTGTCGAAGTTATTTGGGAACGGGGCGATCGATGGTTACACCTGAGTGAAAGCGTATTTTGATTTTTCTGTTCGATCCTCCGTACGGGCGTCGTGTGGCGCCACGTCGCCGTTGGTGTATGCATATGATATACATACTTCAACAGGATTCGTAGGTATTTTAAATTCTCTGCCCATAAAATTAATGTTATGCGATGACGATCAGCGTAATGCTAATGCATACATTACATCCTATGAATCCCTGTAAAAATTCTCAGTTTGTCGGTCGGTCTGTCTATAGACTGCCTGTCTCTCTTTCTATCTCGCGACATTATTTCATATACATACATACACACATACACACACATACACACACATACACACACATACACACATACATATAATTACTATTACATATATATGTATATATATACGCATATATAAGTATGTATATCTCTTATATATCTAATGTTGCACACACGTGTACTGTATATTTGTCTAGTTTTTTTCGAATTTTGGTTCCTCTTTTTTTTTGTATGAACATTAAGTGTATAGAGGGGGACGAGGGAGGCTGCAGTGCCCCACCCCCCTTCCACTGCCCTTGACGGTGACTGTTTAGTTTTCCTTGAATATTTCTACAGCTACAGTGAACTTGACATTGCTGGTGCTTGATCAGTAGTTTGACGTCGGACGATGCCTTCTACTTTTCCCGCCAAATCAGCAGCGAACAACACGCGGATCTCATTAAGTGTTAATGCGTTGAGGCGTCTGCCATCAGCTATGCAGGAGCGATGTTTAGAATTCCCTGGTCTGAATACCGATAGGCCTGTCAAGGATTTTACAAGGCTTTTTTGACAAGATATTCTAATGAAGGAACACTGTCGTCCTCGCGCCTAAACGTAGCGAGCATCTGGTGACTGTTGCGATGAAGAATAGAGTATAGATAAAAGCGCGCTTCGACAGCAATCATCAGGAAGGGCGGTTTTCGGTGGCGCCGCCGGAACTCCCCTTCAAAATGGCGCCGCTCGAGAATGTCACTAATGTAACGACATCTGCTCTCTCTTTCTGTCAAAACGGCATCCCTATTCATCCTACGATGTACAATAGACAAGCTTACTCAAATATTTATGTTGTATGCTTATCTTCATAACTGAAGCTATTCGTTACTACTACAAAATCTTGTGATGACTACTGGCACAACATATCAACCACAGATTCAAAGCACCAATATCTGATTAAGAGGAGCAGGTGAAATAGCTTCTCACTCAGTCGTCTGACAGAAAATGTTAATCAAGAATGTAAATTTCTCGCATTAACGATTCAATCTATGATATTATTGTATTACACTTTCTCTACGTGTTAAAAACTTGAAAACCACGATGAAAGCAATGAACACGAATCCACATCAAGCTGTCAAGCAGAGAAAAATTTTCATTTCATCATCTTTGTTTTCTCTTTTTGGCAGACGAACTAAACGCAGTTTCTGTAAAGTCACGCATTTCTTCCAACAAAAGTCGTACTATCTGTACTTGTCCATCGCGCATGTTATTATGCAGGTTAGGGACCAAACGTTTGAGTGATTCCAGCTACTTCGGCGCAGAAAATACATTGTATGACAAACACTCTCTCTTATGATTCTATCCTTTGATAAACAAAAAAACAACAACATCAATCATTAATGAATTACAAAGTGCTGGCATCAAATGAATTTATTTTTATCAGAAGATTTTTCTCAATTAGTCTTAAAGATCCACGCATTTATATTCACATTTCACAGTTTCATATCGATGTTAAGTTTCTTCATTATCAAGAGTGGAACTCGGAGGAATGATGATAATAATAGTTATGATGATGATATGATGATGATAATCATCATCATCATTATCATCATCATCATGAATGGACTTATTCACCCAAAGTAGCCCCTTCATCTGTATCACTGCTGTTCCAGAGGTTCCTGCCATTATCATTACCCCAGCATTGCCAGGGGTTCAAATTTCCACCGGGGACCAGAGGGATATCGTGGGTAAGAACATCTTGTCTAAGAACGTCAGCACAAAGCAGGACTCAAAGTCAAGAATCAGAATGTCTTTCTTTAGACTTTGCCACTGGTAAGAGTTTCAAGCAAACTTAAACGTTGGAAAAGCTTCGTTTTATAACTACAAAGACGTCTCGCTTTTGAATCTGATACATCTTCATTCTGATAAAGCAAGAATAGACCAATTCATTATCACATCCAAATTTTATACATGTCTTTATATCAAAGGTTGTTAAGCCTGGCCGACGTAGCATCAATTATTAATGCACGCAAACTTGGCCAGCGTGTTGAGAAGTATCCAGTAGCTAAACCTGAACTTAATACATCGTCGCTTGTTTGTCAGATAGAGAGGGAGAGGGACAGAGAGATAAAGGGGGGGGGGGGAGAGAAGGAAGAGAGAAAGAGATGAAATCATATTTTTGAAAACATATAGGTGAACCGGCCAATCGACCAATGTCAAACTCCAAGCAGAGGCGAACAGCGCGGGTATATGAAGAGAATCCTCAATTCGTTGCCGGCTCCCTTTGAGTGGTTAAGGGGAAAAAACAACACTGATCTTACTTCTATATAAAGGTAAGCCAAATGACGATCATGTGAAGTGCCTCTACCTGTCCCGTCTCCAGAGAGGAATCAAAACTGCGTGCTTCGAATGACGGGCGAAGTATAGCTACCAGAAGGACAGAGAATGAAAGAGGAAACCAAAGAAACCAAAGGAACACGGAAGCGATGCATCAGGGTCTTCATTTTCAATTCTATCAAGTTCAATTCAATTATACTTTATTTCCATCATTGTTTTTATTAGTATATAAGTTCAAATAAAAACAATGTTTGAGCTGTTTATAATATCGTTTGATTTGATCTCAATATTGCCTGCCAGTGGGGGAAATTGTTTTCCAATAGGGACCCATTGATATATATATATATATATATATTTTCATGAACAACAACACATTTCCATTGGACATAATACAAAGTGTACATTTTTCAGTTCATCATATTGTTACACAAATCGAGAGAAGTACAAGTCATAAAGTAAAATGTAAGATATATGTATGGATGATCATATAACGAGAAAACAATGCAAACTTTGCAATGGTAACAAAAAAAAAACACATTACATTGAAATCAATGAATCGATGGCTATGATAAACAGGTAAGGGATCAATAAATAAATGGATACATAAGAATGACATAAGTAAAATCTATAGCTATAAACTTTCATGCAAGCGCTGTCTTCCAGACAGACAACGGATTTTGTCAAAATACCACAAAATCCTTCAGTTCCGTAAAATTATACGCTCAATGACGGCTAGACAACATTACCCAGGTACTCCTTTAACCTTCACTATCTCTTTTCCCCTTTATCGTCTGTAATTACTTCAATTTAAGAGAGAGAAAAAAACTAAGAGAAAAAAAAAGAAGGGGAGACAGGAGAGTCATCTTGCACACTGGAAAATAAACATTGCTTTAGAACTCAGACTTTGACGTCTATAAGAAAAAATATGATGATGTCCATCAGAATTGAAAATCAAAGATTGGCGTCATTCTACCGTCGGGCCTTTTTTTACTACCAAATTGCGCTCTGCTTTATCGACAGGAAACTCGACATTTGTGAGGAAGGGACCCGGTTGATGAAGGAGTTGGCTTTTTTTTTTTCTTTTTTTTTTCTTTTTGATTGAATCAAGACAGCGTGGGCAGGTCGGTAGGAATTATTAACCAGGAGCCATTAGTAGATGCATTAAGCGAGGTTTCATGACTGAGCGGTGTACATATCGCGGCGCCGAAGATTCAACGGAAGTCATCACTCTGTGTTTTCTTCGATTCTTCTACTAAGCGTGCTCTTTGAAAGAAAAAAAAATGGTACTACGAGCAGAAGAGAGGCGGGAAGTTTAAGAAATGCCGATTTTGAAATAGATCAAATAAGAGGGCAGGAGATATGTCAAAATGAGCTTAAAGCATTGAGAAGGAAAGTTGTATTAGGGGAAAGGCATGGCGAGTTTCTATTTCTCTTCGTACGTGTACACGTCTTCAATCAAACCGAAGATAATGTCATTACAGTTATTGGCTAGACTGAGTGACGAAAATGTCAAAGCAATATCCCCAAATAGAAAACACGTGGGTAATAAAGACGACTGCCAGGTGGACGAAATGACTTTGCTGGAAATTTAAGTAGTGCAACAAATTCCATTACGACGTTTTCCTCTCTCTTTCTTTCTTCGCTCTCCCTCTCCATCTCCCTCTCTTCCCCATCCTCTTCTTTCTCTCTCTCTCTCTCTCTCTCTCTTTCTCTCTCTCTCTCTCTTCTCCTTTTTTATTTCTCTCTGTTCTTCTGTCTGTTGCCTTTTTTACCTAGCTGAAGAGAAGGACCTCGCAGAAGAAGGTCGTGTAACGCATGACATACGGATGCAAATATTTCCAGTCTTACCCCATATCAGTTCCTAATCCCTGCCCCGAAGCACGGCGTCTTATGTTGACACTGCCTGGATTATGGCGGGAAGCTCCGGCTGAAACTTAAGGCGGGTTATCGGGAGCCAATAGCTCTAATTTGAAGCCGTGGCGGATCCTCTGTGTGCGCATTTTTCTCATTTTGAAAAAATACATGCCATGATCGAGAACAGAAAAGGGCGGGCATAGGGGGGACAAGAGGGAGCGCTGAGTTACTACATGAAGACAGCAGATTGCAGATACTACAGATTGAAGACCCTTTTCGGTCGGTTTTATCTTAGTGGGAAAGGAAATGAAAAAGAAATGCCTCGATGGAGGGGATTATATAGTATAACCTTCGTACTAGATTTCAGAGCTGGATTGTACAATTCGTGGTCTTCCAGGCTTCTCACTTTGCACAAGAGGAACGTCATGTCAAATCGACTATCTATAGCGAGTTAGCCTTAGTGTTCGATTGTGGTCAAGGCGTAGGAATCTAATTGACCAGTATCTATTTTTTTTTTTTATTTAAAGGGATGATACAGTTTCGGTTGAGATGGGGTTTCAGGTTCCCAAAGTTTAGTTTTTTTATGATGATGATTATTGGTAATAATGAGAAACCTCTTATGAAATATGAAAGAACATACAATTCTTAAAGAAATTCAAAGTTTATTTGAAAATCGGTTTTGAAATAGCCGAGATATCTGAAAACAAAGTTAAAACAAAGCGATCCTAATAAAAGGTGGGTCCCCCACCTTTTATTAGGATCGCTTTGTTTTAACTTTGTTTTCAGATATCTCGGCTATTTCAAAACCGATTTTCAAATAAACTTTGAATTCCTCTTATAGAAGTGTATGCTCTTTAGCATTTCATAAAGTTTTTTTCTGAAGTATAATAATCTCCAAAAAATCATAAAAGCTGAATCCTCACCTCAACCAATACTGTACCATCCCTTTAAGTTGTCTACATTACCAGATCACTACTCTGTACTACATTTTTCTCTTATAGACATAAAGAGAAGGGACAAAATACATAAGGAGGACTACATAGGAGGACTTTGGTGGAGTTGGAGAGGGAGAGAAAAAGAGATGCAGATACCGACCGACAGACACAGACGGATGCTCAGAATGGGTCAACACTTTCAGTCATCTCGTTCATTGTGTGTATCATACCTCAGTGTTGTATCAATTTTTTTGGTGCGCGCTCGTGTGTGTGTGTGTGTGTGTGTGTGTGTGTGTATGTGTGCGTGTTAATAATGGCTGTTACGAAGGCCTCGATTATATCCATTCAACATAAATCATTTTGATGAAGTTGAAATAGAGAAGTGACATTAGATGACGATCAAGAATGCCACCAGAGGATAAATCTTGATTATTACAGAAGCAGAATAAGAGACATCAATTAGTAGGCCTGTGCATCGTCGTGTTTTGACTGGTGGTTTGGTTTTGTGTATAATAAGCGGTTATAGAATCAATTGGCAAAGAAATTGTCGAAGAACGTGATTACCCAAAAGTTATTAGACCCAGCATCTTCCACTCATACATAATTATGTCAAGAGTCATTTGGATACCTCAAACGGTCCTTACGTTACGCTGTTCCCAAATTTGCTGACAGACGGGTGGACGGACAGACCGACGGACAATCTGAAAACATAATGCCTTCAGCGACACTTTGTGGAGGAGGGATAAAAAAAGGAACATTATTATTTTCATGAAGTGTACGTACGGCTTACAGACTTCGTATGTATGCTTGTGTGCATACCACAAACGAGGGTGGTTTGGTATATGTGTGTGCCTAGAAGTGTATTGTGCGTGTGATGGGAGTATGTGTGGCAGTGACTGTGTGTCTGTATGAATATCTATGACGGGGAGAAGTCTATAAGAGACCGTGTGCCGTAGAGCGGAAAAGGAGGGGTGAAGCGAAAGGTGGGAGAAAGACATGATGTGTGGAGTGCAAGTAATGACCTCTTGTTAAATGGTAGAAGAGCTCGTTTGTGAGACGTTACACGGAGTTATAGTCGCTCGAAATAGGTCACCATTCCCATAAACCGCGAAAAATACATTACCTGCCCAGATCTGACATGTACAAGATATTTCTTTTTTCATGTCAGTCAAAAAATGTACTGCATTTTTTTCTTGGAGCAAAATTGAGCGCGAATTATTATGTCACTCTCATTTTACAAAGACATTTAATCATATTTTGTCACTTCATTCTTTCTTGTTTAATTCTTTTAACTTCTATTGTCATCATTCCCTGCGCCTAATCGGATTTTTTTAAAACTCAATAGGCCCTACATGTGTTCCTAGACTTGTTATTCGTCTTTACCCTTCTCCTTTGCCGTCTCATTTACTTTGCAATCTCGTCAATACCATCCTTCTTTTCTACTTTTCATCCTCATGCTACTTTTTAAAATTCTTTCTAACCTTCGTCATTATCAACCATCTTCCGCTGAATTATGCCTTTAATGAAATACGACATCAGCGACAGGTATGCGACGATTTTAACGGGAAGATGGTAGTTTAACAGCCCGTTCAATCAAAACCACTGGTTCATATCATTCAACAACTGCTCACAAACGGAACAAAGAAACAAAAGGTTAAGGTGAAATACGTTATGAAACACGTCATGTCATCTTGTTGAGCAGTGACCACGTTCTGATTTGATTTGTTTGCGATGACTGTTGTGTTGTCATCTTAAAAAGAAGGAAAATATGGCCTTGAACTTTATTCCCTAGTCAGCGCTAAGGGTTTTCCCGCCACTTGCGCGTGTTATCGATCGTCAACTCTGGGATATCGATTGTCTCTATAGTTCGGCTTCACGCCTGTTGACCCGGTAAGTGGAGAAACAGGCTGAAACGCCGCAACGGTGGACAAGACATTAATAATTAGTTACGAAATTTATCACAGAGGTCCCCCGTCGGCAGCCTCATGTTTGTCCGGATTCACCACAGGGTGGCAAAACAAGTTTAAGTTTAGAAGGGGGAGGGGGAAATGGGAAGAGAAAGGGGAAGAGAGAATGATAAGGAACTGCGAAGTCATACAACTCCTCAATCTAGGTCAGTGCACGGATGTGGTTGACGTCTAGCGGGAGACCGCTTGAATATGTTTGGGGTATAGAACAGTTACTAAGGTTTCCAAACCAATTAACAATTCCCTTTATCTCTCTCTGTTTACTTCAGTCAACTCGCTGAAGGGTAGAAGAAGATCAGTTTCCTTTACTCGCCTGAGGTCGAGGAGGATAGGCTGCAAAAAAAAAGAGACAATAGTAAAAGAGGGATTTCCTGGGAATTGTGCAGGTAATGAAGGAATTGACGAATGCAATTAACAAACGATCATAATTGTTATAATTGTGGATGGTAACTCAATACTCTTTAAGAAAGATACCATATGTAGTAAAAGTTTAGTTTAATTTTCAAAGAGGTTATGTATCGATTTTCTTTGGAGGAATCTGTTCTGTTGATAGACTTAGACTATCAATTGTTATTGTAGTTAACCTTACCTTGTATGTAGTCAACACAAACATCTGTTCTCCTTCTCGCTTCCTCTCTCTCTCTCTCTCTCATACAGTACCTATCTGTCTTTGAACATTTCGCTGCTTATTGTTTGGCTTGACTTTTTAACCGTAGTCCATTAGTATCAGCCTTATAGTACACTCAAACATCTGCTCTACTCACTTACTCCTATCTCATCTCTTTTTTCTTCTTCTTCTCTCTCTCTCTCTCTTTCTCGTTATCTCCCTGTCTCTTTTCTCCTCCTTACTTGTCATATTCGTTTTCCCTTTGGTATTTTTCTTCATCCTTTCTCCCGTCCCCCCCCCCCCATACATTTTTTTTCTTTATGCTGTCATTTCAGCATGGGCATCATTATTGTGTGTCGCCCGACATTACCAAGTCTTTCGGAGAAGATGCGCGCAATATCCTCAGGAACATTTCTGACACTATTGATATGACTCAACGATATGTTCCCTTACATATGGCTAGTTACGACATTCTGATATTATGATGCTTTTGACTTCATTATGATTCGATCTTTTTGCTGTACTTTTGAATGCTCATTCGGTATGTGGGGTACACAAATTGAATTCATGATGTTGTTTATATAAAACTACTCGTCATTTTCTCTTTCTTCTTTCCTATCCCATATATTTACTTTTATATGATAAATATGTAAATATATATGTATATGTATATATCATATAGGCCTACAAGTAGATATATATATATATATATATATATATACACACATATTGATATTGATTCACAACAGTAGTTCATATGAAAACTCCGTGAAAGACGTAGTTTTGACGAATTTTCGCCCATAGGGCTTTGTCATGTCAATGGCCATTGACTTGACAAAGCCCTATGGGAGTTTTCATATGAACTACTGTTGTGAAACAATACTTTCTTGGACTCCGAGCAAAAACCTACTGCTGTTATTCATATATATATATATATATATATATATATATATATATATACATACATATATATACATATATATATACATATATATACACACATATATATATATATACATATATATATATATATATATATATATATATATATATACATACATACATACATACATACATTCGTACATACGTTCGTACATTTATACGTACGGTCTCCGGTTGGTTTGTCAAGAAAAAGAAAGCAAAAATGCATATCCAGTACACACCATTATGTAGAATGATTTACACTTATGCATGCCTTCTGTTGGCAGCGTAGAATCTCCTTTTCCTGAACTAGATATCATTTTATCGCTGTTCTAATACTTGTGATGCTCGCTCGAGTGTAGGGCTGAGCGTATACCTTAAACTGCGAAGCAATGGCTACTTTCATATCTCCTGAAGAAGTAAACCTACCGGACGGCATGCTAAATACGGTTCACGTTTGATTAGATCAGATACGTATGTTCGCAGAATATATCATTATTGTATCTTTGCCTTAGATTCTCTCATAATTTACACGACCATATTCTTTGTTACATACAATGTGGCATAATATTCATTTTGATATGCATTGGATTATTTTATGATTATTACGCCACAATATTCTTATATTTAATACATGCAATACTATAACACGACAAACATGTAACAAGTTATTATAGCTTGAATAATAATTTCATATTACAAACTAAAATACTAACTTTAACAGATAACTGTCATGTATGCCATAAATGCATTATGGTTGTTAGTGCATGTTTGTAATACTATGTGTGTGCTATATAGTGTTCTTTGTTTTCGGTTTACCTCCACTTTCGGATTATGATCTTATAACGAACATGGCTGGTTTTAATGCATTTTCTCTTCTTTAAGAGATATTTTTGAAATGTGGTCATGAATGATTATGTAGGCCTATACTGACAGCTATACCGCATTACTCACTTACTAGTACTTTTACACGTTTTCCCTCTCTCTCATCTCTCTCTCTCTCTCTCTCTCTCTCTCTCCCACTCTGGACTAATACTGATGACGTTTATGTTTGTTTACTGTGTAGTTTTTGTGTGTGTGTGTGTGTGCGTGTGTGCGTGTGTGTGATGTTACCGTTAATTTCCTTTCCACTTTTACTCACTCATGTCAATTTATCGCAAACATCGAACATTGCTACCTCGATGATGTATCGACCCTTCTGATGATTATATACTATGCCCAGCTACCCTCCTTTTGGTTGCCATTACCCGTGTACACATCCATCTCGAGTCCCTGATACATAATCATATGACCGTTTTCTTTGATTATTAACGGGACGGGATGGATGCTGTATATACGGGGGGGGGGGGGGTAATAACCTACTCGAATTTAAAGAGTGGAAGCTACTCCGAGCCAGCTAGATTAGCCTAAGAAATCGCAATCATGAACAGTTGGAAATTTGCATTAATAAAGCCGAAGTGCTGCTCTTCCCGCTCTTTTACGCATCTATTATTTTTCCCGCCAACCGTCGGCAAATTTAATTTCGCGCGAACTGTCGGGTAGTAATCAATGTGACTCCATGCCCAGTGGATGGTGAAATTGGATTACAATAGTCCACAGCACGTGTGGGACGTTTGCCACACCGAGCGAACGGCGTGGAGTGGCGTCAGCGTGTGGAGAGAGTGCATGTCCGCGACTTTTGATGAGGTCGTAACGCCGAGCGTCGAGACGCACACACAGCGCCGAGCGAAGGGCGAAATCTCCGACATTTTTGGAGGTCTATAGGTTGGGCGTTGGAGCGTATTGATTGCACAACGATTTGAGGCGCGTTGATGCTGAAACGATTGAAGAGGAGGAGTGGGTAAAGCATATCCCTTCTTACTGATTGGGCACCCTTTTCTATCAATTCAAGGAATTTAATTTTGAGGAAAAAAAGTTTTGATGAGATCATTGTTATATGGGTTTTTCATGCTCATAGCCATTAAAAAACCAGAGTAATGATAAATACCAATTCTTGGGATTTGCAGACATGTCACGCAAAATGCATGATAAAAGTAAATCATTTATTTGATTAATTACTACACTCTTGAGGAGAAAATATGAAACACACAATTATCTGAAAAGTAGCTAGTAGCTGTCAACACCAAATACTGCTTTTATTTCTTTCATCGGGACACGGAGAATCTATAGATGACGCTCTATGAGCTCGCGTTTTAATTATGTCAGTGAGTTCTTATTTTGTTGATATCATTACTCTGCTGAGACAAAAAAGAACCTCATATGAACTTCTTGATGATGTTGATAACACCACTCGTAGAATTTTGTCCACACCTATAGGCGCTCCTGATGATGCTCCGGGGGAAAATAATAGGGCGTGAACAGTCTTTGAGCGTTTCGTTATCGATCATGCCCCGAAACTCTCTCCACGAGAACCTAGGGGAGGGGTTACTAAGCAACGGATGCAGAATAAATCACGCCCAACAGTCTGCTCCACGATAAATCATGCACTAATATGAGATAAGCTCGCAGAATGTCAAAAACAGATTAGGTTCTTTTGATATATTTGCCAGTTTGCAAAGAATGACACATTAGAGAGATACGACTTAATATCGGCATCTATTATGAAGGCTTAATACTCTTTCCCCCAAAGATAACCAGCTCCATGCACTTTTAGATTGTCGAGGAGCGTTACAGGGGAGTCTTAATTAAAACAACAGATCCATTTCGTTGCCACTGTTTTCATGCTTTCATGAGGATATTCCTTCTGGTTTCCTCAACTGATGTTACCAGAATGCACATGCACTCTAAAATCCAAAAAGGAGAGAAGCAGAATTGAGTAAAGTTGCATTTTCCCTTCGCGCCGACGCCTGAGATGCAATGGGGAAAAAAGGGACGCTAAAAAGCGCCGAGTGCAAACAAGAGATATTGCACTTTTATGGTTACGCCGTCTAAAGACCTGATAATGGATTTTTAGTAGCCGTATGAAAGCATATAATAAGTCAGAGAGGTGTGAAACATTTACCCCTGTGTCTTTGAGTGTCTTTGCAAGGGATGAAAGCTATATGAGAATGTCTTAGTGGAGATTACTGCGACGGGAGTTGCAAGGAAATTTTCCGACCTTTACTGAGAGAACTTATAAGATCACTATGGACAAAATATGAAAGTTCAGCCTCACAACGAAGAAGTAGAATGACATTCACTCTTCCACTCTCTATCTACCTATCTATCTATCTATCTGTCTATCTATCTATCTATCTATCTATCTATCTATCTATCTATTTATCTCTTTTTCTTTTATTCTATCTAGTATATTAATTTCCCTATCCCTTTGTGGTTTAACCTTATATTCTCCATTAAAAACAAAAAAGAAGACATAGACGAGCAAACATTATGAGCCCTCCCTCCCCCCCCCCCATTTTTTTTTCTGAGCAAGAATCGCCAACTCAGCTCAAATAAATCGCTCCCTGGATCGTCCCCAACCCCCTCTTTGCGACAAGGCGAATTTACTGTTTAAACATATCGATTACTGGAGACCTGTAGCTCATTCGCAATCTCGTGAGGAACATTTTATTTCTAAACTATGCACTGCGCTCTCGGTTTGGAGGCGCCGCTCTGTTAACATTGCCGCCCGGATACATGCACGCATGTGTGTGTATCACGAAGAGTCACACTGAACAAGACCTTCTGTTTCGTGTGTATCCCCATGAGTGTGTACTCCTGATCAGTGGCGTATCTAGGGAAAACGGCGCCCGGGGCAAGCGCGAAAATTGCGATCCTAATTTCTGAAAAAAAGTGTTCAACCCAACCCCATCCCGGTGGGGACTTTAAACCAAGTGCACATGATATGCTTTTTCAAGCACTTAAAAGGGGTCTTTTGAGAGTGATTTAAATGTAATGAATTTTGATAAATTTTGGCGAGCGAGCGCAGCGAGCGAGCCGAAAATTTTTGTATTTCAGCTTACAAAACATGGAATTCTTATCATTTTTTTGCTTATCAAATCTTACAATTCTAATCAAGATATAGTGACGGCCTGATAGATAACGATTTATGCGTACAAACTGAGGACTTTAAAAAAATACTCTAAATTAGTACGCGCGAGTGAGCCGAATTTGTATATTTCCGCGTCATCATCACGTTTTGTTCTTATCACTTTTTTATATATAAATTTTGGCGAGCGAGCGCAGCGAGCGAGCCGAAAATTTTTGTATTTCATCTTACAAAACATGGAACTATTGTCATTTTTTGCTTATTAAATCTTACAATTCTAATCAAGATATAGTGACTACCTTATAGATAACGATTTACTGTATACCAACGAACAGAGGATTTGAAAAAAATACTCTATTTTATAGTACGAGCGAGTGAGCCGAAATTTGTATATTTCCGCGTCATGATTACGTTTTGTTCTTATCTTTTTTGACTTTTTTTGCGCCCCCCCCCCCTGTATGTTCGAAACCATTTGGCGTCCTCTTGATCCAATCGTTTCAGAACGAATGAAATTGCAGCTGCTGCTCCGAGTAACATTTTTCCTGCTAAATATAAAATGATATGTGTGAACACAATAGACATTGTCATTTTGTCCGCGTCATCGTCACGGGGTTTTTGTTTTGTTTTGTTTTGATTTTTTTTTGATAAATTTTGGCGAGCGAGCGCAGCGAGCGAGCCGAAAATTTTTGTATTTCATCTTACAAAACATGGAACTCTTGTCATTTTTTGCTTATTAAATCTTACAATTCTAATCAAGATATGGTGACGGCCGTATAGACAACGATTTATACCAACAAACTGAGGACTTGAAAAAATACTCTAAATCGTACGAGCGAGTGAGCCGAAATTTGTATATTTCCGCGTCATCATTACGTTTTGTTCTTATCTTGTTTGATTTGTTGTTGTTTTTTGCGCCCCTCCCGTTGGCGCCTTCTTTTGATCAGAACTAAAGATATTGCATTCGCTGCTCCGTGAAACATTTTGCCTGCTAAATATAAAATGACATGTGTGATCACAATAGACATTGTCATTTTGTCCGCGTCATCATCACGTTTTGTTCTTACCTTCTTTTTTATATAAATGTTGGCTATCGAGCCGAAAATTTTGTATTTCAGCTTACAGAACAGGGAATTCTTGTGTGAACACAATAAACATGGTCATTTTGTCCGCGTCATCATGTTTTGTTTTTATCTTGTTTGATTTGGTTTTCTGCCCCCCCCCCCTTTCCGGGCGAGTTTTCTTCTTCTTCTTCTTCTTCTTCTTTTCTTTTTTCTTTTTTTCCCCTTCTTTTTCTTCGTTTTTCTTTTTTTTCTTCTTCTTCTTTCTTTTTTTTCGTTTTTTGCGCCCCCTAGGAGTGGCGCCCGGGGCACGTGCCCCCCTTGCCCCCCCCCCCCTAGATACGCCACTGCTCCTGATTACGTTTCTAACACTTCCATGAACATTTTTTTTCCTCTCACTCCCTCTCTTTCCCCGTCCCGAATTCAAGGGGTTCAACTACGAGCCAGAGTTAAGACCAAGAAGCGAGAGTCCTCTCCTTCAATTTGATTCCCGGATATTTTAATAAGTCTGGCGGACTAGAAAGCCTTCTGAGCGCGGCCCAATTTTGTTGCCCATTTCTAAATGCTCTCCTTATGACGGTCTTGCCCCTTTTTGTTTTTTCTTCACCGCCATTGCACGTTCGGCAAATTTGCCCACCTTATTTTGCAGACGAGCGGGTGCTATTGCCCCCACTTGGCGCGCGCGGGCCTTTGGTTGGTTTTGTCTGTCGTCAAGATATTTTGTTTCTCGCTGTAGTAATGTGATGGATGGCCGGTTGCCTCGTATTCTGTTTGCTTTCATCAGGAAACGATGCGGACATGAACGGAGAGTTCTCACTATCTGCGCCTCGAAGAGGAAAATTGTGGTTAATCGTCGAGTCATAAAACATTAGGCGCCATGTAAGGTATACATTGTTATCTCTCCTTCCACGAAATTTAGATCTAATAGAATCGATAATGGTATAGCAGAAGAGCAATATCTGGGTAATGTAAGAGGCCTTTTAATGCCACATAAATTTTACCTGTAGATATAAGTATAAATCTAATTTTTATGACAGATCTGAGAGTCTTCCTTGCCATTACATCTACAGGATTATTTAAATCTACCACTTAGGTAAAGAAATCATACGCGTATTCATAAGGAAAACAGGATATAATATTGTAATGACATGGAATCTTCACGTACCATCAATTTGTATATAGGGTTGCGCATTTGTAGGGTCGCACATCACCAACACCATTATCATCATTTCATTCTTGAGAAGAATATAATTAAAGTGTTTAAGGACACAAAAAATGCCACAAGAGAGATGTGAACTGCCTGTTACGAATATAATTATAATATGCATCAGTAAGCATGCGCATGGGCAAATGATTACAACACATGTACATCACACTCTAGGAAGTGGACCTGGCGATCTTTGGACACTCCGCAATCGGCTGCCCCTGTCAAGATAGTTTGATGATGATATTCGCGTCGAAATCCTCTCATTTATGAGGTTCGTTTTCTAGTTCGTTTTATTTATTTATTTTTTTGGGGTCACTTTTACTTTTTCCTTTCTGTGCATTGATTGTTCCCTCGTGCGATCTATGATCCGACTGTAGAAAGTGCGATATACAGCAATGAAGTGTGTGCATGTATCATGTATGTGTGTCATTGTGTCTTTGTGTCTGCATGTATTTTGCGTGTTTGTTTGTTTCCACAAAACGCGTACGGAGAAGTGTGCATGCCTAACCGTCAAATTCATAATTTTCATGAAGGCGTCAATGAAACGATTGTAATTAGATCACTGAAAGTCAACATGATTGTTATTCCACGAAATTTCGACAACACTGATGATCATAACAAAGACAGCAAAACCTCTGCCTCCTAACCGTCCATTGCAACGGTAGATTAGACCTCATGCTATAAAAGGAACTATGACTCCCCTTGAGCAGTACTATATCCTCACCTGCGCCTAGTGTAAATTGCAATATATTTCACATTAGGAAAAAAAGCCATGACTTCTTTAGCTACATATTGTGCTCTGCTAATCAGTTAAGGAGAAATCATTTTTGTCAAATGTTATAGTTCTTTTGATAAAGATGATCACACATTTATCTGCTCACGAAGGGGGGGGGGGGGGGGGGAGGCGGTTAACTCTCTGTTTCGAGGGCTCCATATAACATCACCCAAGACTGCATATAACACTGACATTCAAACTGTCGCACCATATACGTCAAACCTTACGTCCCTACTATACGCTCTCAGATCTGGCGCCTTAATTTCAACACTTCATTCAAAGCAACGTTGTCCTTAAAGAAAAAATTCCTCTGAAATTTGAATCGCTGTTTCCGTTCATGCTCAAGCATCATGAATATGTATCCGTTATTTGGAGCATGAGGTGTACTCTGTTAACACCTTGAAGGTAAAGTTAGCTGGCATTAGCTTTTTCCTTTGTTTTTTTCATGAAATAAATGCACATTGACAAACAAGTCAGTGAGTCCTTTGCTAAAAAGAGTTCAACCCTCCCCATTTCAGTTCCATCGATGTTTATATTAATGCATCGGATAATTTTAGGGTTTACTGAAAGAAAAATTTCATACGGCTTGTTTAACACAGATACAGTCTTAAGAAAGCATTAGTATTCCCCCTTACGCACGTTATTAGCGTTTTCATGAATGTTGATAACGTACACACGCAGCAATATGCTGCATTATGTACGTTCACACCTCACCACACACACATGCAATTCGCATAAGCACACCCACGCACACACATAGAAACACACTCACGCACACGCATGTTATACGCACACAGCACCTACACCTACACAGACAGACACACACACATACACATACACACGCACACACATTCTTTAAAATTCGATAAGACGACGAATAAAACTTGTAAGGGAGAGCATACAAAATGCTGAGTTTTTTTGTTTGTTTGTTTGTTTGTTTGTCTGTTTGTTTGCTTGCTTGCTTGAATGATGCGGACTACGTCATCAGCCATCTCGCAGGGGACCCAGAAGTTGATAAATACTTGATCGTGAAGACTGAAGAGCCTTCGGATCACAGTGAATATTTTTGGTTTGGGGTGTTTGGCTGTTCCCTCCCCCCCCCCCCCCCCCCTTGGAGAATGTTCGGATGCTTTCAGCATCGTACTGCATGTAACTTATTTTTATGTCTGTGTGTTTCAATGGAATGGATAACACTGTCGTCAACAAAGTGATGAGGTGCGATCCGGCTGTGGTTATGGTAGGAAGCACTTTGCGATCTTTAAACTTTGTTAAGGTCTTTATCCAGGATGTTCAGTGTGTCCACTGCTCTACCAGAGGACCCCGCCGTTATTGCTATCACCACTGGCACTCCCAAGTATACGCATTTATCCACCTGGGTCGAGAGGGACAAGGTGGAAAAAAAAATAAATAAATGTCCGAGGACGTAAGCACATGGCGGGATTCGAACTCGGGACCTAAGGTTGAACGCCAAGAGTCTCATCCACTATGCCAAGGTACCTCTATGTAATTTACAGTGAACTGTGTAGAGAGGCATGGTTAAGATATGGGGAGGGGAAGACAGCAATACAGTGGAGAGAAGGGGGCGGGGGGGGGGGGGGGCAGGAAGGGGACAACTGGTACAGCATAGAGGGCGGTTTGAAAGGAAAGAAAGAAAACGTGATAAATCCAACCACGTAAGCCTACTAGCGACGAGACCCGTTAAACTCTCTCAACATGAATTTTAGACATATACATTATGATGGCTGTTTTGAGGAGTCGCATTCTATATCCAACTTCTTACTTATTCACCTGCACGAGTCCATTATCACGATGAAAAATTGTCTCATCTATTCGAGCAATTACCGTTAATCGACTTGATTCCCACTACCTTATGACTCCCCCCCCCCCCCCCAAAAAAAAAAAAAAAAATGGATCATCTGTTACAACGCACCTAATGCTTTTAGGAAAGCTTAGGAAAGCTACGCTATCAGAGTGATTAACTACTCTATAAAAATTTGAATGACATTGCAATGCCTCATTGCAGACATTCGTTTCATTAATCATTATTGAATGGTATAAAACTAAATCTAATAATCATGCCTGTTAAATAAATCATCGACTGCGGAGAAAGTGGGTTTTTTTATCAGTACTGCTTCCTCTATTAAATTCACTGATTTTTTTTTCCTTCTTTCTGATCAAGTTACTTTCCTACTTTTGCAATATAAAACAATAGTTATCAAAGCAACTACCGACTACATGTATTAGTGCGATCTCTAATGCTTCATATTATTTGAATTATATCAAGAAGCTGTATTCTGTCAATTTATGTACACGTATTTAACGTTTTAGCATGTCGTATAATTATTTTGTACTGTTTCAGATGACATTATGTCTATTTATTATATACGCTTAAGTCAGACCGTTAATGGGTTATCATTTTTTTCTGTTTTGTTCGTGCTGTACCAAGATCATTCTTTTACACTTGGACTCCTCTAACACAGCGGTGCCATGCTGGCATTGCTGAATAGGGCTTTCGACTGTTTACATTCAAAGGTATGCCGTTGATTTGTATGAAATATTAGCAATTTTATCTTGCATATATAGAAACATAGAATAGCGTACCATAAAATACCAATCACAATTTACGCAAGAGGGACGATTGATTTCTTAGCTATATTATGCTCATGACATGAGTCCAATCATGCGTCGACACATCAGATGCGAGGTGCGTTGAAACTAATCTGAGGCGACGATTAAAAAAAGAAGGCTGCAAAGCGAGAATTTGACAAAATATGTGACGGTAAATTCCCATCTTAGCGCAGATGCAGTCATTCTTGATTAATTCAACCAATAACTGTTATATTTCTGTCGTTTTGACAATTCGAATCAAATGCTCTTGCGGATAGGCAATAAGTGTAGAGTAGAATATCACAGTCTAAAAGCGTATTTATTCTTTCAAATTTGATAGTGTTGTGCAATGTCATATGGAAGTTATCATTTCAGCTACATCGCTCAATGTCTTTAATATTGAAAATATGATTTATATTCCATTCGATTGGTTTTTATCTGTCACTTTGAATTATTTGAGTTCGTTTGGAGTGTTTCTTTTTTTTTTGGGGGGGGGGGAGGGAGTTCTGTCCTAGTTGAAAGGATTGATACTTTTTCTGGTTATTATTTAAGAGTTGCTGCGGTCACAAATTGCGGAGTTGTCGAAATCCCGCGAGTAAACTGGACATTGATAATTACAATGGTCTCTTCGTTATTTTATGCGCGTGCGCCTTTTGATGTTTCATCTGGTCACATGACAAAATAAATGACTCGTGGATTTTCATAGCGATCACTGGGTCTGTGTTTCCGTATCCATGCATAAGGGTGGGCTAGAACTGAATAGTTATGTCTAATATGGCGCGCTTCGAGTTGGTACACATCACAAAGTCTGAGGATCTCACTGAATTTTAGCAAAAAAGATATCAAAGCCGATGACATAGATGAAAAAAAGGAGGACGAAAGTGTGGCAGATTGAAAAACTACTAGTCGTTATTGGTTCGACCGAGGAAGCTACTAAATTTGGCTGCATCGACCTGTCATACAGTACGTCGCAAATTACGAAACTAATTGGATTACTGCTTATGATTGCGGCAGATGATCTTGTCGATGCTACGCTGATTTGACAGATGGTCGTAAACTTTCGTTAATTGGAAAATGTCGCGAGATGAGATTGCTGACTCTGTTCCGAACCGACACGACTTCTTGAAAGAAAATCACCTTCATTATCATCACGCAAGGCATCATGGGATATTCGCGATGAGATTTTCATGAAGCCAGAAATGACGAATACATAACAGGAGAAATTGTCAGTCCATAGTATGGCAACAACATTAGCTGATGCCTTATCGCAAAAACATAATCGAAGAAAGTTACCAAAATGTTCATCATGATGGAATTACTTAATTGTTACGCTGTACGTAACTCTCTGCCAGTAACATTATACAATGTATGATACATCCTGTATATGAATAGACACTGCATGAATATTTTTATCAAATCCACTATTCCAGACTGGGAATTTGATCTTGATATTAATATTTGGAATGGCAATTAATTTGGGGTCGTAGATGAGTGCACTTGTGCCAATGATAATGTGTCTTCAGTAATAGGCTAATTGCTTGTGCTATGGGGCTATAAAAATGGTTCCATATAGCCTGGTGTAGATGTGACAAGAATGAAGTATCATGAGACATTCTTTAGTGTGAATTTATCAATGATAGGCCCTTCACCCTTCGATGGAGAAGGGAAAACGTGCATAATAGATATACTGTTTTTCTACAGAGAAAGAAAGTATATCAATTTCAAACGTATGTCCTTTCGGCATTTTCTACTGAAAAAAAAAAAATAATGAAACGAGGAAAGTCATCAAGCTACATAGATTAGCGAATTCTGCACTTGTTATAGATAATATTATCCAGCATAAAACACTGTCAATAAAGTTGATGAGACACTTTATTGGCGTGGGATATGTCTCAAAGCGTGGAATGAGTTACATTATAAGAAAAACGAAATAATTATGAGAAATACAAATCCAGATTACTGCCTCCATGAGGACCTTGAGTCCCTCTATACTGCGTGGACCTTAATAGACTCCGACTATATAGAAAGTCAACCCAAGGTGAAGAAATTGTGCGCCTGTATAAATCAATGGACTCGTCCAAGTTTATTTTCATTGCCTAAGCTCATTGGCGGAGAAAACAAGGTGCATTTATCATGATAAATTATAATGACGGGCATCCCAAACTTTCCGTCCAAGCAAGAAGAACTTGTCAGGGTGTAACTTTGTTTAGCATTGCTTTTTGTTTGTTATTCATTATATTCATTTTTTGCTTTTAGTGTTTTGCTTCTTTTTTAGCACAAATTTAGGGATGTTCTTATTATGGGCATCAGGAACTGAACCCCAGTTTTGCTTACGCGTAGAGGCATATACAGCGCACTGGCATACACAAAACCCACAGAAAAACATTCAAAACCATGTAACTTATATACACTTGTGTAATATATCTATATCACAATGTAGGCATATACAATGTATATGTATACGTATACATGCATATATTCATATATATATATATATATATTACATTATGCATATTTTTTGCATCATAGCTATGTAATATCATATTCATAAGATCATTCCATCCAGGGTAGCCTTTTCTTTGCAAGCACTGATCTCCACAGGATCTCATCCACATTATACACCGTCAGCAATGCTAGGAATAATTGGTAAGGAGGGGCGTTCCAACTCAAACAGTTGAATCTCCTATCACAGTATATAATAAGCTATCGGTCTGCTCGTGTATTCGTGGCTCTCTCTCTCTTTCTATCTCTATCTATCTGTTGGTGATGATCCATCTCTCTTAAATTCGGGTGCTGTTCGTTATTCCGAAGGTTCGTTATTCCGAAGGTTCGTTAGTCCGAAACACACAAATTTTCTATACCTAAAGGTTCGTTAATCCTTAAATGAAAAAGGATCAGTTAATCCGAACATCTGTGGCGTTATTCCGAAGGTTCGTTATTCCGAAGGTTCGTTAATCGGAAAATGAAATAGGGCTCGCTATTCCGAAGGCTTGTTCATCCGAAAATGTATAGGGTTCGTTATTCCGAAGGTTCGTTGATCCGAAAATGAAATAGGGTCCTTAACGAACCTTCGGAATAACAAGCTTTGTTTCATTTTCGGATTAACGAACCTTCGGAATAACGAATCTTCGGAATAACGAACCTTCGGAATAACGAACCTTCGGACTAAAGAACCTTCGGAATAAAGAACCTTCGGAATAAGAACTGTAACCTTAAATTCTCTCTCTGCATGTATAGTTTAAGCCAGGTGATGATAACAAACAGTATGATTAATTTTGCTTCCATCACAACACTCCCTCGGCCATGAGACTCACTTGCATCCCTAACACTACATGGGCGCGGCAGACAGTGACTAGTCTTGCTTCATTTTGCTTTCGTTTCTGTTGTCGTCTTTTTTTTCTGGAGACATTATTCATTTGCTTCCTTAAAACCCTCAGGGTTCTGAGCATTGACGGACTTTCGTCCATCACATCAAAGGAGACCGATATGATTAAAACGCCTCGGAGACATTACTTAGTCCCCAAGTAGACTGCGAATTCTCTGTAATAATTATTGTTTGTTAGTTGGCTTCTGTACGATGACATAGGAGGTCATAGCGGGGGAAAGACCATTTCATAACTGATAATGCTTTCGAAGACATCTATAATTTTATTTTGTGGTTGACAAAAAGTGAAATACAATTTAAAAAAAGTACGGGCGAATCGTAAATTTTAATTTTCCCCGATTATTTTTGTTTTAAGTCCGACAGGTTTCACGCACGAATGTAAAAAGGAAATTTTAATATTTTGACTAGTAACTATGTCGATTTTAAATCATTGCAAATAACTAAAAGTTTAATTATGAAACGTTAATCCTCCTTGCTTGAAATCTAGAAGTCACTCGTGACAATTTCTTGATTCTTTTTGTTTTAACTTGCGACCAAGTAATACTTGCTCGCAACCCTCCAGTGACTAAAACGAGCGTGTAACTTAAGATGCAACATCTCGGTATGTATGATATGTTCGGAATTTTTAGTGCGTGCTGTCTATTGACGAAAATGTCCTCGTTAGTGTTTCATAAGACAAATAATGCACAGCCTCCAATCGAGTAAGAGCAGGGCTCATCCATCATATGCAGCATTTTTGATGTGTGCTGAAAAGAGCGACGGCTTAGGCAGACGAAAAGCACACAATGATTGCATTCATGCTTGGGTTCCGTTTATTTGGGGGTTTGATTTGTTCATTTGACCATTCTTGTGGGGGGGGGGGGTGCTTTTTGTCTGGCATGTTGTTCGTAATGTTGTAGTCGTTATTGATGATGTGCAAGGGGTGATGAGAGCAGGAATTGAACGCAAATCTTCTGATGTATATATGCGATGCCCGCCAACTGTCACAACGGTCGTAAGATGTATTAGCTTGCTGCGCATCGAACGGTGTAGGACGATGGTGTACACCAACCCTTGGTAATTTCTGTTGTCTACTAGAGGTCGTGTGCCATCAAATAGAGATGTGCCATTGAAGCTACACAGCAAGATGCCAAGCATCGCAAATGGAGTCTGCATTCTCCCAAAACAACTAAACTATTGATAAGACCCAAGAATCCTGTTCTGGTCACAGGGTGTGGCGTATATACTGGGTATAAACAACAACAACAACAACAACAACAACAACAACAAACTATATACGCCCTAATTAGAAATTGTCTTATCTCAATATCTGTTTTTTTTCCCTTAACTATGAAATTCTTGTTGAGGACCTCAACAAGAATTTCACAGTTACAGCACACCGTCATCGGCTTGTCTACATAATCACAAGTCACAGAAGAGTGTCATACCAGTGTAATATTCGTTATACTGGACCAAAACCGTGAAACTCACTTCCCCCAAACAACTTATTACTGTCAATATCTGTCAATACTTTTTAAAAGCAGATTTAGATAAAACCCGTTATCAATTCGCTACAAGTAGTGAGATATAAATAAGAGCTGTTGATTTTTGTTTTCTATGTTAAACGTAATCTGCAGTACGTCAAGTCATGCAAACGTGCCTAAACCAAGGTATGAACACACATATATAAAAGATTATTTCTTGTAATGTTTGAGAAGGTGTATTCTGTTCTTTTTTATTTTTTATTTTTGTCAGTCATTTTCTTGTATCAAATTTATATCTGTTTTTTTACGTACGCACCTTTTTGTATTAGATAACTACTTGGGACATGCCTTCCTCATCAGATCACTGTTATAATTTACAGTGTACCGTGTCATTATATATTCCTGTATTTCGACAGACGTATCTTGAATTGAAAGAAAAAAAATGAACTGAAAAGCAACAACTGTTAGCTCAGCACGACTCGATACTAAGGAATCATGTTAATTCGATGTCTCGCGCAGTCTATACACGTAGATGTGTCTATCTATAGCATACACGGAGCGTTCTCTCCTCATACGTTGTTGGAGGGTATCACCTTCAACCTCAGGTGTGATCCTCGAAAGTGTAGTGTCACCCGGGCGTCGAAAGACTGGCAGTTGTTTTTTTTTTTTTTTGTCTTCTCCACGTTTTGCCGTGCGATGTGATAATTACCATGTGGTGGGTCACAACACAAGAATAACGAGGTCACCTAACTCAGAAGACCGTGGAACTTTTGGCTCTTCAAAAAATAAAAAATAAAAACCAACGGAAAATACAAAAAATACAGCGAACTCCATGACTCTACGAGTCTTCTTCTTCTCGTTGGAGCGAAGGGGGGTGGGGGAGGGGGTGTTTCGTATCGTTGAAACCTTGATTCTCCCATAAAACACACATATTGATTACACGTTTTATGAAAAACGTTCGCTGGCCCCTGTAACATAAAACACTGTAAACAAGTGCTGTTCCTGTACTTTATTCGCTATTTCCCCTCAATTAACTGCTTGCTCAGTATCTTTTCCAGCAAGTTCCATTATCTAATTATGAGCATCATACACTATTCGTCATTAAAGGGACATTCCAGACGATTATAATATATAATTTCACATCATGTAGTATATAAATTGGTAACCTCATACCTATAGAATTCTGGCATTTGTCATGGTCCTTGAGCAGAAAAACCAATACTCAGAAAAAAAACCCAAACATAAGGATAGTGAACATTTTCATATATTCCAATGATACTAATAATATGAACAAGTGTAATTTCATTCCTTGATTTCATTGCAATACCACTTCATTGACAGCTTCACCTGTGCAGAAATTTTGAATGCTTTCTACTTTTGCTCTGCTTTTATTAAGCATCGAATCACGCATTCTTATGCTAAAGTTGATATTCTATCATCCTTACTCATTGTGTTTTGTTATGAATTTTGAAAAAATAGTCCCTATCCAAATCACATACGTTCTGAAACTATATTTACCCAGTAGGCCTATAACCAATTTATAGATGTTAAAATGCAAAAGTCTGAAAAAATCATTCGGAAGTCTTCTTTGAATACCGAGCTGTGCTTTCCTGCCCCATCACTTATGTAGAGCGTTGCATGTCCTTCTTTATCGTTTTTTATGTTACACCTTTTGATTTGATGACTTAAAACATGAATGACTGAGACTTCTGAAACCCACTGAAGGGCAGAAGGTTGGAAGTTTAGGAAAACTTGACGCGTCTTTATGGTTATTATGTCGATCTGAACTACCCAAGGCGCTCTAATTCCAATTGTTTTCTATTGTGTTTCAGGTCTTTAATGCGATGGGCGCCGTGACGTCACAGCCTCACCACAAACCAACGACAGAAGAATGAGGGTATAATGAAGAATACAAGCGGCTTGTCCGCAGATGAGGAGCAATAGTTGAACCACTTGACTTCATAATTCTCTCTCTCTCTCTCTCTCTCTCTCTCTACCTCGCCTTCTTCCTCTGTCCATCTTAAAGCCATTTATTTTTGTGGGAATTACGGGTCCAAGGAAGTAGGCGGTAAATTAATTGGCATATGTCTGCCCAGAGTTCATATCGATTCAATCAAGGGTAGCTTTATTACATTTTTTTCCTTTTGGCTTAAGTCAAGAATTCGATATTGTCTATGTCGTACGAGCATGCCATGCAGGGTCTATAATTCATACGTCAAAATGCAATCAATACTATGTTTACTGCTGTTGTTGCTTCTGTACGTTTTCTCTGAATTAGAGAGCAAGAAAGAAAACAAACTTGCAGTCAAGATGACAGTCTGAGGAATGAACAAAATTAAGCATCTCACATACAAAATGTCATGTTAGTTTGAGATGTTAACTAAAATGTGTCATGGTTTGTTTGTTTGTTTGTTTTTTTGCAACTTAATACAAGCATTCTCCAATATAACATATAGTTATGTTCAGGTTTGAGTTTCTTCAGTTTGTCTCCCTCTACAAATGAAAATTTGTTAAGATCGCAACTGCTGATCTGTAAAGAGGGAGACAAACTGAAGAAACTCAAACCTGAGCCTTCACCCCTCTGCATAATATCTTTCTTTCATATAATTATGTTCTCTACCGTGCACATTTCGATGTTTTCACTTATAGGTACTGTATCCAATAACGAATCAACGAGCCGAAGAAATTCTGTAAATTGGACCCATCAATGGGACGAACGTGACCCCCAAACAGACATGCAGTGTCTCGGCATCGCCCCCATGGTTCCCCCGACCTTAAGCCGGACAATTTCTCCTTAAAACACATGCAGGAAAGAAACTTCCGGTACTCTGATGTGCTCGGCAATTAATCTTAATGTGAAAATCATCTGATCAGAATTATTTTGAGGTCGGCGCTCTGAAAAATATAATTAAAGCGCCCTCTCCACGATTGATGCGTCGTCACTGTTAACTTGACAAAGTGTATAATGTCGTTATACACGGAATATGCTTGTCCAGTCTCTTCGCGAGACATCCCGTTGATACAGAGACGGGGAGGGCGCCGGCGCATACAATGTGATCATCATTCTATTGGCCGAAAGAGTTCAATGATTTCGCGGTATGCGAACGCTCGAATGAAAATAAAGCCCTTCCGACGCTATAGATGAATTCAGTTGTATAGGGCGAGATATCAAGTGGTGCGCGGTATTTCGTTCAAGCGATAATCTGTTCAGCTCGCTGAAACGGAACTGGCGAAAACTTGTTGCGTCTTTATCTTTGTAATCACAACTTTCATTATACTGGCAAATAAAAGCTCGGCCTTCGTGACTATAGTGTTGACGAAAGAACCTCTTCAAGGTAAATCTAGAGAGGTCGTGGCATTTTGCCAAGATGTCTACGTCCTTTCCGGATCTGATGTGAGCAGCTGTTGGGACGCTGTATAGTTGTCTTTCATTGTAGAGAAAGGTTCAAGGCTTTGTTTTAATGAAATCAATAAGTAACGAGTGTATTATTTTATGCATGGATGGATGAAAGGCATTTTATTTCAATGACCTGATTATGCGCAAATTTTGGGTCAAATGATTACACTTTCATCCTCTGGTTTCTTCGATGTATTTATTGATAATTCTCACCAGGTGTGTTTCCGTTCGTAGTCAGCTAAAAGTTTTATTCGACTTTCTATAGATGTTATAAGAGTCTGCGGATAATCATTCTGGCGTAAAAATCTATAGCGGGGCGATCAAATTTAGCCCCTGAAACGACGAAGTCGATTGAATAATCACAAATTGAGTTCATAGTTGCACCCAGTTCTATTTTCATCATTACCGAAGGAAAAAACTTTAAAGAAAGGTTAAATGACCCGTCAAATTTTATGTGATCTACTATACATATACATATACATACACATATACAAGAAATGGAAATCATATAGAAACTGAGCGCTGGAAATGGCCCAGGTTATAGTTATTCAAGGATAAAACAGCAATTTGGCGCTTTTGATAAATTTGCTAATTGTGGTAATTTACTCAATTTGCTCCACTAAGTAATTATCCCACACAATGGCAGACCGATATAGAATTATGCCTCATCGAACCCGGGCAGTGTCCTTCTAAACTCATCAAATCACTGCATTCTCTGTAAAGTGGACCTCCAATGATCATTCATCGCCGTGTTGAATCTCACCTCATTACAGTCTTTCTGCTCGTTGCGATTATTCTCAGTGGACCCTTTATTCATTATTATAAACGCATTTGCTGAATAACTTTTTTTAACTATCGTTGATGGAGCTCTGGAATTAACGCGCGGCGCCAGAAGTTCTATAATGCTATACTGGAGATCCATGTAATGAGACTTCTACAAATACAACATAATTAACCTCATTATGCAAATGCCACCTATAGAGCAATGACTTTTAGTGACAGAGTATATTTGATATAGGTTAATGGTTAATAAATGGTTGACGTTCTGGCCACGACTTCAATGGCAATCTCTCTCTACAGTATAATCACTCTGTCAATCACCCAGTTAATTTCTAGTGTGTACCTCAAACTCCCTGTTAAATCCATGTGAGCTTGTGTGTGGGCGTATGCGTGTGATGATGATGATGATGATGATGATGATGATAATGATGATGTGTGGGGGATGTGCGTGTGTGTGTTTGTTTGAGAGGATGTGTGTGTGTGTGTGTGTGTGTGAGAGAGAGAGGGAGAAAGAAAGAGAGAGAGAGAGGATGTGTGTTTTGGTGTACGTATGCTGAGGTGATTCCACCATTCGAGATTCAAAACAAATAGTGTTCGAAGAACCTGTTTCTCTTTTATCCTTATTAATTTTGTTTTTAAGGGATTTTGTTGTTCTTGTTTGTCTGCGTGTGCAGTTACCTGAACGATGAGCAGAATATCTTGTGAATTTTTTTCAAGATGTTATGCCACCAAAACACGGTGAAGAACAAACCTAAATTTACAAACTCGTCCGTCAGGCCTGAGAACACCTTAATGATTGTATTATTGAGCACGTTTCACCCGGCGTGCGCTTATGACGGGAGCACAAGGGCAAACCAACCACACAGGTGCCGGGGTCCATCGAGGGTTTTGCCCAAATACTAGTAGCGCTAGTTCACCTTTGCCTGTCCTGCTATTTTTCGTTCCTTGTTTACGTGACATCTCTTTTGCAAAACGAATGCTTAAGCACGCCTCGTAAAAGAAGCAATGTTTTAACTTCTATATGCCTTTTTTTTTCTTTCTTTGTGCTTCTGTTCGTCAAAAGACCGTAAGATTTAATTCTGGAAGCCGATCACGGGCGAAATGAACTCCAGTGGTCCCTCTCCACGTGGTGTATATTGAGAAACTTACCTCTTAGCAACCAATACCTTGTTATAGGATGAAAACCGCAAACCTTGACATTTAACGAGGGCTTACCCCCGAGGGCCTCCTGGGAATTGAGGCAGCACGAAATTGACTGGAAGGGACTACAAGGCGGGAATTACAATTCATCGCATATATGAAATTACAGCGCGATCCCAATATTCCACGTGTCGACGGCGCCATAAGGCAGCTAGGTTGGAATCAATATCGGTGGCTCCTAACTCGCCCCGTGGTCGTGTTCCCGTCCGTCGAGGTAGCTCCTCAGCTCGTCTTCCGCTCGATTCAATAAACACGACAACCTCTTCAGGTGTAGGATTAGTCTTAGATCGTCGCCATTTTGGAATGGTCGATGTCGTCGTCTTAAAGTGTTCAAAAAGTGACCCCCTACACACACACACTCATCGAAGTGTATTCACATGAGCTGGAAATCCATGTCAAATTATATCTCGGGAAAGTAACATTCAAACTGTGCTGATAGACTGAATATTTTGCGACCAAGAAAAACACAAATTAAAAGCGCACCGTTGGGCAACATCTTTTACAGCTGGAAGACATAAGTAATTATAAAAGCATGTGAAAAATTGAGATTCCGTATCTAAAATTTGTAAGGTGGGCTATATGACAGTCATGTGTTGTCTAATCCATCAAAGTTGCATGACTAGGTTTAGAAGTTAGAATATAGCAAGAGGTTTGATTTAATATCATGCGAATTACTATTATATCGCTGATGGGTAAATTCTGACCCCCCCCCCCCCCCCACAATGACTGGTGACGTCATGTTAAGAAATTTCGACACTGCTTTTAAAGAAAGTTAGAAAATGTCAAGGTACATCAAATGCCTCTCTCTCTTTCTTTCCGTCTTGCTCGCTCTCTTTGATATTTGCGCCATTCTTTAACGGCTAGTCCCTACCATAAAGTACAATTTATGCATTTCCTTGATTGTTATTCCAGCACTCTTGGGTTGTGGTGGAAAGGGAGTGGCAAGACGTTGGTATATTTCACCATTTAGTAATATTTTATTCCCATGCCTACTTTTGCTTAAATCCATTTTATTCTTTCGACTCACAATGACATCTGTGGAAGACGCCTGGAGCATTTTGAGGGAAATCTCGGCCATAGTGTCATTTCCACCACCACCAAATAGGACTATCATACAAGGAATTCTTTACCTATTCTAACAGCACACGGCTCTGAAGCAAGCAAACCACTTCAGCCAGCCATTGTATGAAAATCTGGTTAGTTGAAAAAAAAATAGATCATATAAAAATAAATAAGCCTTATCGTTCATATGGCTCTGTTTTAAAGGGGATGGCGAGTAACTGATCAGTGGGAATCAGTGGAAATGCTGGTGGATGATTGCTCCAATCCTTGTGGGATTCATTTAAGAGTACATTATATATCTATTGTTGTGTGAAAATTATTTGCTTCAGAATGGTCTCATATTCAAATATTGTGCAGCTTAATGTTTCCAGGCAAGTATATGCCTGTACAGTGACGGGGTGATCGTTAATGGGCCGTTAACGATCGCCCCGTCACTGTACAGGCATGCTAACCTGGAAAAATTAAACTGCACATTACTTGAATAATATTATGAAACCATTCTGAAGCAATAGATATACAATGTACTCTTAAAGGATTGGAACAATCATCCCCCAGCATTCCCACTGATCAGTTACTAGCCATCCCCGGTTGCAGTTTGATCTACTCAAGATATGAAACTACCACAGTTGGGGAAAGTTCTTTCCAAGGAACAGAATCCTCTGAAGATTATGGCTTTATCAAAGAGCTCTATGGTTCACCGATTTCTTAGGAAAGAGGGTTGTCTTATTGGTAAAGTGCCTTGTGCGCATGATCTATAGGCTATAATGACACTTTTTAAATGGAATATAGGAGTATGTCTGCATTCATCAAATCTTGGCGTAAACTGTCTCGAATAAAGTAAACGAAAACGCTTATAGAATTTCTTTGGGGGTTATTATTTTATATGGTTACAATTTCATTTACCTTTAATTTTTTTTTCCGGATGAAGGAAGGTGTTCAGTTTTTCTTCACTGAAAGAAACTTAAAAAAAGGATAGAGAGAGAGAGAGAGAGAAAAAAAAAAAAAGAAGAAGCTATCAACAAGCAGCTAACTTTCGATCACCTATATAGACAATGAAAACGGTCGAAACAGGCCGTCCATAAGCTTCCTTGCTTTCACAGCCAGTGCCTTCCCATCGAAAATTCGGCCTTAACACGGTTAGCCCTCCACCGGGAATGTAGGTTAGGGCCTCCAGCTAAGCTAAATTGCCCCGATACCACCCCGGCAGCATGCCACGCCTTTTTCCTTGAAGGTCACTCTGTTATTATTGCAAAGGCAAGTCGTGCAAACAAGCCGCAGGTGCTGAGCCAGGTTTCTGTTTATCATCAACATGTCAGCTGATTCTTCATCCAGATCCTTCGTCCTCTTTTTCTGTTTCTTCATTTTCCTTTTCCCTCTTACGTCTTCATAATATTCCCCATTTTGTGCACACTTTTATCAATCGAAAGGCAACATGAAAGGGAAGACCTGTCTTTAAAAACTTATCTCAATTCAACCATCACCCAATTTCTGTTGCAGATTTGTGGGCCTACGAGGAAAGTTTTCTTTTTTTATTCTTTCTCCAGCAATATTCGAAATATGAACGCGCCCATCCTCTTTCATTCTTAACCAAAAACAACCCCTGATATTCTCAAATAGCCCTAATACAAACTAACAATGGTGATAATGAAATAAAATTAAATGAGGAATGCCTTGCACCAATTATATTCATTTGTCTATCTCTCATCGCTGTATGTCGAAAGTAAGTGAACTCGGCTGGAAATCAAAATTGAGAAGTTTTTTAGAAACGGTTTTGATCTTACCTTTGAAGCCAAGAAAAACAAACAGAAAAAATAGGAAAAGAGTGGTTTAAGACAAAGAAAACGTGTCCACCTCATTTTGCATCGTGGTAAACAAAATCACAAAGGGATCGTGCAATACACGCATGTTAAACTCAATCTGATGATCAATCAGAGCGAAATGATGTATCTGTGTAAACTTCAGTGTTGATAGAATGGGGTAGGCTTATTATTCAACGAGATATCTGACTGACAAACAATATTTCATCTTCGACAAGAATAATTGGGTCCTCCGTAACGTCCGTAGACCAACTGATTACCAAAAAGTGCAGTGTTTCTCTTCGCATAGACCATTAGTCACAATCCTTTCTTTTGCTCTCTTTTGTATTCATTCAGTGATTTTTTGATAAGATATTTTGATATCACTTGAATTCCTCTCAGAATCTCTGTGTGACTAGGGCAGGAAAATGTAATGTTTCTACAAATTTCGAATTGTGTGGGTTTTATAATTATGATACATGTTTGGGCGTTTCTTAATTACGTCATCCAATATCAGTATACAAGTCAGGCTTGCTAAGTCCTTAGTTCGTGTCACAACGTCATTCATTGTTATAGTTTGTCAAAACAAACTTACGATTTCCATTTGCATCGCATCAGCATAAAATTTGGCAGGGTCTTATCAGAGAACGATTGAACCAAATTTTTTGCGAAATGTGCGCATCGGAGAGGGTGTTTTGTCTTGTATATGACAATCTTTAATTTCAGACGGTCTATACAGAGACCGTGCTTTTATCTGGCGGGTAATTCACCGACAGGGCAGAATGTATATTTCGTCCACTGCATTCTATCCTCGTAAATTGTGATATTGGATCGCATGCTATCGGCCAGAGTGCAGACGATTGCACTCAATGGGGTTTTCGCGGTCAAATCTATTTCAGACCGTCGGCGGAATCTCGTCAGAGAGGCGCAATATTGCGGAAAGTAGAGAGTCTGAGTCGCACACACCTTAGAGCTATACATCGAAAGCACAAATTGGGGGAAATGAACGTATCTCTGCACCCAAAAATGTTTAGCTTAAATGACCATATAAAACGAAAAGGAATATTAGAAATCCGCTGTGTTTGCAGCGTGTATGAGACAGAAAAGTTTCAGAGGCAATAGATTGGAAAGAAATATTGAAAGGAGGGGTACTACCAGTCGCGAAGTAAGCACTCGAAAGAATTGAATTAGAATCGAATTGAAATAATTTGTCGCTGCTGTTTTTATCACGCAAAGATATTCTCAATAAATTCCTCAGAGTAAGATCAAGACTCGTAGGATGGCATCACAAACAGTGTATTGTAACGGACGATGCGACCTTACAATTTATTGAAAATGCGTCCTTGACCTTGTGTTTTGCTTCTTCGGTTTTTGAGGGGTTTTGTTGTTGCTGTTGTTGCTGTTGTTGTTGTTGCTGCTGCTGCTGCTGCTGCTGTTTGTTTGTTTTGCATGAGGTGGTTTGGGAATATATAACAATATTGCTTCTATCTGTCGGTCTCTGTTGTTTTCACATTATCTTTCTTTTATTTTAAGAATGTTTGACACTGTGGAAGGAAGCATCTGCTCCTGTGAACATTTTCGAGGGATTATATAGTGAGAATTCAAAATCTCTTCATTTTCCCCATTTCCTTTAATCTTCTCGAGAGACGTCAAGCATTAATTTGACACTAACTATATAAGGAAAGGATTCTTTATTCTTTTATCATTAAATGTATACCACAGTTTGCAGATATTTTATCTTTTAAAGAAATCAAACTATGCAGGGTGTTGCCAGTGACTCCAACTGCAAAATCAGATCACCTGAAGCTATAGTCAGATGTCTCTCTTGTGTTGTTATTTCTTTCTGTGTTGGAAAGTGCATGAAATACTGCATATGGGTGTGTTCATTAAGGCGTAAAATGTCTGCGAAGTGTTTCAGCTTATTGTGCAGTAAATAAACTATATGTATATCACACTCTAAAAATTGAAAGTGATGACATAGATTTGAAATGAGTATATGTTAGATATCATCTTGACCTAGAGCAAGACCTCAGGCCGGGCACAGAAAAAAAAACAGAACAAGAACAGAATATGAATAAAGAGAAAGTAATTGCGTATATATACGTTAAATCTGATCAGTGCCGGAGATTGCTTTGGAGCAAGCTACTTAATTCTCATCAGCGACGGTTTTAGTGAACAACATGCGAGTGAATACAATCCAATCTCCCCCCAAATTAGATGAAATCTCACTCGATAACAGAACAACGATGAAAATAAACTAAACCAATTAAAAACGAACAGTGGTGATACGTATAGGTGTGTCGCGTATACAGACGCGCCGCGATGATAATACACTCCTTTTAGTTTCCATGGTAACAAGATGCCGATTTTCATCATGCGGAGCCGACCAATTTCACCGGGTTAATCGGTGGGAGCGAGCCACGAGATGAAGAGAGGAAGATAGAGTTCGCCTCACTCCCTCCCAGTAGGATTGCGTATAAAAGGAGGGTGGGGGATTGGCCTGCTTCAATAGATGGTGAATTGTCACGTGATTCACCGAGATGCAGTTCACCATATATTTGTGAGCTATAACCATCAATAAAATTTGTACCACCAAAGACACGGAGGAATGGTTCTCTCAACGGGAAATTCGAGCTTGATTAGAAATAATGTGAGGTTCCTGCTGCACTTGCAAATAATCACTGTCTCCGTTGTGAACATTAGAGATGTGACACACAAAAACATATACACAAGCACACACACATGTCATACGCACACACACACACACACACACACACACAAACAAACAAACACACACACACACACAAACAAACAAACACACACACACACACAAATGCATGTATACGTTATTACACTGATGGGATGTTATCTTATCTAACTGAAATTAAATGCATCCTTTTCTTACCACTTTGTGGTGATTGTTTGAAAAGAAGGCAACAAACCCTAATCAGGTTCAAGATAAAAACACCAGAACGACGTTCAAGTCTAGCTGAAAAGGCACTTCTCTGGACGTCTAATCTAAAATTTGAGATAAAAAATTTCCCCCTTCATTTCTTGTATTCATCTACACATACTTTGCATGGTGGGTAACGGGAAATCGGTGAAACAATAATACAATTTGTTGCCACCTACTTCTATAGATACCTCTTTATTGATATCAAGCCAAAACTACAACAGCGCGGCAAAACATATATACTTGGACATGTTGCCTATCTTTCTTTTCTTTTTCTTTTACTGTATTCTTTCGACACCTAGATTCATGGACTCCTTATAAGACCAGGACCGAAAAAGAAAACACAAAAATTGCAGGCAAAAAACAAACAAACTACGCTTCCATTCATGTGTCACTTTCTCTTCGAAACTAACAAACTGTTCCTACTTCTGATATGCTTCAATTTCAATCAAAGGCAAGCCAATGGGGACGTATATATTAGACTTGTCAGCCGACGAAAACGGGATACGGTGGCTATTGTTCAGCGTGGTGATTGACTGACAACCTTGCTTTTAAATCGGATATTAAATTGAAACTGAGGTGAAGCATTAAGGCAATTCACGACAAAATCTGTTGAAACCGCGACTGGTGACTTTTTCTTCAAAATTAAATGTTCCTGTATCACTACCTAACTGCTTGTCGTCTGTTTTCCGTCCTGAAATACTAGCGGCTTGCAAAATTGTAGAACCCTGTTACTTGTGTCACCACTTATTTTACCCTTCCAGTGCGAAATTAAAACATGAATTCGGAACAAGTGACCTTGGGTGTCTTTTTGGCATCTACAATACGTCAAAAATATCTGAAAATTCCACATAGTAAAGTAAAGTTTTATTTTCTGTTGAAATTGATGTTAAACTTTTGATCTCAATACAAGATATTTACCTTTTACATTTATTTCAGTTGAATTTCCAATACAGATGAGCTTCTACTCTTACACTTTTTTGTTATTTTGAAATGTTACCATGTGTGAGTGACATTAGGAAATTTTGTAGACACGCTATAATTTATGGCTGATGGTCAGACTGCATATCTAATGTAAATAATCAGTGAAATGAGTGAAACTGTTTTCATCAATATTCTTAATAAGATATAAACTTTGGCTCATGTTGTCCTGATATCAAGAACTGTTTTGGACTGTAACTTAAAAAAAGTGGATTGATAAAGTTACAAAATTCGACACTATTCTATCGCAATATTGATATGTTTTTGTGAATTTAATCATTATGATCATTATCAGTCTTGAATGATCGTAAATATATATTTTTAAAATGTACACATCCTATAGTGATGAGGTGTTTTAATTTCATTAGTTGTTATCACACTATATATACTGTTACAATAATGTAAGGTTTGTTTGTAGACGATATTCCTTTGTTTTTGTAATGTGTATTAATTTAAGTTTGTTTTTTTATACTTTATTGTTATTAGGATTTACTAGCCCTTTGATTTATAACAACTCACCACAAAAAGCGTTATATAGTAATGACGAATAACACATTGTTATCGGAATGGATTTTGTCTTTTTCTTAGTCATTTCGAGACGAATTTCTCTCAGCTACGCCGGTGTATAACATTTTATCCATCAAGAAATGACTTAGCTCTTCCATCGGCGAACGTCTGTCTCGAGTAGATTAGCGCGCGAGATTAAGGAGGACCAAACGAAACATCTTATAGCGAGAAGGAATGCTACCAAATGTGCCATTATCCCTCCGGCGACCGACGCCGACCCTTCATGAGAAACCATACTGCGTTCGCCCGGCGTCGTGACCTCACGGAGCGGAACGACGACAAATGGGAAGCGAAATCGGCTATCGGGACGGCGGTGGAGATCAAAATGGCGGGAATCACTCTCAATTATCGCGTGTTTATCAGTTGTCACCGGACATCCATCTTCCCGAGCGAGCGGCCCGTCGGAGAGGCCCGTGTTCGGCATTTATTCTCATCCGTATCTAACGGGGAAGTTGAGGGGGAACGGGGGCGGGTTGACAAACTGCAGATGTGAGGCAAAATGTCGATGGCGAACATAGACATGGGTTGAGGCAGGAATATGTGTAGGTGAAGATCGTATAATATGGGACATCGGTATTTTCCCTACATGACGACGACAAAATCGTCGTATGTACAGTCATTCTTCACAGATACACACGCATATACTTGCCACCACACCACAAAAACATACACGCATTATACACATCACCATATAGGCCTATAAACACGCACGCACGCAAACACACACACATGCACGCACGCAAACACACACACATGCACACACGCACACACGCACACACACACACACACACACACATACACACACACTATTTACATTACCTTTAACATGGTCTATCATGATACAGACCAAACAAGGAACGTTATATTGTCACACTAGAACATTTTCGCGCGTGCGCGACACTTTCGTGAATTTTGCGAAAGTAAAACGCACGCGAAAGATTTTGTCTACACAATGCATTGCATGTCAGCAGCAAGTTTCATTCCGCGAATCTTTCTGGTTTTACAGTACTTACTAAGCACAAACATCTACTCCAAATTCAAAGTGTCCCAGTGGTACTAATAATGGGCAATGTCCCGTACGATGCTGCTGCTACTGTGCGACCCGAAGAATATCATGATAGTTATTATAAAGTCTTGCTTGTCACGTTTATAGCTTTCGGGACAACACACATGAATAAGAGTTATATAAACAACATCCCGTGCACGCGATGGGGCGGAGAATTTTTATTATAACATGCGAGAGAGGGAAAAAATAGAAAAATACAATCCAGGTTTCAAAATTCACTTATTTCGCCGAGCAAAAACAACAGAAAAATTGCCAGTGGTCATCTTTTCGCATGGTATCTATCAGTACCGGTATCTACTCTAGTATGAAACTGCTCCATCTGCAGTAGATATTGATAGAATGCAGCTATAGATGCTTTTTCATTATGGATGTATCATTTTCTCAGAAGATGATTTCAGGTGTTCTTTATAACAGAATAAAAAGAAATAGACCCATCAAACAGTTGTGTACATTTTCTGATTTGTCAGGGTAAGCATACATATATATGTGTGTGTGTGTGTGTGTGTGTGTGTGTGTGTGTGTGTGTGTGTGTGCGTGTGTGTGTGTGTGTGCGTGTGTGTGCGTGTGTGTGCAGTGTGTGTGTAGTTTGAAGCATACATCTGTTTGTGAGATCACAGAAGATTAGTGCCTCTTCAGATAGCCTGTGCTGCGGTTACCATGGAAATTGCAAATACATGTCTATCGCTTATTATCTACCGCCTGTGCATGTTTGCATCTATAGTCTGGAGTGCCCTGTAATACGACACACTGTAAATCATTTGCTGATAGTAGTGATGATAAAACAAAAGCTAAGAGAGAAAAAAAATAAAGGCGACCAAAGTGATGAAGTACTTAATGACACACCTAAAGTATTGACAATGTGGCGCCTCAGTTTCGACCCGAGTCGATCTCCGTTGATTGTGCTGTACAATGATGTTCAAATGGATAAAGAAAATACTTAAGCACGCAAAATTTGTGACTAGTTGGGCTAATGTTTCCACTATGAACATTTCTGTGAAAAGATATCACTGCCAGTAAAACGATTGCAAGTGACTTCTTCTAATACTGTACTGTTCACAGGAGTATGTTAACGACAAAATCTGATTACCTTGCAGTATTTTATCCGTTTTGCATCACTTGTGGATCATGTTCAAGAACAATAATTCTCATACCTTCATTTCTTAACAGAATATTTATTGTTTAAGATGCCAGTGACATGTGGGATCATGCAGCCCACGTTTTGTCTAAACTGGCAGAAGGTGTTAAACCATGCTTTGATTAACCGTCGAAGTCAGAGGGCATGATCGTGGAAGAAGAAAAAAAAAACCTTGGGTGTAAATCATGATAATCAACTACGTAACTACGATGTCACACTGGCGTGCTAGGTACCAGGTGATAAAAAGCTACTAACCGAAGGTCGTCATGTCGTTCTGGTGTAATTACCTTCTCGTTCGCACTCGTATTGATCCAATCAATCATGCTAATTAGTTCGAGCGAATTTCCTTTTGATACAGATCATTTCCATGGCTGATACTATCTTGGTTAAAGACGTCCGTGGTTCATGGAATCATCTGTCACGCTGAGTGAATATTCTTTAATCGATTTCTATACTTTTGGATCCCTGGAAACAGAAAAAAAAATAGATTGAGAGCCTCAATTACAACGACACAGGGTATTATATGGAGGGGTATGAACTGACGTAAAATTGCATGTCGTGCCTGTTCTACTAACCTATCAATTTCGCCCGCGGCTTGAAAACTTATTTCACCCTAAGTGTCACCTTTTTTTACAGCCTTCTTTTTCGTCTTCTGTCCTCTGTGTACTTGTCTACTCTGAGATACAGGGGAAAGAGTTTTTTTCTTGGTTCTGCTCGTTCTTTTTTTTTCAACTTAATCAGCTGTTAAAGTCCTTTTCACTTTTCACTCCATAAACCTTCTCGTCTTAATCCTACTCCTCATCCTACGCTGTTTTCTTCATATTATTCCTCCTTTTAGTGTATCATCATTACATCACCTTCCTTCCAACTTAATCAGCTGCAATAGTCCTTTTCACTTCTCACTTCATAAATCTCCTCCTAATCCTATACTCCTCATCCTACGCTGTTGTCTTCATATTGTTCCTCCTTTAGTTTATTATTATCACCTTCCTTCCTTCCTTCCTTTTTTTTTCTTTCTTAATTGTTTTTAGTCCGTTTCTTGTTATCATCACAATCGTCGAGTTTTGCTCAAAACATAATCAAGATAATCTTCATTGCCAGCTATACCTATATGAATTTCTCTCTGTAGGCCATTGGTGAGATTTTCATCTCAGTGCGAGTCCCGTGTGGATCTGTTTAGTAAGTGGGCGTATAAACTAGACGGCATCTTTGGATGGATGAAGATGTCAACGGGGAATATGTCAGCCGAACCTGCCGGAGGACTCGGCAGTTCGTCTGTACCACTTTGGGGACGACAAACATTTTCATAGCTGGTTACATGGGAGTAGGAGATATGGGGCGCAAAGCGGGGACAGGTAATATCTCACTGGCATTCCCGGCATTTTGATGTCTGGGGGAAAAAGAGGACAAGCGAATGATCAGGGAGCAATCCAAACAGATTGTTAGATGGCGTGGTCGATTCGTCAAAGAGAGAAAAGGAATTCAGAGAGACAGGTGGGATGGGGAGAATGTCCTGGAGAAGAATATGGGATGACACGAGTATTGAAAGGGAGCGCGAAATGGCTACTGTGATAATACTGTATTGCTAAGGGTGAATATTGCCTTCATAGCAGTAACAAAGGAGAAAGAGAAAGATAGCGAGACCGACAGACAGACAGACAGACAGACAAACAAACAGACAGAAAGAGAGATATAGAGAGCGAGAGGGAGAGAGAATATCATAAATCAGCACAGGTAAAAGCTTTCATCCAGTTAGGAGTATATCACTGAGTTATATGATAATGATCGTATGATGATGTAAGTATGGCACGTCGATGTAGCAGGATTTGCACAGTCCTTCCATGATTATGATGAAGGATAATCTCTCAAAATCTCTTTGTGCATCTCATGTTTAGGCTCAGTGACGTCATGGTTAATAATATAATCATGCAACCGCCCCCCCCCTCTCTCTCTATCTCTCTATCTTTCTATCTGTCTGTCTGTCTGTCTATATAGTTGTGTGCATAGTACTTCCACACCGTACTATACAGAACGGTAAAATTATCAAAGGCAAACTAGTTTTCATCTGTCATTGGTAAATCTTGAATTCCAGATTTTGTAGAACGTTTGAATAGGTTTCTTTGATACTGTTTTGTTTTGCCTTTGTAACGCCAGCTCGTATACTTGGCATCCATATTTTCATTTGTCTTGTAAACTCGGAGATAAATGACATTTCCTTGATACGCCTAAAAGCAATCCCATTTCAGGCCACTTCTTGCCAGTCATTTTTTTTTTTACAAAATAACTGTCAAGTTCCTCGTCGCTGGAGTCGTCAATTTAAAGTTCATGAGTCTCAATAACGTAATAAAGTGTTAGAATGGAATCACTCGTAGGAAGTAAGGTTTCAACGTCGCTAGAGTTTACAGCACAGTAATGGTATATCGAGGCTCTTAATATTAAGAAAACCACCTGCTGGTTGAGATACTATAGTCTCCATGAAAAAGTATGTTGGACTTATTTAGAACGGCCAACGACGATAGTTGTCAGTATAAGTAGAAAGACAAAGAGAAACAACAACAACAACAAAAATAAGAAGGAGAGAGGTTCATCCTATCAGGTTTGCAGGTGAATGTTGCTTTTGTCGTGCGGAATGTGCGCGCCAAAAGATTAACCTAAATTGAACAGTGTATGCCCTCACTTTCATCTCGTTTTAATGGATCCGGGACCGCACTTTAAGGGCTCCTAGATTCAGCGGGTATTGCGTTTGTTTTTTTGTTTTTCTCTCTCTCTCTCCCTCTCTTTCTCTCTCTTTCTCTCTTTCTCTCTCTTTCTCTCTCTTTATCTCTCTTGGTCTCTCTCCATCTCTTTATCCCCTTTCTCTCTTTCTCTTTCTGTTTTTCTCTTCGCTCTTCATCCATCTTTCTCTCTATCCCTCACTCGCTTTAAGGCCCATTTAGGGAGGCCTGCGTTTTTGCAATGACTCGTTTCTCTGATCAATTTAGCGCGGAAATGCATCTGTTGATCCGTCGAGCACGCCTCCTCCGACCTATTTTAGAGAACGACTTTTGGTCGTCCATGTGGCAAGGATATTGGCACTGGTGATTTTTTTTTCTTTCTTTCCCGCTGGATACGTTTTAGTGTGACATGTCTATATCTGCGGTAGATAACTCGCTCTCTTTCAAGGCGCGGCTTTTATACCTCATGCTTTTGTAGTTGAATCCTGATATATTCGCTTTCATGGCCAAAGATGATATCGACGTAAGAAACAAAGAAATCATTTACTTTTTTTTTGTAGATGTGTTTGACGGTATGGGGTCTTTGTGTGCACTGCACTCAAGGTCTGAGCGAGAAAATGTTGGTATATCAAAGAAGATGACATATCAAGAATGTCACCCTTCAACTTTTTTTTTACAGCAACAAACAAACCATCGTAATGTTTGATGCTCTTATACCCGCGCCTCCGCAATATAGTTTCTACACAAAGTGTGAAATAGGAGGAGTAGAATGTCTGACTGACTCTTGTAGGTTCTCCGACTTTTGTTATCAATATCAAGCAGGCGCAGCTAAAGCGCCAGCAGTTGCCATGACGACAAAGGAAATGACGATTAAAGCCTCCCATGCAGGTTCTCGTCATATAGCGCAACGAGATCCTCCATCGATTCCCTTAGGAAACAACTCTAAATTAAAGTCAAAGACATCTACTGTCGCTTCATAATATCGTCATTCTATATCGTTCATTCCGCGTCTCTCTCTTTCTTTGGGTCATTTTCCTTCTTTCTTTAGGGCTCCTTTTCCATCTCTTTAGTCGTATTTTTGTTTCTCTTCCCGTGCCCTTCAATTCCTCATTGTCCACATATCCTGTTTATAGAAAGCTTATTCTCTTCACGGTGTTGTTAACTTGGTGCTCACCTAGTTGTCATGTTAAAAATGATACTACGATCGACATGAATCACCATGCATGACGTTTCGAATCTACTACCCTTATTGCTGGTTTCGATTTTCGTCTCATCTCCCTGGTTTGTACAAACCGTGTATACCAGTAATATAAATTGGGCTGTTGTGGAGCTGTTGATAGGGTCGTCGACTTACGTAATTGTTATTGTGAGGTGGTGGTTTAACTTATGGTTGTTGTCGTGGTGATAGCGGTTGAAATTGATGTGATTGTGGTTGTTCTTGTCGTTTAGAATAGACTTGGCCATGTAGTTACTTATGGAAGAACATGCGTAGTCTTCACAGAGGTTGTCAAATTACATCCACAAAGCAGAGCACGAGTATTATAGTCTCCCGTTTGTGTTGACGAAAGGAAGGTGTGCATACTCCTACCGCATAATGCCATCCCGGCACCCGAAGTCTCCTATGTCACTCCCCTGTGTCTTTATTGTTTGTGTGCCTTAGAAAAGCTATGGATGCAGGGTTTAATGCATTAAAGGCGTGTTTGTGCATTCGTTTGTGTCAGTCTTTCGGTATTTGTGCGTGCTTTGTTCACTAACAGAAGTTGACAGTTACCCAAGGAAGGAAAGTACGTAAAACAATATACCACATAGCTTGTGTGTGTATGCGCATGAATGCTCATGACAGCACAGATATACTCACACACCCACACACACACACACACACACACACACACACACACACACACACACACACACTTACCCTTTTATTATTCTCTAGATCCACGGAAAACTATCGGGACTCGGCAAGTTCCTCATCCTCGCAAGTCGGTCGAAGTTATAATAAATCTGTTGTTCAACGCAGAACAATGTCTTCCAGCAGCTGCCCAAGGAAAATATCCTTCTATGAGGTATTAGTTTAATTTCTTCAATTTGTCTATTTCTGTAAAAATGAAAATTGTAAGATAACTGCTGACCTACATTTTCAACAAACATGTCGGGAAAAAAAGGGGGAACCAGCGGGACTCGAACCTTTTACCTGCTGCTTTCCGGGCGGCGACACTATACCATCAGGCTATCCCTGGTTGCCGACAGTGAAACATTGAACTTGGAACAAATATCCGATCTCCGAAATTCCGACATTCTTATGTAAAGTATTCCAAGGCAGACAAGGCATATGAAATAAAAGCAAGAGATTATCAAGCAGAAGGGCGAAGATATGGTATGTGAGTTTTCATCAATTTGTCTCCCTCTGTACAAATAAATTTCATTTGTAAGATCGCAACTGCTGATCTATATTTTATAACAAACGTGTAGAAAAAAAACCCGCTGATTCCTTTTTTCCCGACATGTTTCTAAAAAAAAATGTAAATCAGCAGTTGCGATCTGACAAATTTCATTTGTACATTTTGAGGGAGACAAATTGAGGAAAACTCATATCCCATAAATTGAGGAAAACTCATATCCCATATCTTCACCCCTCTGCTTGATAATCTCTTGCATTCAGTTAATGTCTTTTTAGTTCTCTATTCTATCATTCAAAATAAACAGTCGTTTTAAGTACGAATATACTGTGACATGTCATGAAGCAATGAATCTATGAAAGCGAGTTCATTGACATGCATTATTTAGCAAGCAAAAAAAAAAAAAAAAAACCACCAACAACAACAACACCGAATTCTTGGAAAAACGGTCATTCAAACATACTAACAAACCGATACACCATCATGGATGCAAACATCAGGTGTACATCAAAACACCTTTATTGATAAATATGTATGTACATAAATAATTATTTATCTGTGTGTGTGCGTGTGTGTGTGTGTGTGTGCGTGTGCGTGTGCGTGTGTGTGCAGGTGTGTGTGTGTGTGTGTGTGTGTGTGTGTGTGTGTGTGTGTGTGTGAGTGTGTGTGCGTGTGCCTGTGTGTGTATATATGTGTGTGTGTATGGGTGCATATGTTGCCTCTTGTGACATTGAGATTTCCCCCATCTTCGTCTTCACCGTCCCGCCATCTCGCCATTGGGTGTTTGTGTCATCCTGAAGAGAATGCGGCATGACGGGATGCGATGCAGACGCCCATGATCGGATGATAGATTTAACCACTTTCGAGCGACATTCGATCGGTTAGGTTTGCCGCTAAAAGGATTTGGGCTGATTTCGATCAAATCCAATTCTGAATAGATAGAAAAGAAAAGGACCAGAGCGACGGGGGCATAAAATGATGTGTTTATTCCCGTTCCGTTCTCTCCGGGCCCATTTCCGCCCTCTTCTTAACCTGTTTGCTCTGGTATTCGATTGCTGTGAGAAACCCCTCACCAAACTCATTTGTTTACAAATCCCCGCAGTCAAGTTACTTATCGTGTCTACATTTGAGATCTCCCTCCCTCCCTCCCTCTCTCTCTCTCTCTCTGCGAACATATAGTGTCATTGCATTCAGTTCAGTTCAGTTCAGTTCAGTTTTTATTTCTGCATTTCAAAATCAATACAAATCAACAAATCAACAAAATACTTACATAGTCATTTACACAGCTAATATTCGTAACGTTTGGATCTTACATACATTTTCTTTTTTTTCAAGAACGAATATCGTATATGAAAGGAAGCAATAGGAAATGATAAAAATGAAATGCAGGGGACCATCATCATAAGCTAAGCTTGACGAGGAAGATGGCCCCAGGTGAATTCAGATATGGAAGGACATATACCTTCGTCTCTAAGCAAGTTGATCCTGATTAAACATGTGGATTTAAAAAAAAAATGACACCTGGACATCCTCGGTAAAGTTCTCAAGGTATGTTTCTATAATCGAGGGGGAGGGGAGACCGGTAGTGGCTAAGGCTAGAAGATGCTGGTGATTTCTTCAAAAAAAAAAGAAACAAAAAGAAACAAGGACAGATAAAAGACAGATACGACCTCAAAAAAAAATCATTAATAAATCAGATAAAACGGCAACGTCAGTCCACCTCTCTCCCACTTCTCTGATATCTACGTCACTGCATCCCTGCATAAAATATATCAAGGACGTCGACAGAAAAGAAAAAACACGCTCTTGAAAAATGAAAATCCTCCGGTGTAGATGAGATCTATTCATTCCCACGTATCACTGAGAAGTCATCTTTTTATCTTCTCAAGAGAGAAAAAAAGAGGAGATGAGATGTTTTGTGTACGACAGGAACAAAGTGGTCATTTTTCACTTTTTAATTCAATTCAAATCGAATTTATTTCGAATATCACTTTTCTTGCAAGGTACAATTGCAAGGTACAATGATAATTAGAAATCCATGCAATACAATATATATATATATATATATATATATATATATATATATCTTTTTTTTTAATCAAAATCTTTGTATAATTGCAAAAGAAAGGTCAATGTAAAAGACAAGCTTGCAGAGATGTGGGCCACTCAAAGTTTACTTACAAAAGAATAAAAGTAAAGTAATTAAAGCGCACTTACAAACACGTGTATAAAAACGCAAAATGTTAAGTGAATAATTAGCCATGAAATGGTAATACAATAGTCAGCATTTATTCAGCTGTGAGCAATCCTAGGCAGCAAACAAAAGCGTTGCTATTGTTTGCTTGTTTTAAATATACATTGTATATGCCCAATCTTCTACTATTAGCTCAGTACCATTCTAAGTGCTTTATCTATTGTTGATCTTACCTAAATATGTTGTGAGAAGGTCGATGTATTACACAACATCGCACGATATGATAATCCTCTGGTGTTAAGCTGTTTCTCTGAAAATAGTTAATTTATGTCACATGTATAACATTTATAAAGATGGAATAATTAAACACAACGTTCGGCGCGTTCGGCTCCACCTATCTTTTATAAGCAGAGCTAGTTGCTTGCGTCCAAACACAAAAGCAGTAGTTCAAGTGGACAATAATATACATAATTGCATTTTATATGCATATTCTGACTTTCCTATCTGAATGGTTGAGCTAGCCATGAGACTATCTCAAGTGGCCAGATGATCGTCATGATGTAGGACCCGAATCAGCAGTGAATGGCGGAGGGATTTGGCTCGCTAATGAGACGAGTCAGTGTTCAAGAGTATCTCTACGGTTTTTCCGATTGTAAGTAACCCTCCGTCTCCCACCCCCTCCCCACTTTCCTCCCGCACTCCGAAGCCAATGGCCGAGGCAGCTGAATATGCGTTATTCATCCGGCAAGCTATTACTTACGATTCACGCTACCGCCGCCTGATTTAATCACGGCTAATCTGATTTTTTTTTTTTACCTCTTTCCCCTCTTCCATTTCCAGTAGTTTCCTCTCGTGTAGCAAACTTAATCACTAAATTATACCTCAGCATTGAGGTCGCCTGATGGCAGCTATATACAGGGCGCCTAGCACAAGGCATTCGCTCTTCGGTTCAAGCATTGCATCGCTGTTTGAAGGATTACCTCATCTGCAATAATGAAAGGATGCAAATCTTATTCGCGATGATCGAAGCGCACAACATGCAGAGCGCTAACTGGCTGGGGTGGGGGGAGGGGGGGGGGGGGAGAGGGGGGGGGGAGTCACAGTTCCAGTCACGCACCAGACCCATTTTAAGAGTATGAGAACAGTTGACTGAATTAAAGTGCTTTTCCGTTCCATTTCAAGTTGGCTCTAACGAATTCAGTACTTTAAACAAATACGATGGTAATCATTTCATTTAATTTCATTTAATTTCATTCATTTATTAAGTTTCCACACGTATCACATTTGCAACATACACTTCGAAACCAGTGAATATCAACGAATATTGAAAATTCAAAACTGCAAAAATGCAACGTCTCCATGAGTCTCACGTGAAAAACCCATTCTTACTTTCTGTTACAGAGTCATTAGGATGCAGTGGCTAACTGCCCTTAAGTGGGAATAATGATATTACTTAATTGCCGGATGGTTTATGGCAATAACACAGGGTCTTCATGACTCTCACAGGAATTCTTAATTTCTTATACTTGCTGTTGAAGAGCCATAGGGATGCAGGAGCTAATTGCTATTAAGCACTGTTAAGTGGGAATAATCACATTACTTAGCTGCCATATGATTTATAACAACAACACAAATTCCTGAAAAGTACACCTCTTTCTATACTTCTATTCAAAAAATTGCCATCGACAATGGGACAGACTTTATCCTATGATAATGAAAGAATGTTATCGTTTGAAAGCGCATAAACGGTGGATATGATATGAGAATCATAATTATGATACAGCAAATGAAGAGCAATGATAATTACCAAGTTAGTGTGGTCAATCAATCAATTCAATTCAGTTCAAATTATTTTACTTATATATAAAATAATCAGGGTAATATGCAAACGCTTACATGAGTAAAAAATAATACATAATACAGTCATAGTAATTTCATCTGTATATTTCAATAAATGAACAAGTAAGCAACTAAACTTGTTTTCACCTGTATATGGAAGAGAGAAATCCACATAGCTTCATGAAAAATTTGTGAATCACTCAGAAGAAAAGGGTATCTCAAGATCAGTCAAGGTCTCCATGAAAATCTTGTTATCATGACGTCAGACGAGAGAGACAGAGAGAAAAGACAATAACAAGGACAAGAACGAAAACTAGGACGGAATCTGAAGTTGATAATTTAAATTTGCAGCTAGAGGGGTGAGTCGTATACATAAGCTGCTTCTACGGCTCGACAAGTCATGAGGTTCTTTGCAGCATCATTTTTGTGTATGTCTTGTGTTTAGATTTATTTTTTTTTGTACGTGAACACTCCATAGGGCCGACACGACGGCTGGAAGCCCTCTCCGAAACCCTTGGCAACATGTCTATATATTTAAAAGGGGCACAACCGCAGCTGCCAGAAGACTCGAAGCAGGAACCTCCCGATTGAGCGTCTGTGGTCTTATCCGCTGAGCCACGAAGGGGTCAATCCACGAGACCGACACCCACGAGTCATACAGCCCACGAGTTCGATATTGAAAAAAAGGTCCATGAGTGATAAAACCCACGAGTCATACCGCTAATGAGTTCGACACTATACGCAAATAAGGCCCATGAGTTCGACAATAGGTAAAAACAGCCCATAGTTTGACAGAGTTTGACACGGGGCTTATTGTCGAAGTCATTGGCTGTATAACTCGTGGGCTGTGTATATAGGCCTCATGGGCTGTATGACTCGTGAGCTGTATGACTCGTGGGCTGAATAACTCATTGACTGCATGACTCATCGGCTGTATGGCTCGTGGGCTGTATGATTCGTGAGTGTCGAACTCGTGAAGTGCACCCCTTAAAGTGACCTATAACAGGCCGAGCAGGATTCTTTAAAACACTGAAACACTGTAATCACTGTGGACGCCTTCTCAGTCCATTCTCATTGTTCAGCACACAAACATTTTACCATGAACGGTTACTTTTCATATAGAACAACATCTATTCGCTAGTTTCCAAATATACGTAGTCCTGTTGTACCTTCCCTCCACATTCACCAAACCAAGAATGTGACTTACTTTGCATGCTTTTTTTTTATTCTCACCTCAATCTATCATCCTTTTCTTTCAGTTGAATGTACTCAGTGCCCACTGTGATTGAGATTAGTTTTCCTAATCATTGTGATTAATTTTCATGGGATGCCCTATCCAGTTCATTATAATCAGTTGGCCATCTAGTTTGGTGGATTAGTTTTCACAGAGAAGACAGAGAGAGCAATTACCTTAATAACACTACTCTACGCGGCTATCTGATGGATGATGTATAATTGTATACGTGGCTTCATGACCATGATTACAACAGGTCTTGATTTACAGCAACAATGTGTGATACCCATCGGCTTTCATTCATTAGTGTTTGCCCTTAAGAGCCCTAGTCTAATTAAAGGTGGTTGCACTCTTAAATATAATTAAGGTAAACACTCGTTGTGATGTCTTGTTGGGTATTTTTGTATCAAAATCACAGCGGGTCGAGATTGAAAGACAGTTCACTTAAAGGCCTACACTGTATCTTTTTTTTTTCTTAATCAATACCAGAAACCAAACAACTTCAGTTAGAAATTGCTGACTTTTTGAAATATTGTTTTAATGCTTAATTACTTTTTTCATTTATTTATCTATTCATTTCAGAAAAGTGCATCAACCTACGGGACTGATAGCAACCTGATTCTTCACGCTTACACATGTAAACTTAAATAACCGTTGGACGGAAACATGGATACGACATATCGCGATATTGTAGGAAGCTTTTTCAATGCACAAATGGGCATACCGTCAGCTGTCTTCCCTTGTTTCCATATAATCATTACAGTCAAATTGTGTATTTTATGCATAGCGTCAGTTTATTAGAAATCGACGCCAAACACCGAGTCACATGCTAATCCCACTTTCCTTGAAAATGCGCGGTTACCATAGAAATTGTTCATTTGAAAGACTCTCGCAGCGTCGTGGTGCGGGCTAAGCAAAGCAAAACAAACAAACAAAAATATGCCAAGTGTAGCTTAAGATTACCGCTCTGAGATTAGGGTGAAGAGGTATTAGCCGTAATTACATGCGAGCACTGCGTGGGGAGACTGTTGGCCTTTACAACAGTCATCATCGTAGGAAGACGTGTGCTCTCAACACAAAGCAACCGCTCCAACTAAAAACAAAAAACGGTCCGATACAGCGAACGGTTTTAAACCGTTGTGGTAAAATTAGTGTCGTGATATGCCATGAACATTGATATCCAAAATGTTTCTAATAACATTCCTTTTCACTTCTTTATTGGTTCAATTTATATTTTTTACTTTTGTAATTAGGAAAGTCAAATTTGTTTGCATCGATTATATGATTTCTCCACAATTATGCAAGCACTGCTTTTGAGTAGACCCCCATTTTTCTCTCTCTCTCACTCTCTAAACATAGATAATGCAACAAGTTTGGTTAAAAAATATTGTTTTCATCTATACATGCTTTCAATAATTCAGTAATCATTTTTAATATTCATTTTGCAGTCAATCAATGTTAACGTTTCCAATTCTCTCATATCATGTTTTGTGAAAAAATATAACGGAAATAAATTGCATTGAACTGAAATTAATTGACTTGAATAGAGGTGAACTGCACTGAATTGAACTGAGCTGAAAATATACAGAAGGAGATCAAGAGTGGTGAAGGTAATAATCCTGCGTACTTAATTATTCCTTGATGACATTTCCAATATCTCATGGGATCTACCCTTGTTTTCTGTGATTAATTCTGATGGATAGTTTAACAGCCAATAATGAGTCACAAATCATAAAATACTTGTATATCAATAATATGTATCCAACTTCATCACACTGCAGAACAGCACTGAAACAGAATCGATTTGAAACATTGCAGCATTTGACCACTAGGTGGCGCTATGCGATGAATCGCCTCTCTCCCACATTAACCGAGTGATCGTCCTTCTATTCCTGTGTGATAGGATTATCATCGTAGCAGCGTCGTATACTGTCATAAAATATACAACTGTATGATGCTTCGTGAGGTATGTCTTGCATCCATTTCAAGAGTGGTAAATTGCCTACACTGCATCTTCGAAACTTTGACGATACTGTTCATTTATTTGATAATTGGTTCCTTCACTGATTTTATCTATGTGTTAGCATATTTATTTACATTTATCTATTCACTTATAGTACTCATTCATTCATTCACTCATTCATACAAACATTTATCGTCCATTCATTTATTTATTCATTCATTCATTGCTTCATTTATTTTTTTTTTCAATCAGGAGACCAAGGACTAATCTTTTCATTTGAATCCATAGGAATACATTTATTTACCAGGCCTGGGATCCAGTTTACATGCATCGGTTGTTGTTATACGTTTAACATTTATTGGGCAAGCTCTCCGGTTATCGGTTACAATAAATAACCTTTGTATAGGGGTATTATGTTGATATTAACGTTATCATTATGCGATGTAACAATTATTGCAGTATTATCGGGAAACTTTTCAAATAGGGAAAGCGCTCGGGTAAAGTCTCCTGTTAATACCTCCTAAAATACCCACGCATACAGAAGTCATATTGTTACAGTAAGACACCTAACTTTCTTTGATTTTGAACAACAACAACAACAACAACAACAACAACACTATGATTATGATGAAAGGGGCAAAAATTTAAAGACAATTTCGTGGTACTTGAGGAATGACGGCAGCAGTTTGGGTGATCAAAATGAAGTAGGCCTACTGTAAATACAACAGAGAACCGCTGTTATGTGGGTTACAGTTCGTTATTCCGAAGGTTTGTTATTCCGAAGGTTCGTTATTCGGAAGGTTCGTTACTCCGAAGATTCGTTACTCCGAAGATTCGTTATTCCGAAGGTTCGTTAATCCGAAAATGTGATAAGGTTTGTTATTCCGAAGGTTCATTAATCCGAAAATGAAATAAGGTTCGTTATTCCGAAGGTTCGTTAATCCGAAAATGTAACAAAGCTCGTTATTTCGAAGGTTCGTTACGGACCCTATTTCATTGTCGGATCAATGAACCTTCGGAATATAAACGAACCCTATTTTATTTTCGGATTAACGAGCCTGCGGAATAACGAATCGTCGGAATAACGCCACAAAATGAATATGTTCGGATTAACGAACCCTTTTTCATTTTGCGGAATAACGAACCTCTATTGGTATAGGGAATTTGTGTGAACAGCACCCGTTGTGTGATGGATACATCGCAAAATGTTATTAGGGCCTATGTATCCTTTTTTATGTATGTTACATCCGAATGTGTGTGTATATGCGTGTGTGCGGGTGTACTGTATATTTGCACACGCCATGAATATGGTGCTTTATAGGGATATTGTATCATTACTTTGTTCATATACATGAAAGCCATGTTTAATTATAATATCACTGGCAATGGCACATCCTGTGTTTTTATTTGTAGAGATCCTGATGAAGGCCTATAATGGTCGAAAGCTCGAATACAAAATAAAGGAAATAGGAAGGAGAGAGGGTACGTCTCCAGTGGAATACTATCTTACGCCTATATAATTATATAGATAGATCGATATTCGTATTCATTTGAATATATCCATCTATCTTGTCCTTGCCCTCTACATTCTAGCTATCAATCTACCTGTCTGTCTATTATCAAGATTTATCGTACAACAGTCTCTAGTCGTCATTTTATCTATTACTCTCGAATTTCAGATTTACTAAAACACAGTCATCAATAACGATCCGCTTACCTTACACAGTCTCTGTACCCATCGCTTAGCGATAGCATGTGCACCAGGCGAAAGTGCAACGACCTAGTTGCACTTTAGTAACTATACGCAATGAAACACTGTTACCCGATACCGCCCACTGACCAACATTGCAGACGATACAAAGAAAAGAGTTATTAAAGGTAATAGACCTGTATACTATATGAACTGTGTCTTTGGCCATTCAGATCAGGTACATGATACAATCATTATTCGATTGGCAATAACGCAATGTGATCACCGTATAATTCACTGAATAGGCCTAGTATGAAAAAAAAAAACTCACTTAAAATACACAGCAAAATTGTAAAACCATATTCACAGTGTAACCTGTATTAGTTCTTCTCGTTTTTTTCTGTCGCTTATTTGGCATGTTAATGGAAGTTTTCCTTATAAGTCCCACATCAAAAAAAGTAGGAAAACATTGCGTGGTAAGACTCCCCACAGCACTTTATGCCGTAACTAGTCATCAGACATTTCAAACTTATATGCTTCACCTATTGCCTACATTGAAAAAAAACAAACATTGCGTAATGAGACTCCCCACACAATGTCAACATTTGATAACGCTCTAACTAATTATCAAGACATTTCAAAGAATGAAAATCTAGATATCATTATCATGACACACGCTACACTAACATGGATAACAAAATGCATGTTATGTTACTATCAGGGTACGTGTGTTTCCTCGTTATCGTTGCTACGAAACTGACTACATTCGGTGTCACTATCCCTGGAAATAACTGGCTCACGATTATAAACACAAAAGTCCACAAATTGTCATGCTTTTATAAATAAGGAACGGTTCATGCTTTGCACTTCACATATCGCCTACAGAACAGCCTATACTGTATAGGCCCTAACCGATGTGAATAATGGATGAATTATGAGACCATTTTTTTTGTCACATGTAAAAGTGTGTGGTGACGTGTGTGTGTGTGTGTGTGTGTGTGTGTGTGTGTGTGTGTGTGTGTGTTGTGTGTGTGTGTGTGTGTGTGTGTGTGTGTTTGGGGGGGGGGGTCTGGTTTTTTCTTATATTTTTTTTAAACTTTTTTTCCATTTCCAGAGGAGTGATACATTATTATGAATGCAGACCACAAGGATGTAATATGATTTAGAGGATTTCGAGTGTGTGCTGATTCTCAGTCAACGATAGACAGGAATTAAGTTGTGTATAGTTCTTTGGTTGCCTGACCGATCGAAGTACATTGTTATAGGCCTACTTCCTGGTGTCAAGAAAATTGAACAACCGAATTCAGTTTCAGTTTCAATTTGTTTTACTTCTCCACTCGTGAAAGCAAAATCAATATGACAAAATCTACAATTTCACATCCAAATTTATAGGCCTACGGGAGTACTAAAAGAAATAGATACAATTCCGTGTATAAATATAGGTCTACGTTGGGAAGATGGAGGAGAATAGGGCCCGTAAGGAGATTTGAGCCACCCCTTACAACTTGTATTTTATGTTCACAGATGCAATCACTTGTGCCCTCTGTTGGTGGTGCTTAACATCACTGTCACTCTAGCACAAGCAATCCAGAGGTGGTACAGCACAACAAAGACACATGTCACACACACATACACACACACACACACACACACACACACACACACACACACACACACACACACACACACACACACACACAAATCAAGAGACAGCAAAAACATCATGGGGTCAAGGGTCACTGACCACACTCTCACATCTCATTATAGAATTTGCTAGATTTTTAAAAGATTTATCACAGCATCAAAACATGATATACAAGTAATATTCACTTTTTGATGTCTCGGAAAGTCTAGATTTGATATCCAGACAATTTGGAGTTTTTTGTTTTTGTTTTCTTTTTTAATTAGAAAAATGCTTGGGAAATCGAATTCAAACTCTATGCATAAACGCTAGTATGATGGGGGGGGGGGAGAGAACTGGTCAGAATCAGACATAAGAAATCAAGGTCACTTATTGAAATGCTGTGTGAAGTTTTGGCATTATGTTAATGGGACTGCACAGTACCGGTTAAGGTGAAGCTTGAAACTTTTTGCGAGATATTCAGAAACCACTCTATGAAATGTTTAAGAGCATACAATTTTACTGGGAATCAAAAGTTTATTTGATGAAAATCGGTTTTGAAATGACTGATATATAATAATACATTTACGATTTCTATAGCGCCATTCTCCACTCTGATTAAATGCTCAAGGCGCTTTACATCAAGTAAAAAGACTGAAAATACAAGTACATACACAGTAATAGAAAAAGATGAAAAAGAAAACATGAAAGTCTGTCTTCAAAATACACTACTAAACAAATAGGATTTTAAATTACTCCTAAAAGATGTTATGGAGCTTGAGTCTTTCAGCTCACGAGGAAGTGAATTCCACAGTTTTGGTCCGTAGCGTGAGCGAAAGCCCGTTCCAGGGGCGGATCCAGGAATTCCTTAAAGAGGGGGCGCGTTTACAAAATTAAAGGGGAGGCGCACGCACCCCTCCCCCATTTTTTCTTTTTATTTCTTTTGTTTCAACAAAAAAAATAAAGGGGGGGGGGGGCGTGCGCCAGTTGCGGTCCTCCCTGGATCCGCCCCTGCGTTCCCCCCAAGATTTCCTAGAAAACGGAATATGTAAAAGACCAGAAGTTGAGGATCGAAGAGTTCGTGTAGGTTGGTATTGACGAAACAAACAAACATTGTAATCAGGAGCTGTTCCCTCGATAACATGATAAACTAGAAGAAGTATCTTAAACTTAATACGCTCCTGTACAGGCAACCAATGAAGACTCTGTAGGACAGGGGTGATATGACTGCGTTTACTTGACAAAGAAACGATACGTGCAGCGACATTTTGTGTATATAATTGGACAATTTGTGAGTTTGGTAGATTGAAAAACAGACCATTACCGAAATCAGGGCATGAAGAAATAAATGAATGAACAAGTTTTTCCGTTGCAGAGCGAGTCAAATACTTGCGAATAAAACCAATAATGCTCAATTTATAACGGACTGATTTAGAAATGTTGGTGATTTGATCAGACATAGCCATGTGAGAGTCAAACATAACACCCAGATTGCGACATGACTTTGACAGAGGGATATCGTTACCTTCAATAGAAATGGAATTAATATCCAACATATTCAAGTGAGATTTAGAACCAAAAAGGATAAATTCACACTTGCGGTGGTTTAGAAGCAATGATTTAGACCTCATCCAAGCATCAATATCAATGATGCAATTCTCTAGGCAGTGCAGTGCATGAGATGCTTGGATTTGATGCGGTGGAAAAGATACAAAAACTGGTATGTCGTCTGCATATGATACCGAACAGAATGACTTTGAGAAAATTTTCTGCAGACCGATGAAATAGATAGAAAAAAAAAAGGGTGGGCCCGCCAACAGAGCCTGAGGTACACCACAGCCTAATTGCTTTGAGGACGATGTGACACCATTCAGAAGAACAGACTGTCGAATGGTGTGATAAGTAGGATTTAAACCATTCGAGAGCCTGTCCCCGGATACCCAAACTTAGGAGTATTGACAAGAATTCTGGGATCTACAGTGTCGAAGGCCGAAGACAGATCCAACAAGACCACTGCTGTGACGGATCCGGAATCCATTTCCCTTAAAATATAACTAGAAACATTCATCAAAAGGGTCTCCACACTATGGTGAGGGCGATAAGCCAACTGTAAAGGATCGAATAGACCATGTTCCAGCATATGGTCTTAGAGTCTCGAAAACACGACTCTCTCTATAAAATTTTGAACAAAAATGGAAGATTGCAAACAGGAAGATAACTTGTCAGTGATTCCTTATCCAATGAGGGTTATTTTCAGTAAAGGACGAATCAGACCTTTCTTTAAAGATAAGGGTACCGTAGCTTGCTCAAATTAGAGAAATAATCTGGGCAAATGTGGGTGCGCAGCACAGAACTCTTATACACAAGAGTGTAAGAGTTCTGTGGTGCGCAGTCCTTTAAGAGAATGGTTGGAACCGGATCCAATGGACAGGATTTAGGAGGCAATTTACGAAGAAGGAGAAGGATTTCATCAGTAGTTGTATGTTGGAAGGTTTCCAGTTTGTCCAAAAACAAGGTAAAAACAAAGATCTTAATAAAGGTCGTGGCCTGTCAGTTTTATCAGGATCGCTTTTTTGGATATCTTAGCCATTTCAAGACCAATTTTTATCAACTAAACGTTGAATCCTTCTTGGAATTACATGCTCTTTCATATTTCATAAGAGGTTTCTCATTATTTCATCAAAAGATGTTATAAACCTGACATTAGGTGTCGACCAAAACCTTTATACGATCTCTTTAACAGTTAACATATTGGGGGGGGGGGGGGGAGGCATAAATTATTCAAATTTCATTTATTGAATGAGACCAAATTTATTTTAAACATAAATCGTAAACAAATCAGCTTGCTGGACTTTATCTGTGCTGTGGAATATCCTGCCATTTTCTAAATAAGGCAGTGATATAGGATAAAACGAGTAGATTGGAGTATGAGGGCACAGCAACGCACACCCATAGGCCTACTGGTGGTATGAGGGCACAGCAACGCACACTCATAGGCCTACTGGTTCACATTTCATGCCGTCGATACAAATTTTCAGAACTTTTATGTGACCATTTTGGCAGCTTCATGTTTGACATCAGTTCTCTCTGGAAACACCTTTTGTCGTATCAAAGATAATATAATAAATCGGGATAAAAAAAAATCTGGCAAGACTATAAAGCAGGTGTTAATGATTTGGATGGATTGCTCCTCAGATTACACCTCATTTGGACGCTGGCTGCACTTCCATTGACATCATTCTATATTTCATTATTTCCTTTATGCAAGAAGTGTAGTTAGAAACTCCCGTGTGCATTTGTGGAGAATGTGTAGGCCTACAATGTATTCACAAGTGCGATAACTACAGAGTATAAGTATTGCAAGTACAAAAGGTGCTCACATAGAGGATGAACGTCCACGCAGCTGAAAAGTGTCAATTAGTGTGAACCCGGCAAAGGTATGAGCACTGGGGGTGTTTCACGAAGACTAAAAGTTATGGTATGCCACTTGTTTCCCTGTCCAATTTCACTAGTTTAATTATCACGCATTTCAAATTATCATTAATGTTAACAGAATAAATCCATAGTTATTCATTTTATCTTGTATTATCAATGGCTACATGATGAAAGTCCCCAAAATCTTCATTTTCATTAGAAAGTTGAGTAACATTGAGGACACACACAGCATACCATAATATTTAGTCAATCTTACAATTTAAGTTCGACTTAAATTCTTCATGAAACGCCCCCCCCCCCCCCCCCCCCCGAATGCGATTTGTCAAATGCCAAAGATTTGTATCCACTTCACACTTGCCCACATCTAAAAATCAATAGATAATCAGAATTTGGGGAAACTATCACACAGACACACAGACAAACAGACAAGACACACACACACTCACACACACACACACACATGCATTCACACACACACACACACACACACACACACTCTAAGCTTGCTCAAAGGTACACTCAGTAATCATACAAGTGACATAATCTAGTTGTCCACCATCACTTCGAAATGTCATTCTCACATACCGACAGTCAAAATGTCTCAATAAATGACAAGCTCTCTGATTCTGCACCCTTCTATTATTTATTTTTTTCCCCTCCATTCTCATCTCTCATTCATCAAAAAGCCATGCACTGTGGAACTCCAAATAATTGTTGTCACTTCAGGAATTTAATACACAGTGGAGAACAAATCACTCACCTTTTCAGCACCTCATACACGTGTACATATTTTATTTCATCTGTGTAAGCATAAACAATAGAATACCAAAGTGTGCTGTCGTTGCCATTCATCGCCATTGAAACTGGTTCTAAACAACCACACCTGCCCTGGCCATTGTTGTTAACAATGCTCGCACCTGGTTTCAGTCCAAGCTATAACAAAAGTCTGTGACATCATCACTTCGGTACTCTACTGAACAGCAACCTCTTACCTCAAACAATATTATGATGTGTGAGAGTTGAAATGAATGATGACATAGCAATGAATATCAGTCAAAAGAAGCATCCACATTCAATGTAGACTGGATGATGTAGAAGTATGTTTAGCCAACCATACAGTCATTAGATATTTTACTACTTGTAGGGGTCTACTTTCAGATATAGGACAGGTCCTAGGACTGTTCCCAATATCGCAAATTATGATTTCTCAAGAAAAAAATTGTGACAGAACATGGGTCTCACAATACAACTATAGTACAGAACTTTTTCTTGCACTCTATGCAGAATGAACATAAATAGAGGACGTTTGAGGGAATTTTGTTCTTTTTTCTATTTTTGTGCAACACATCCAGCATGGCAAGTCTTGCATACCATTCAAACATCTGTGTTCTTATGATGGACAATTCTTCACAAAGATGCATGAAATTGCTGGTGGAAAACAGCATTTGGTTAGTTAGGAGGCAATTTGTTATTATATTTTTTTTCTCATAACCTGAAACACTGCAGATTCATCCATCTGCTTGGTATAAGTGATTTTTGTAGTTGTGTAACCAAACTTTTTTTGATCATACAAAAAAAGATGTACATGTATGTGCTTCACAAACCATTTTCCCACTTCAGCATATGTTCTGGATCAACATTTACATTAGCTCACAGTAGAACTTAATGAAATGGGCTATTTGGGAAAAAATACAGTGCAAGAAAGTATTACAGCTGGTAAACAGACAACATGAATACATAAACCTCTGCAAGAATGGCAAGAACTCACATCAACATGCATACAAAGCTAAACATTCACAAACCTTACATCTATCATGGGATTACTTTCAAAATACTCTAATAATGTTCTGTTTACAATATATAACACATTACACATCTACATGCAATAGAACTTCTTTACTTCTTTTGGTACTAATGCAATGATCACGATAAAAAAAAATGATTATAGAGACTTAATAGTTAATCATGTTAACAGAAAGCCACTGACTTTAATTTACCTAGTTCAATTTTCAACATATTTGAACCTCAGTTTTGATAGAGTTTATTTTACAGGATATTTAAATCAATACACATGATTCAACACAATGTCTCACTAGCCAATTAATGATCACAAAAAGGAGATGAAGGACAACTTAGACTAGATTTATTTTCAAAATATGGGCTCATGATGAGCGTTTTACAGCTGCACAAGTCGTTATTCCACCACAATTTGTAAACCCAATCAAAATAGAGAGGTGGCAAGTGATTTTGGTGCTTGAAGCTATTGCATGCCAAGTGTTGGTTCACAAATTAACACAGAATACAAGTAAATGGCAATGTATATTTTGTGCAACTTCATTTTGGCATATATACCATGCTCAAATTTACAAAAGTACAGCTGAACACAAAAACCCTTAACCTCACATAAATCAACACAAATGGCACTGCAGAAAATCTGTCGACTTTCTCAGAATTCGGCAAAATATCAACAACAGAAAAAAAATTACAGAACATTTGTGACTTTTACATTACACCTACCTAAGTGACACCTCAACTCATGTGACACTTACACAAAATTTACAATATGTACAATCCACACAATCTTATATGACATTAAAAGCAATTTGTGCAAGAGAAGTCAAAATACCAGAGTCCAGTTCCATAGTTAGTGAGCAGTATACAAATGAGACACATGCAGTTATCACTGCCAAGGAAAAATCCGCCAAACATGAGATGTTTATATGGGATATGTATGGGATATTGACATCATAGGCACATCCTCTTACTCTATCTCCATGGAAATATTTCCAGACATGTACAGAACACTGCACAGCAATGTCAGTGTTGTTTTGTTTGTTTGTTGTTTTTTAAAATAAAGTATGATAATTTTTAGTCAGTTTACCATCTTATTCTTAATGAGAATGGTGAGGAGTGGTTAGCAACGGTGATGGGGATAGGGTGTTAATTAGAAAAGACTAAACCTGTTCCTAACTGGAACCTTGTGACCTGTGTAGTAAGTCTATGGGCATTTCAGAATTCAATATGGAATGGGTTAAGACCATATCTAGTCAAGGTGAAAGCCTTGGCATGAACATATCGTGGTGATCCTCGTCCAATGTCCTGGTGCAAATGTGAAATGTACAATATGGTCTTATTCACCCTGGAAAATTTTTATTATTTATCTATTTGATTTGCAATTTTACTCCTCCTGTCAAATGCATGGGGAACTTTGACCTGAAAATTGACACATGGCTGAAATACTATATAGGCAGAAATATTTCACGAGGATTATATTATCACAAAGTTTGTGAGTCAGGTGCTATTCACGAATTTAAAGACGCGCAGAAATGATGACTCTGATCCCGACATGATTGTGATGTGCACATTTCTCCATTTAGTACTGTACTCCACGATCGCAAATTTAACCCCTTGCGAAATTGCTGGAGAGTCCCAATTCTTGAAAAATTACCCATAGACTCGCTAAATTGTTATATGCCATGTATAGTATGCTGTATCTGATACAAAATGTCATATTTTAGGTGAAGTTTGACTATAAAGTTTTGTAAACGTACTTTACCAGTGGGCAGACACAGACAGTAATGCTAACAAAAACAAAAATAGTAAATTCACTAGCTTCACTATCACTGCCCTTTCCCTCTTAGAAAGTGAAGGACTTTACTCTTTCAGTCGTTATACAGGGTACAATAAAAACTGCTAATTCTATACCATTTCCGTAGCAGCATGCTATCAACATTGAAGTAAGTTTCCTTCTGGGATACAAAAATTCATAAGTAAAAAATACAGTACTGAGTATACATTGCAGAGAAGGCATCTCTGACGTAAATCGTCATAAAAAGTTACCATACTTTTAAGAATGTGTCAGTATATACCACGCTCAAGTGAAAGTCAAAATATACATATCATCATCGAGTTGAGAAATATGAGATACAAATTTGTACGATGGAACAGCTAGACAAGCAGAGAAAAGATGGGAAAGAGAGATACATGTATGTGAGACAGAGACACTATTTTACAATGCTTTAAATATTGACCGACATCAATTTTACACAGCTTAAAATATTTACCTACAGCATCTATGTAGGAAAATTGTCTCCAAAAACTATTCTGATATGAGCATACAACTTCTGACTACGAAACAACACAGAAATGAATTAGACCATATCTCAGCCAGTATATCTCTTATAACTTTGGATAAATCAATGAATAGTGGGGCTGCGGTAATTCCATGCATGAAATTTGGTGCATACAATTCCAAGATTTTAATCTGGATGACTTTTCCTCTCAAAGGTGTGAAAGTAAAAAGAGCATACCCTTCTCAAGATACAAGATTGAATGCATTCTCTATGAATTGATTTTTAAAAAAATATTTTCCCCATGCATTTCCACATTTTTGTCATATTTATCTGTAAATCATTTAATTTGGAAGTAGTATGCCCTATTCTAGTTGGGCTCTCTGGCTGAATTTACTTCAAAAGAATTTCTACATAAATCCATTATCTAGGGAGTTGAGGGGGTGTCCAGGTGGGAAACTTCAAAGATTTAGAAAAAGTACAAGTAAAAACACTATCATCATCAAATCATAACCTTTTGTGATTGTGGAAAACAGTACCAAATATCATTCACTGATTTCTATATTTACATTAAGATTATTGTACATGTTGACATTGACATGACACAAACATGCCAAACTTGAACTTTATTCCAAAAGATGCTACTCTATTTGAGGGCAAATTGACACATGATATTCCACTGTAAAGCTATAAAAGATGGGGAAAGTAGTCACATCATATGTTTGGCTTCATTTTAACCTGTGTAATGCCAGTGGGAGGGAGAAAAACCTCACTTGCTCACTCGCTAGTACCCTGTATTTGCTTTTATCATATCCATCGTAAAACATTTTCATAGCACTGGGTAAGGTAGTCTACTTTATACTGAGGGATTTTGTGCAAAAGATAATGACTTTCAAACCAGAAAACAATGATTCCTATTCTCAGAAAACAGGTTACAAAGGAGAACTGTGTTTAATAGTAGATCCCCATATCACACAAAACTATCCAAAGGAGTCTTCTCTGTTACCTCTATGCCACTGTTGCTGCCTTGCACCTCAATTAGAACATCAGAGGTATTGGCATTCTCTATCTTGTCCATCTTGGGGTGGTGCCCAGAGGCATCATCCAGGGCCCCTCCCTCGCCAATCTCACCATCCCCTGATGATGGAAGGGGATCTGACAGGCAGTTAGTGACCTTATCTCCCCTCTTGACTGAGGCCTGGAACTCATTCCTCACCATGTTACCTTGACTGGGTGGAGCATCAGGAAAAGGTCTGGAGGAAACGCCACCGACTGGTGCTGTGTGTGGACTTGGCATCCTGTTGTTCATCTCGGATCCAAGTGGCTCGGAACTCTTTGTTCTTCTTACATCATTTTCACTGAGTTCCAACCTGAGGTCCTTATCCTGCACCTTTTGTTCAGTCAGCTCCACATTGATATTGACGGATGTATTGTTGCCATTCGTGTTCCTGGAAGAGAGGTCAGACTCCAGGGTGCTGGCTGCCAATCCTTGGTAGAGGACAGGCTTGTCTGGCAGACATGGCTCAAAGGCACTACTCCACACCTGGGAGTTCAGCTCCTCCTCCTCCTGCTTGTAGTCATCTGTCTTCCTGCACCCACACGCATCGAGGAGAGCGCTCCAGCAGGGCAGACACGTGCAGCGCTTCTCCCTGCCGTCCCTGGTGTAGCGGAAGGGTTGCGTGGCAACGAAGCTCATCAGGGCACACATCAGGAACTCCAGGAGTCGAAAGACAAACTGATAGCTCCACCATGGCCAAGGATCCGGGATCTGCTTCTGTCCCCCCACTGGCCCATACACAACCAGCATTCCATACAGCTGGAGCAATGCCACTGCGAGACCCAGCAGAGCCGTTACCATGGTGACCTTAATAGCACTACCCCAGTTGTTTCTAGGTACTGTGATGATCGGCCTCCCTCTCTGGCCTGGCATCATGACTGACCCTGTCCTAATACTGAGACGCTTGATCTCCCTGTATTTCCGCACTGTTGACCTGTACAGGCGGCGGAATATTACCAAATAGCTGATGGTGAGGAACAGGCCCCAGATGACAAATGTGCACTGACAAATGAGCAATAGTACCGATGCTGTCACATACAGCCCAACGACGACATCCGCTATGAAGGCAAAGATAAAGTGAATCACAATCACGATGGCTAGGTACTTTGGCTTCTGGATTGTCGGAGGCACAACCTGTGTTTTGGTGGACTGGAGAAGGGCCATGAAGAGGATGCTGAAGGCAGAGGTCAAGCAGGGGAATCCTGTACCAAGGAGCAAATAGGCCAACACGTTGTGCCACTTCCCCTTGTAATTGTAGGCATCAACCAGCAGGTACACCGCCCGGATGGTTCCCATGAGGAGCATGAGGAGGTTGAGGGCGATGAAGTAGCCGTAGCTGAGGAGACGCCGCTGTCTCAGTCGGATGATGCTCAGCAGGGAGTAGATGGCCAGGATGGCAAAGAGGACCCCCATGAGGTAAATGTGGAAGGGCCACGCCCAGCCAAACTTGGGCAGGGCGATGTCCCATCTTGGCACGGGCTCAGCGAAGGGGGAGTCAGGAGGACCAGGAGTAGTTTCACCCTCAGGCTCTGGCTCTGGCTCTACACTTGGTTCAGGTTCTGGCTCTGGTTCAGCCTCGACCTGGAGAATAAAGTAAGTGAGGAAAGGATGCCAATAATAAATGATCAGGCCATATTATTCCAGCATGCTCTCCACCCCCCCCCCCCCCCCCCCCGCCTCTTAGGCTCGTACACCTTCATGTATCATGTCGCATTAAAGGCACTATTTCAGTCTTGCTCTCAGATACAGTGGGCTGTAATATTCCTGATGCATAATTGACTGTACTGTTTGAAGCCCTTTTACAGGTCAGTTGGTGAGAGGAAATCTTCAAAGAGACAGCATGATATGTTGTATGCAAAATTGGCAACCCACATAGTTGAAAGACAGTACAACATTTAGTGTTATGGGTTTATTGTAATTCAAAATATATGTCACATGATGCTGATTCTTAAAAAGAAATCAATTTATTGGAGTGTACCATGTAATATATAATACCCAAAGTATTTTTAGGTGTGCTATTGCTAATTTTGAGGCGGAATATATAGAACAATATATAACATATTTCCTTGCTTCTTGCAGCTGCATTACTTTAGACCCACATATTTATTTACAATTATACTAGAACATGCACTATCATGTCATGTCTTCAACTCAAATGTACTATGATAAAATAGTTGTAGACATGTTCATCTTACACGTATTTTCAAACTAGAGCTTTAGTTGTGCTGGACTTACTACCTCTTTAGAACCTTTGTGTAGACAGGTATCAGCCTTGATTAGCATTCATGCTATTTTCTGGTCCTTTTATCCTGTATTCATGCATCTGTCTTTTCTTATGTATTATGCCATGTAAACGCGTGAATATGGATAATGATCTTCAACTTCACGTTCAGTTTTAATCAGAAGTATTAAGCATTTCTCAATTTGACATATTGTTTTGTATCTTGTGTGAACATGAACATATGACTGAAAAAAATGAATGCATGAATGAATGAGTTAAAAAGGAATAAAGAAGTAAATGAACAAATGGACGGATGGATAAATGACTGTATGGAATGGATCAATGAATGAATTAATTAATTAACAAATAAACAAATGAATGAATGAAAGAATGAACGAATAAATAGATAAATAAATAACTAGAAATGTCGCTATGGCGACTGATGCCTCCGCCATAATGCATGATTCTCCCAATAATGAATAGGTGTATAGTACAATGTCTTCATACGTAATGTGTGATCTATGACAGTTTCACATAATTGTCAAAACATTGAAATGACAGGTTTGTCAGAAATGTCTTGAATGTTCATTTTCCTTGAACTGGGTTTGATATAATTGTCTAAGAGTGCAGGTACACATATTTGGGGAATTGAGAATTTTTACTTAAATTCTGACGGACCCTTTTATAAGTTTATGCATTGAGTAATTTCCAACGTATGAAGAAAGAGTGTAATTACAGTACAAAATAGATTTTTTTTTTTTTTTTTTTTTTGGGGGGGGGCATTGAAATCTGGCCTTTGACCCTTAACCTTTGACCTTTGACCTTCTGGCTGGAAATTTCCTGGAGAATCTCCATTAGGTAATGCATGTATATATTAAGTTTTAAAAGTAATGATGCAAGCATTGCATATACTACTATATGAGGGAAGTAGTAAAATTTTGAGGAGTTGACCTTGACCTTTGACCACTGACTATTGACCCATGACCCCTAAACTCCCTAGATAATCCCTGCCAGTCAATTCATGCGTATGTACCAAGTTCCATAAAGATACATTGAACCATTTGCAAGAAAAGTGATATTGCAACATTTTCACCTAACCTGTGGGTGAATGAATGAACGAATGAATGAATGGATAAATGGATTCACAGATAAATGGATTCATAGATTGATCAATGAATGAATAAATAAACAAATAATGTAAGAACGAATGAATGAATAGTTATTAAACCACAGTCCACTTACCTCTGGTGATGGTTCTACTGAGCTCGCTGGCTCATAGGTTGGTTCGCTTGAGGGGCCTCCCTCTGGTAGAGGCTCTGGGCTGGTGGTCAGTGCTGCACCGAGACCCAGCATTAGGACCAACAGGAGTCCAAGAACTGTAATCCACCTAGCTGCCATGCTTCTCTGCAGAAGTCTTTCCCACTAGACGGCAGTGTAGAAAGGCAATGATGAAACAGATCTGTCCATTTATTGATGACTAGCAGTTGTTGCAGGGGTTATGTGCCATTGGGTAGAACACCTGTTTAAAGGACACACACAGAACCATACATAAATGGAAAATAAGGAAGTAATATGCAACATAGATTGGGATACATTTCTTTAGAAGCCATTTGCAAATATTAAGAAAAATCAATCTGCAAAACTATATGATGCACAAATGTAAGTTGGAAGTTAAAGCAGCACATGGAAAAACATGAGGTACACCATCAGGAAGATTTTTGCTTCATATCAATTTGTATTTTAAAGCTACCAAAGCATTCAAACACTCTCACATAAATCATCTGTTTTCAGAAATATTCATTGACCAAAAATAATCATCTCATCATTGATTCATGTAAAACTTCCTTCAAAATTTAACCACAATTTACTAGATTACATCAAGAATAATCTATATGACAAATGGTATTGACATTCTGATCATATTAGTGCATTTAAGTTAGTACTAAGTAGTTGTCTTACATGTGCGAGGAAATCAAAAGAATTCCCCAATGCACAGGACCAAAACTGCAGCACAAACTTCATAAATCAAGTCAGAAGGACTGGTACCCTATATGATTGATTTCAAGACAAGATCATGCTAGATAACATTTATCTCAGATAAACATGTTATATTTACATAATCCGTACATCTAAGGTATTCATCAGTTTTTTGGTCAGTAAAGATTAGATGAACACACACAAGCCATGTGTTACTTCTCCTGAATTCCAGGCACGCTTTTACCCGCCCCATCCTCATCTTTTTTTTTTTTCTCAACTTTTCCCATTATACTGCAGCATGATAGTCTCCCACATATTGTTTCAGCATCTGCAAGTCATTGTGGCTTCACAAATGCTATGTCAGTAGTACTTGGTGGTATTTAGCAGTTAGTCCAACAAGTTGGTCTTTAGACATCAACAAGGACCATGCAATGTCATTGTCTATCATTGGAAGATGAAAGTTAAAGAACTAGGAACTAGTACTACAGTAATTACTTTTTGCAGTGTTGAAATTTTTGCACATTTTGCGCAACCAGAAACTAGTGCGAAAAATAAAAGCAAGGGAATATTTCTACTTGCCATATTTTCAGCAGTTAGATTGATGTCTCCATTTCGTGGAATTAAAAACGTGTGAAACTCATCTTACCATACCGATTGAGTGCAAAAAATTTATCATGCAAAAGTATCCTCTTTTACAATAATAGTATGAAACAACCTTTTTTTTTGTTACCATCAATAGTGCATGGATAAATTAATGGAAAAGAAGAGGTTGCAAATCCTGCATGATCGAGGCACTCTCTTTAAAAAAAAAAAGCACAAACACATGCAAAAAAAAAAAAACCATCCACAAATCCATTTACAGCAACTCATTTGTTTTTGCATTCGAACATATTTATCACCAGGCAACTGATGAAGTGAATGGCAATGAGACATACAATTGTAGTCATCATCGCATAATTTATACTGGTACTTACTCGTCGTGCGATACAGTATACATCCAATCAGCCATACACAGGGGTAGCCATTGTACTATGCATTTAATGAAATAGAATCTCTCTCTATCAAATGCCATTACCCATGGTACAATGTATGTTTGCAGAACAGGAGGATGTCACCCATACTAGTTCCAGAGTGGTATCAAATTATTCTGCACTGTGATGCACAAACACAACACACACAAAGTGTCTACCAGAGCAATTTACTCTCCTATAATAAGCAGAATGTCTTTCTTTCAATCTCTCTCACTCTGCTGTGTCCTGTAGTGTGTGTGTGTGTGTGTGTGTGTGTGTGTGTGTGCTGAATGCACAAGAATCAAATTACTTCCTTACTTCGAGCCTGTTACACATGCATATAATTATTACTCAATCAGTGGGGCTTGGTTACATAACCTCAACTGGAAATGGAAACCAAAACACATCCTCTCATGTGTCTTTTCTGCATTTCTTACCTTTCTTTCAGGATGTGGACAGCATGAATCACTGATTATCTTTACAACAGATACCATTTTGTATATATATACACCACTTGAGTGATCTTACAAACTCAGTTCAGTATAATCGTTGTATATTCTGTGTGTATGATTGCTTACAGTCCCCTTTTGAAAGTGACAATTTAATATGAACGTCTCCTTTATCAATCTCACTGAGAAGAATATCACAGTCAGATGAAGTATCGATTAACTGTTGACCCTTCAACACAAGAGTTATTACCTTTACTGAAGCTGAAATAATGCACTCATATTATGATACTGTGGACCATCACGTCCTTGCCATATACAAACATCTGAAACAAAATCAATTCTGCAGATATCTCTGGATTTAGGAGCAGTTTTTATCATGTGCATATGTGTGGTACTTGGTTCCTACCGGTACATTTTATAGTTTTTCCTTATAACATTGGTTTGTGCTACACAGCTACACTGTACAACACAAAAACACTGTAAAATGTTGATTTCACCACCATTCCCTCTTCTCCAAAATCTGTCTAAATTCAGTCACAGTATGATAGTTTACATGATTCTATCCACAGAAAACAAGAAATGCATCTATTTTTTCTTTTATGACATTGACAGGTCTACTTGATGATATATCACAGAATGACCTACTATTACAACTATAAAAATGGGAGAGGCATCTCCCGTTTACATATTTTTCATTTTGTGAACAATGACATAGCAATATTTGCTTGATATATGACAGGCTTTCAATGAATTTCTCCATTATCTGATGACCCAATTATCAGGTGTGACCCATTGTTCTGCTAAAAAAAAAAGAAAAGAAAGAAGTTTATTATCATCTTTTCAATCCTGTTCCAAACAGAACTCTGTTACATACCAATCATGTTCTTTTCTCAAGAGCTAGAATCCCATACAAATGCCAGTGTTCTAGAATGTAACTGTAACAAATGTTCAACTTCAACTTCGTTTGATTTTTATGATTTTTGTTTTGTTTTGTTTTGTTTGCTTTTTTTTTTGCACTGCATGACAAGTGACATAATGTGAAAGGGTTAGGCAAATATATCCCCTGAAACAAATTATACTTGCCAAGGTTACTTACAAAAGCTTGATGACAATATCCTCTGTACTGATGTGGGTGGAATGGAGGCTGAGTAAACAATGTGGGAAATCAACTGTGCAGCTGTTTAATTTAAAGGGTAAAATAACAAGAGTTACAGGCCTACATGTACAGTACTTTGTCATCATGGGTCAAGAGCACCTTACTACAAATAGAGGTGTTTCAAACTGGACTGAAATGCAGGATTTCAGACAGATCACAACTGGGATGTCAATGCAGAATGTATAATCTAAAAGATAACCACATGTATGTAGTCTATGAATGAGCTTGCATCTGGAGGCCTGCCTATAAATGATTAGAAATCTATGAAAGCAGGCACTCATTTGTCAACTAACATTTTATGCAAACTGTACTGAATAAAAAATCTCTTAATTCACACAATCATCTATTTCAGCAGAGACACACTGTATGAGATCTAAGAGAAGTAGTTGCATGACCAAAATGGTGGATATATTACAGAATAACAATCTTAATTGTACATCAATATAATGTAAAAGAATGTTCTAGAAAAGGGGATGAATTTATATTCTAGCAAGTAATAACACAGGCAAAGGTAAGCACTGACAGTAAACACACTAATGGCATAGGAAGAAACAGCAACCTCTCTCTCCTTTTTTTTTTAAGGAGAACCAACAACAAATGGCATCCCTTTGCTTCAAAGTCACAGAAAATACAACATACAACATGATATTTAAATTAAATATTGTTTTATTTCTGCTACTTAGTTTTAAGCACATCCCATATGATACAGGATCTCTTTGCACAGGATTATTAACTGAAAGATGCCACAACATAGCCAACAAACTGAAGGGGGCAATTGCTATAGCACACAATTTGCTCAGACAAAATTTGATTTGCTCTACACAGTCATCATAATTAAGTGAGGTCTGCCCTGGCAGTAAAACTCCACATATCCATGGCAACAAGCATACCAGCAACTAAATGCTTGGGAAATAGTTTTATCTTTTATCATAAATCTACTATTGTCGTGAGTGTTTCCATAAGGCAAAGTAAAAAGCAACAACAACAAAAAGTCAACTAGCCATACATTCATACAAGTCTTTCATGTAAGCCTTGCATCATTCACACAGAATTGTGTGTTTGCATGGTTGCACAATTTCAAAAAGCTTCATAATTTGAAATGCCTATGACTGATTCTTAAACTGGCAACACATTACAGGAGATGAGAGTACTTAAATTCTAAAATTGGCAAATTCTGTTAATTTCTTGCTGATTTTCATTTTTTTAGATTCACTGAATTCAAGTAATTCCATTTAATCTTTTTCCATAAAGCAATTAAATTCAGAGTTGCCAATTTAACAACTAAACAATAATCTGGACAGTGATTTCCCACAGCATTTGACATGTTAATCATTCCTTTTACATTCTCTATCTAAATGTGCCCTGTCCACTCCACGTAATTCTTGTCTAATAGTCTCATTTAGAATCCATCTTACAAAAGTCTACAGGCCTACAGTATGTTGATTCTACTGTTCTCCATGGTATATTTAGTGAGAATGTTTTTATTGCCTTTTTTGTAGTCATCTTGTTTGTATGGTTTGCTTTAATATCCCTTTTTTCTCTCACAGATTGTAAAGAATGAATGAGGAAAAAAAACCCATAAAAGCTATGAATAAAAACAAGCACACACACATTAATTAGTTTGACATCGAGGTCCAGCATCTTGCTTGTATGGTTTGCTTTGTATCCTTTTTTCTACAGATTGTAAAAATGAATGAGAAAAACATTACTAACATTAAAGCTGAGAATAAAAACAAACACACACACACACACACACATTAGTTTGACACTGAGGTCTCTGTGCAACTTTTGTGGTTTCAACTATTCCAAGGGAAGTAAAACAGGATATATTCCATATAAGTACTTCCTCTGCAATTATACATAGATTGTGCACTTTTTTTCATTCTGTACAACTCTTTCAGAGAGGAAATTAATATCCTATCGAGTCACAATGGTTGCAAGGGTGGGGTGGGGAATAATTTGACCTAGTAATTCCGCTTCTGACTTCCTACACAATTCAGCAAATGCAGGAGTCACGTTTTAGATTGAAATGCATAAAAAAAACCATGACAATGCAGTCACTTTACTGCAACTGAAAAGAAACTATGCAATGCTTTAGAAATAAATCACAAAATACCAGGGTTCAATGATTTTGAAATGATTTTTGGGGATCCACCTAAATTTGAAAAGAAGAACTATAATAAGAGAGGTTCCTCTTATACAGTGTGGGCATTTTGTTCTGGCAACATTCAATGTTTCCATAGAAGCTGGAAAAAAAAAGAAAAAGAAAAAGTGAGATACTAGGTATAACGTAAAATAAAAATGCTACAAATAGGGCAACTACGTGCTAAGGTTTGTTACTGGCTGTTTGTTTGTTTGTTTGTTTGTTTGTTTGTTTGTTTGTTTGTTTGTTTGTTTTAGCTGTTAAAGCTCTTCTTTTATTTGTTCTTCCCTTTCTGATGTACTTGCTGACACCATCAATACAGGAGTTTGTGAAAAGAAGTTTGAGATCAAAGTCAAGGTCTTAATGGTGAAGATTATATGCTACAATCTTAAACCTATTTGAAAGTGAAATTGAATCAAAGTGCATTACACTCTCACGTGATGGGTCTGTATAGCAGGAGACTGACAGCCTTCCCTGTTAATTGAAGGCATCTCGGTCTTCAAAGCACTACATCATAATGACTCCTTTCAGATGTAACAGACCAGAATAAGAGGCACCTTTGATGACTCTTTGCTTCGCTTTCATGTCGCTTTGCCCGACTTCCCTTGGCATTTCCCTTTTCCGTTTGATCAAAGCAGATGAAAGTGCTCAATGTGCCAAAGAGGTGTAATATCTCTCTTCAAAGTTCCATGCTCAATATACAGTGTAAATGGGGGTAGACAGTAAGTGTGATTCTTCTCATACACACAATCCTACAACACTTAAAGAATAAGATTTAAGTACCTTTACCCGGATCCTGCTTTGATATGCTCAGCTATTACTTTTGTACCTGCTCATACCCAGGTGTCCTTTTTGATGGGAATTTGTATCACATATTTTGTGCAAAGGTTGATCTGCCATCATAAATACCACCTGCAGGAAAATATACCCCTTTACAATATTTTACCATAAGTGTGGATGGGCCTATAGATGACATTCTAGATGCAGACACCAGTGCTGATGAGAAGAGTATAGTTCTCATGTGTCACACATGATACTATTAACCTGTACTTTCCATTATCAGTAACCTTCTTTCTTTCCACGAACTGAAATGATGAAGTTCTTATATTGGGAGATGAAGAAGGGCACAGTGTAGTAAAATAAGATTAATTGAGTTGGGTACAGTTTCCTGCCTGACACATGAGTGGAACTGTGACAAGTGTACAGTTATCACACTGTTACATTACTTTGAATGACGAGTCACATTTACATCTCTGGCCAATACCTCATAAATTACAAGACTCAAAATTACATTGGTACCTCTGGTATATGAGAATTTAACTGTGATATTTGATCTCTGTGACACAGTGCTGTGGTAATGATAACGGCAAGGACATCACACATTGCTATCAACACTGTAAAAAGCTACCCTGGCTTAATAAGAGCATATCCTGAATATCCTTATATTCTGAGCCGTTACAATGTATGAAATGGAAGCATACAGGTTTACACATGAAGAATGCTGGTGATATCAACCACTGACTCAATGGCAATAGCCTACTATTCACTATTTTTTCAGATATGTACTTTCCATCTAAGAGAATCACATTATACCAAGCACCCACATTCTGCAGGAACAGGTTATCTTGTGAGAAAGCAGGTCATTGTACTTTAATTATGTTGACCAAATCCCTTCTCTTGGCCATTCTAGACACCAGAGTGTTTCAGGGATGAAAACAATGAAATATACAGACAAGTGAAAATGAAAAATAAACAAAAAGTGACAGCCCAAATAGTATGGTAGAATTTACAACTGGTGAAGTCCAAAATGTGTTCTTTGCAATGCAATTATGTCAGTAAAATCTACAATATTCACCAAGTATTCATAATTGACAAAAAAAGACCAATGTTCAGTACTGATACCACATATTCTACAGTGGTTCCATGGCATTTGCTGTAACAATTGCTCCCATACAAGATATGCTTACTATGCCAGACATAAATTCTGCCAACAAACATGAATACAACCCTAATCCTAATCCTAATCCTCGCATGAAAAAACAAAAACAAAAACAAAAACAAAAACAAAAACAAAAACAATTGTGAAATGATTCTCGCGACATCGTCTATACGTGTGAAAAATATGGGAAAGATAGGACAGGTATTCACTAAGATACAAGATGAAACATTTATGACCTTTGACCCTAATTTACATACCCAAGATGTTGTCCGATCTAGTAGTTGTTATTTTATGAAATAATGTACGAGCCATGAACTAAACATGTGCAAAATATGGGGGTGATAGGGCGTGTTTTTCTTGAGTTATTGCAAAGAAAGTTGCAGAAAGAAAGAAATATCTCAATACATAGAAGATAAGCTTTAATTTCAACCAAGTTTTTTATCGTAATTCCGACATCGTATGAAAAAAACGAAGGGCACATAACGATAGCGCAAAGTCTCAGCTACAACATATTAAAATCTGGGAGAACTTCACCGAAGGGTAAGTGAGCTAGTGCTCGATAAAGACAATCATGTCAATTTTCACATTTAAAAAAATTCCCTCCCATAGAGATAACACGTCATAACGAAGATACAAAAAGAAGTACATATGACCTTTGACCTCAATTTGCACAGACAAGATGGCATCTGAGTAAAAAGTGGTTATTTTGTGAAATGATCCTTGTAACATGGTCTTTGCGTGTGCAAAATATGGGAAAGATAGGACATGTATTCACTAAGATACAGGGTGAAACACTTATGACCTTTGACCCTAATTTACATACCCAAGATGGTGTCCGATCAAGTAGTTGTTATTTTATGAAATAATTCACGTGACACGAACTAAACATGTGCAAAATATGGAAGTGATAGAGGCCGTTTTTCTTGAGTTATTGCAAAGAAAGTTGCAGAAAGAAAGAAATATCTCAATACATCGAAGATAAGCCTGAATTTCAACCCAATTTTTTGACGTGATTCTGACATCGTATGAAAAAACAAAGGGCACACTTACGGTAGTGTAAAGTCTCAGCTACAACATATTAAAATCTGGGAGAAATTTACCGAAGCTTAAGTGAGCTAGTGCTCGATAAAGATAGTCATGTCAATTTTCATTTCCAGAAAAACTGCACTCCCATAGAGATAACACGTAAACTGGTCAAATTTGACAAGATTACTTTCAATCAATTTTTACGAGGTGATACCGTTATCCAATCAAAATTTTGTTATTTTATGTTTGAAAGAACATTAGATGAGCTACATCATACTGAAATATGGGTGAAAATTGACAAAGAACTAGTGAGATACGCTCGAATGAACTTGAAATTTGATGACGTCATTTTGAAAATTTACTTTTTTTACTTTATTAAGAAATTTGATATCTTTTAATCATTTTGTCAGCATTGCCAACCCATGAAATGACATGTACAACTCATCAGCTTTCAAAATATGTACAGAAAATGGGGGGTCACCGTCCATCCTGACGAGTAAAATCGGATTTAAAATTGGCAGTTTTTTGGCATAGTTGTACTGTATATCGCCATTGACGCGCGCGCGGAATTTCAACTTTGACGGGCCCGTATGACCTCATATTGAGTCGGATTGACTTGAAACTTGGTAGAAATATTCCTTGACATTTCAGGCAGCCGATAAGTGTGAAAAAACGGGAAATTTCTATTGCATATGAGCTGTGCGTGCGTATATGCGCGCGCGCGTACGCGTCCGTCCAATTTTTTCAATTTTTAAAAAAATGCTCCAAATGGTCTGAAACGTATGCAAAAAAAAATTGAGCTCGATTGGAGCATACAAATATTTCAACGCGCGCGTACGCACACGTTTTATCGATGCGATGAATTCTGAAAACATAAGTAGAATTCCCTTGAATTGAAATTTATGTGACGTAAATTTCATTGAAAAATTCCACTCCATTAATGAGATACGATTGAAAATGTGTTTTCATATAATGACGTCATAGTGACGTCACGGTCGACTGATCACTACGATTTTACTTGACCCGTCGTCTTTGGGACATGGTACACATATGGTCTAATTTTGACATTGATAGGAAGAGGACTTTCTGAGCTAATCGATACACAAATTTTGTCCAGAAATAAAGAAGAAGAAGAAGAAGGAAAACAAAGAATCAGTACAGATACAGAAGGTGATCCGAGAGGATACTCGGATCACCTAACAAAACAAAACTTCAACCCTATCATAACCCTAACCCTCAGTCCTTGGAGAAATTAAAACCGGAGCAACTGTCGCCAGACAAAATGTCGTGTCACCTCTACAGTTACTGTGATGCCTGCATTTGTAAGGACCATGAAATCATTCATGCAATATGCTGGTGGTATATCACATGTCTATCATAAGGACTATGCAGATAGCTAATTGTCGTAGCACATCAAATAGAAAGAAATATCACGGCAAATATTCTTCCTCATAATTGAAATATAGCAGATAAATGAAAGCCACAATAATTATAAGCAATTCTTAAATCTTACAGGGTACGAATTATTTGAAATCTTCATTCGGTATGGTTTATTTATCCACTGGGTACTTAGTTTAATAAATACCCAGGTACTGTTCTTGGCCATGGAACTTTAATGTATCTAGTAATAGTTGCACATAATATACACTATACAGATCTGCAGTACTGTGAAAATCATGTCATAAAAATGAATATTTCCTTCTTCCTTCCCTATCTCTTCCATCCAGGGGAATTAGGGAACTATTAATCCAGATAATGGCTGGCCATTATAGGGTGGGGTGACATGTGAAAGGCTTCAAACATCACAGTGTGTTCTAAAGTCAAAGTTCTTGCTATCTACATAGAGCACACCGATCAGTCCAATCATTGTCCATAAATGATTTGTAACACAATATATGCAGTATTGTATACCAGGTCATCTATCCAGAGCTACCAAGTCTCATGCATTCTGAGTGAGACTCAAGCATTTAGGGGCCATCTCACGATCTCACGCATGGCCCCCATTTTTCTCACGCATCGGGCAAAGTCTGCAACTTGGGCCTATTATAATGAGCATAGCCCAAAGGATTAAAGTGATAGTTGCTATTGAAGGTATATTTCCCTTTTGTCTTTCAAAATAAGTAACAAAAAAAAGTCATTTAAGTATGCACCTGATCGCACCATAAGAGCTAAAAATTGAAAAAGCTCAATACCTTGGAAGGGGTAAAAAAAACCTCCTACCCTTGGTCGCGCGCACATCCGCGCACTTAGATGCCGATCGAGTCATGAAAATCTCACACTCATAGAAATTTTTTGAACTTGGCATCCCTGTCTATCATGCTTGACATGATGTATCAAAAGTTGGGTTATAATTATATACCAACAGGTGAATGCATTTTATAAGCATTCCTGCCAAAATGCCTACTAATAAAAACATAGATATCACCATATGTATTGTGTAGTACGCTGATCAATTAAGGCAGTTCCATGCATTGGCCTATCCACAAATCTGCAGTTCTACTACATGATAACTGATATGACAAAAAAAAGGTCATATTGTGTGTGTGTGTGTGTGTGTGTGTGTGTGTGATTCATCAGTCAAGCTAAACAATTCATCAATAACAAAAAATCAATCAAGGCTCTTTGTACAATGCCACTGATGTGCACAAAAGAATTGTTTCAAACAGGTGATAAAATTTGCAAGTAATTGATAAGTCATCCCCTTGCTTTATCTGCATTTTTATTGGATGACTCGTCAATTTGGAATGCTTACTCATCAGCAATTACAAAAGGTTTGAGGTAGAAGATATCACATGTATTAGATAAAGGCTAACAAAGGGTGGAGAGCATTCTAGCTACTTTTTAACTCACTGATGTTAACTTGAATGTGTATTTGCATCATATTGTCATTTTCAGGTGGTCATATCACAGCCAACATACACCATATACTGCTGTCCATGAGCTACATATGATATGCACACATACCCAGGGTGGTTTAAACTCACTATTTGGCACATAGGCACAACTGCCTGATTTCTTTTTTTTTTTGAACATCCTACTGTACCACTATACTTTGGATGCTTGCCCAGACGTGGAAAAGTCTAGTTTAATACCAGTAACTGAAAAATGTATATTTTTCTCCTGAGCACCATGTAACAAGCCATTCCATTCACACCTAATATTCAATCCATTCTGATATTTGTAATCAAATATGACTGCTATAGTCATTATAACACTGGGCAAGCTTTGTGTAACCCTTCTGTCCAAATGAACTGGTCTATTGATGTTACTACACCATTATGGCACTGAAAATATTTTCCACAAGCCTACCCTTGTCCTATATTTTTGTTTTTATTGTACTTAGTTGTCCAGAATGCCCTTTTCAAATGTGTAGATCCAATTTTGAAAATCTTCGTAACAAGGAACATAATACTCTGACTGTTCTATAGAAAAAAAAATCAACTTTCCCATTTTTCCTGAACTTGGTTATCAAAAATTATTTGAGTTATGATGGGCTCAACAGCAATGCTTTCTCTGTGTGCAGATACATGTACCCTGTATTTGTTGTTAACCCTCCTCCCCCCCCCCCAAAAAAAACAACAACAAACAAACAAACAATGATTCACATCGTGAACCTCCAGCTTAACATCAGCTTTGGGTAGTGATCTTCAAGATCACTGATATAATATATCCAAAAGACAGATGAAAAAAAAAATGATGCAGGGTGATGACTGGTTTTCAAGTGCTACATTTCCAGAAATGCCTGTTGCCCGGGGCAACTAATTTCACTACCATGTATTAAATAGAATACACAGACACTTGTGAAAACAGGAAAGCTGCAGTAGTAGCAGGAAAACAAAAGAAATGTACATAATAAATGTTTACTTGTGAGAAGGTCTACAATCTAAACACACCACTTGGAAGAATTCAATTAATGTATACGTGTGCATCCTTTGGAAAATACATACAGATTATGTACAGATGTATACTGTAAGATGTGATCATGATTTAAGGTATATAATGTTGTTCTTTCACTTGAGTTGAAATAACAAAATCCAGAAAGGTAGAAAAAAGAGATAATGTCAATCTATCATTACTAACACAATTATTTGCAAAGATGGGACAATTTGCATTACACACTATTATAGGAGTTATCAAATATTAATGGTTACATGACATAATCGCATATACTGAGAGTGTCATTATAGTGCTAATTACCTATATTAATCATCTCTGATACAATGTGATGGTTAAACCATACACTGGGAATAAATGAGAAAACTTGAGTAATGAGTAATGATCCCTGAATCTTTGCTTCCATCACGGAAAATCACTCCACGAAAGTATCACAACAGTCTGGGGCCCGTTGCATAAAACTTACCATTGAATTTCAATGGTAACTACCGTCAAAATTAGGCGTCACAGCCAATCAGCATCAAGGATTGTAAAATTTACCGCTAATTTCAAGACTTACCGCTAGAAAGGAGCGGTAAGTCCAGCGGTAAGGGTTTTATGCAACAGGGCCAGATTCAGTATATTGAGAAAGATAACCATCAAAAGGGTTTGCCTTCCTTTCAGTTCTTCTAACTCCAGTCGTTAGTGACATTGCCCACATGAAATCTTGACATCTTCATCCAGACAAGTAATCATTGATTTTTTTAAAAACAAAGTTTTCATTCTAACTGAGCAACAGGCTCCTCCATTTTATGGTCATACACTGTGTATCATGCATGAATAACTGTCAAACCTTAAAACTCAAATTGCAGGTCATAGAAAATTGAAATTGAGCCAAAAAAGGAGGGGAGAACAGCTTAGATAAGGGGCCTTGAGCTTCATGGAATGTCAAATTTGCAATTAGCCAGACAGTTAAGAGCATTTAACATTCCAATCATAACATCAACTCAAGCATTTAATACACTGAACCCCCCCCCCCCCAAAAAAAAAAGAATCAACAAATGGCAATGGACTGTCAGTTGCTTATTTACTACGATGTAGTCTTCTAAAAGTCTGTGGTAAAATAAGACATTCTTGATCTTGTTTGAGGGAGCCCTTTACTCTTCATGTGGGTGGAAGAAAACAAAGAGACTTAAAAAGTTAGATTAAGTTCAGTTATTTCCCCATAAACACAGAGCCAGTGCCTTTGAGGGATAACACATTTGTTTTCTATATATTTGTTTCTATCTCCCAGTATCTATTGCTGCCATACCAATCACTGCTCATCCTCTATTTCATGCTTGCCCACAGATGGTGACCATTTTCAAACTTTTAGTAAGAGCAGGGTCTATATTATGTAACACCAAAAGCACCTAGTGACATGAAAGTTTGTGCATGGAACACACTGTTCCAAACAACCACATCTGGACTACTAGTATTTTCTCTTTCCTTTTTGTGTGTGTGTGTGGGGGGGGGGGGGGGGCGTTTGTTTGTTAATGGTGTTCCACCATTCGCTTGCAAATACAATGTATCTTCACATGCAGTTGAGCATGACATAGAAGTTCAATGACAGCTACTAAACGTAAACACATTTATGACTCTTCTCGTCTCATAGAAAACAAAACAACAAAGAGCACATACATACATGTACACACACAAATGGTCTGTTCAGTCCATACAGCACAGCACCCACGGACTTGATTAAGTGATTTTATGAGACATTTTTTCCTGAATTTGGGCGTGAACAAACTGCAGTGGAATGTATCCCTGAAAACAGACTTGACACTTAATTCTGCTTATTTTTACACCCACCCCCTTCTTTTTCTCACCTCCACCCCCCCTTTTTTTTTAACGTGCTCACTTACACAGTTGTACACCATCAGACCTACAAACTGTTGTATGTTTAGCTCCATGGTATGCTTACACAGGGCAGTTATGCAAAATGAATTTTATGTCTGAAGTTCTATGGTCCATTGATCATCTGTCCAGGTTGACACCGGAGGTCCCTTTCCTTGTGACACTGACAGTAACTGGACAGCTTCAGGTTTTGAGCACCCTTCTGCTTTGAGCCCCTTTAAATATTTGTATAAAAATTTGATATTCATAGATTATATGTGCCACTTAGTCCCATGCTGTACACAGAGTTTCACTTCAAGTAACACTTGAAGTGTAGGCCTACAACTAGGCTCCTTGGCATCAGTTGTTCTAGACCAAATTCATGATAAAACAAAAACTCTGCTTCAGTTCCCAGACATTCATGCTCACTGCAAGCAGGTAGTTATGTATTAGTGTTCGAGGAATAGAACTCTACCAGTAGGCCTACACTTCTGACAAAGTATTAATCACAGTTTTCACTTTCTTCTTTTTCTGTTTCAAGTCTGCTCTTCTTGTTTTCCCTCTGATGTTTCTCTTGAAATGTCTTAACCAAATTGCTGGAACAAAACAAAATGTTTGGACATGAGCACCTAGACTATTATGAATAGTGTGCATGTATGTATTTAAATGTCAGGTATACCAGTGGCCCAGTGGTCAGGGGCCACTTGAAATTGATGTCAGGGCACCAAATTTTCAAAAAGGCTATCTTTTGGTGGCCCAATTGGGCAGCTAGGTTTCAATTACAAAATGAATTTTTATATTCTCTATTATTTTCAGCCACCAAAATTTCATTTTTAATTTTTATGGTTCAAAGCCACCTGAGAAAAAAAAAACCCAAACAAATGTTAGTGTTGAGCCCTGTTTATACATGTATGTACACTTTATTGTGGTAGTGTTATCAGTTCATTGACCATCTGAAAAACTTGGCATTCGTGCATGTGTATAATTTGTAAGACAAGGATCTACAGGAAAACAGTGATGAAACTGAGAGGCTATTGGTTATGCTGACACTAGACAGGGATGTGGTTAGATTGATAAAAGAGAAACAATTACTCATGTACAGAGCTGTAGAGAAGGGAAAGTGGAACTGAGGAAATAACTTTCCATAGAGGGAATGGATAACCAAAGACAATAACAGTTTGGAATGAACACTGCAATGAATGCTGGGCATAATAAATGTCTTTTCAAGGCAATATTTTCAAGAACTGGTAGATAAACAAGTACAATATTTATCCAAAAATATCACATTATGACAAACTATGTAATCTCCAAAATCCAGAAGGCTTTCAGCTAATTCCATATGATGACAAACTAAAGGCCTAAAGTCACACTTCCACATGTACATAGTAGATACTGTATTTGATTGTGACATACCAACCTGTACTACGGACTTACATTACCAGTAATTGATACTGCTGTAGCAGGAATAAGTCAGATTTTAAATGCAGAAGGAGAACATAATATGAAGTAAATACTGTTTAAAGTAAAACCATTCTGCCACAAAACGGAGTAAATATACAGTTTAGTCCATAAGGTAGGGATTTATAATAGTCCACAAAAATGGTCATGAAGAAACAGGCAAACTTACCTGTCTCTCATCTGCATGAAAACTGTGTTATCACTTCTGGTATTGCCAAGGGTCCCTTTGGGGGAAAAGGTGTCTTTGACTATAGCATTTGGTCTAATCCTCCAAAAACATGATTGAGTTGTGCCGTATTGCCAACACTCAGCATATACTGTTCACACATGGCGAATTCAAGCAACTTACCATACAAAATAACACGCTGGCAGGCTCCCCCTCCCTTTCAGTAATAACTTGCCTTCAGCATAAAAAACCTTTCACACAACAATTAAACCTCTACACAGATGAATGCACCTTTTCAAACACATCTGCATGGAGGCTGATGTAGGCTGATGTGTAGCCCAGCTCCTTGGTAGCCCGAAGCTTTTACAACAACAAGGGATTACTCACCCGCATCCATTGTTGGCATCACGTTGTATACTTCCAGTCAATTTTAAAGCAATGATTAAGAACAGACAAGTAGAGAATCCGGTATATAATCGTCCTAAATCTGTCTGAGACATCTACACAGCGATGAGCTGATGAAGACAGGAGCATGAGGCTATTTGTTCCCTCAGTGGTATCATCCTCCTACTATTGTTCTCTTCCATAACTGAGAAAACCAGTAGTGTTTACTTGATGCAGTTATTGTCAGTGAGTGACGTAGCCAGTTGAACGGATTGAGTCATACTGGTCAGTGGGAGTGGGCCAGTGATAGTATTAGTAGTATACATGTACAGGGAAAGCAAGAGTAGTGGTAGTGTGTGTGTATGTTATTTATCCACTTCAACCATTCACGTTCAGTGAAGCCAAGAGCTATTCATGAATATTCATGGCACTCAGATAAACAACACTGCGCAGATGTACTGCATTTACACACACACAGACACACACAGGTTTTCATGGTAGTTTACACTCCCATGCTTACGAATAGTCAGTGAAGCATTAGAGTTGTAAAGGGTTATAAAAGGATAAGAAAGAAAAAAAGAATGCGGGTATATATGTCAACAAGGTTGCAAGTTTTAAATTTTGGTAAACCAACTTGTTTCACATCAGTCCTGGACTTTGCAGGGTTCCCACCTCAAATGCTGTGTCGTCATTGGGAGCAGTGATCTAAAATGTGTTTGAGTTATCACAGTTGATACATAGATGTGTAGGTTAGTTCTACCACAAAATATCCTACCATATAAAAATTTTCCAATAAAGCCTAAAAGGAGCCTAAAGGAGTTATCATTTTTTCTCAATAAACCATAACTGTAGATGGTATGTTCTAGAAAAGTTTCCGATTATAGCTGTTGTTCACATTTTGTAAGGAGCAATACTTACAATTGATTATACTGATTAAAACTTTTACTTTACTGTCATTAGTTGTTTCAATCCCTAACTCATATTTCAAAACTATTTTGAAGCACTACAGCTGGGTTTTTGTTTCATCTGCAAATGGTAAATAATGCCTTTTGAAATGAAGTTTGCAGTTCTACTGCACTATATGATACTGCAAAATGGCATGTATTTTAAAAATCTTTCATAATAAAGTTATAACATAATTTTATCACTGGTCAAAATAAGTATTTACATGCATATTTAATGGGTTATGAAGTCTCTAATTCTTTTACACACATCATAGAGTCTAATTTCATGATAACCTCAATAGGAAGATATTATACCCAAAGTTACCAACTACCGGTACGTAATTCTGTAGTCATAACAAGTGAACAATATTAACTTTCAATGGGGATTTAGTCGCTGAATTAATCAAAGACTTTTCATTATTCTCTATGCATAACACATGGGAAGGTTGTAAGGAAACTCTCCATTACTGATAATACTTGAATACACAAAGTTTCTCTTTAATACAGAAATAATATTAATTCATTATCAATAATATTAATGATTATGATTAATGATATTAAGCAACTAGAAATGAAGTTGAGAAAGGATTCACAAGCCATCCTTTTCTTATTTTGTATAGTATTCTTCCCGTTAGAATATTTGGCTAAAATTCAGAAAATTTACAAAACACAATTATTCAGGGATCTGCTTCTTTACTTTGTTTGCGCTTCATACAGAAAACAAACAAACAAACACACAAACAAACAAACAAACAAACAAACTTGAGTCTTCAGGAGTACCACAGTCCAAACATATCATAACTATGCAGTGGAGGAACTGAGAGGATTGGAGTGAAAATAGAAATGTGGGCATGCATTTATGATCCCTTTCATATTGATGGCTGTAATGTTGCATCATACACTATAAAAAAGGAGACTATTTTTGAAATCCTAGTTTCCACTTGAGCTGCAAGCTGCAGACATGATAGAAGAACCACATAGCCTCTTCTGTGTAGAAGTTGATCATGAGTGCATTCACACATGCAGTCTGTTTATGTCATTTCTATTCATGTTGTTGTGTTTTGATTTGCTGGTCCCTAGACATGTATCCAAAACAGCAGAGAGGACACTTCTATACATTGTACAAGACCAGGGGAACTTTCTGATTCTATTTCATCTTCTATTATCAGGAGCGGATCCATGCAGGAGTCCCGTAAAGGCAGGGCGCAAAGAATATTTTTGGTGCTACTTCCGGGTTTCATCTCATTTTCTTTCTTTTTTTTTTTCTTATGTTAAAAAAAAATAATGAGGGGGTGCGCACCTGGTGTGCCCTCTCTGGATCTGCTACTGATTATGTAGAAAATATCCGTGAGATTGGTCTGTTCATTTAAGACCTAGGTACCAATAATGAAAAGGAAAATGTGAATCAAAACATGGAGAAGTGCTTGAAAATCCTACTTTCACAGCCCATTCTCTGTGAAAGGCAGTACTGTCTAAAAGTGACTCTCATGGGTGTCATACCCACATGACTGTAAAGTCACTGCAGGTGAACTTTAAATTTGAACTTTGATGAACTCATTTCAAAAGGTCTTAAAAGAGTTATACTATACTCTGCATGACAGCGCCAGAAACACAGAAATTATCTTAGAATTCAAACAAATTGCCACATTGTTGTAAATATCATATTTCATCATGATTTCATGGTTTACAAATTTGTTTCTTGAAAATGTTTATTCTTTAGTAAGATAAACTTCCATTTACTTTTCAACAGCAGTATTTCATAAATGAAGATAATTAATGCAATATACTGAAAGCAATAAATGTAATTTGCATCTTTTTTTTTTTCGATTTAAAGGTAGTACATTTTGTAATAGCTAATATCAAAGTGTGGCACTGATAACCCAAGCGAGAGCTCTAGCAGACATCCTACATTTATTTGATGTAGGCAAAGGTACAATATGCATGATAAGCACATCAATAAATGTCACAAAATCAATATATTAAACCAATAAATATCAACTTATAAGCCAATGAATAAAATCCTCGTTCAAGAGTATCCAATTGATACGAAGTAAAACCCTAGAGCACTGGCAACCTGAGGTGACAGCCCATTCAAGCACTCAAATACAATGTACCAGTGTTCTACAGTTGAACCTCTCTTATCCGGCCTCCCTTTATCCAGATCTCTCTATTATACGGACGCAATCTCGCCGTGATTGTTTTTTAAATAATTACGGGAGGAAAGGGGGATTCCCAACTCCTTGAGAACTCCTACACAAACACACATGAATTACTTATACTTGATACATTTCTGAATAATTATTTAGGTAAATCATCCCAAGAATTTATAAAAGAAAATGATTTCATTCTTGCAAACACGAACCTCTATTTTGGGGTCTGTTACTGAGTGTAACAATGAAAAGGTTGCAGTATACACATTACTACCTGTGGTACTACAATGGGCTACATCAGTACATGTGTATGTATATGTACATGTATAAAGCATTGAGTCTCCCGTATCCGGCCAAATCCCTTATCCGGATGAGCCCCGGTCCCGACTTGTCCGGATACGATAGGTTCAACTGTATTTCCATGCAGGATGGACTGATGGCTTCTTGTTAAAGGGACTGTACAGTACTGGTGGAGGTGGGGATTCATGGTTTGGACATTCTTAAGTGAGATAATGAGAAACCTTTTATGAAATATGAAAGAGCATGTAATTTCAAGAAGGATTCAACGTTTATTTGATGAAAATTGGTTTTCAAATGGCTGAGTGATAATAATAAAAGGCGACAGGCCACAACTTTATCAGGATCTCTTTGTTTCACCTTGTTTTTGGATATCTCAGCCATTTCAAAAATGATTTTCATCAAATAAACTTTTGATACCCTTTAGAATTGCATGCTCTTTGACATCTTATAGAGTGGTTTCTGAATATCTCTCAAAATGTTAAAAGCTAAATCCTCAATTTGACCAGAACTGTACACACCCTTTAAAGGTTGTGTACAGTTCTGGTCGAGGTGAGGAATTAGCTTTTAAAAGGCGTGGCCTGTCACCTTTTATTATTATCATTTTTTTTGATATCTCGGCCATTTGAAAACCGATTTTCATCAAATAAATGTTGAATCCTTCTTAAAATTACATGCTCTTCCATATTTCATAAGAGGTTTCTCATTATCTCACCCATAAATGTTCAAAAAATGAATCCCCACCTCAACCAGTACTCTGCAGTCCCTTTAAACACTGTGATCCTAGAGGATCATTCATCCAATTAGCCTCCTACTGCTCACATTTGTGCATCCTGTCACTAGTTATTTCACTTCCATACCAATGACGGCCACTACCAATGCCCCCTCCCCCCACCATCCATACCATCATCTCCCAGGAGGAGGCCAAGAATACAGGACAAATTCCACCTATAAGTCAGGTGTCGCATCCTCTGCTCTCTGGCTCAGCATCAGGTAAAGGCAAAGGGTTAGATTTTTGATCCACTCTTACAGCCACAGCCACAGCCACAGCATCATCCCATTTATGAGGCTCTGATATGGTCTAATAGCTTCACAGGGCAAGTCCAAGATAAGGTCCCCTCAGAAGGCAAAAATTCATCTTTGCTCAATATTGACATATTTGGTATCATTTTGAAGCTTATGAGTTGAAGTTTTGATTTCCATGGAGGAAAAAATCATATTACGTAAATTTATGCAAATTTCAAGGGCTTCATTTGCATAATTGTGAAACACAGCGTTACGTATGGGACATTTATAAAAATTCATATTAATTCAAAGGAAAGCAAATGATATTTGATTAATATGTGGACATAAGAAGTTCATCAAATAGTTTAACTTTGTATGAAAATTTAGGGATTATGCAAATGATTATGCAAATTAGCTCGTGTCCTATCATGAGATGTCCCATACGTAACAAATTGAGGTCATTTTTTTAGGTTTTTTCTGAAATTGCTAAGGTTATATTAATGCCCTTTTGGAAAGTTCTAATTTATTGTTTAGAGAAATTAAATACCACAGAAAAAAGAAAAAACAGCAAAAGGAATATTTTTTATGAGGCATTTAAATAATGTTACGTATGGGACAAATGCGTTACGTATGGGACATCCTCATACATAATGCATGTGAATGCATGTAGCTAGCTGGGAAGGTCTCTCAGTACACAAATGGTCAATCATCCTGAAGAAAGCATCCCAACATTGTAACTACTTTTTGAGTTATAGACACTTTAAACAATACATGTACTTGACTGAACAATTTTCAGAAAGGGGAGTGGAAAATGGCAAAATACACAATGAAAAATCAGCATTAAAGGGATGGTATAGTTTTTTGTAGAAACAGGGATTCAGTTTTCAACATTTAATGAGATGATTGGAAACCAATTATATGAATTACTAAAGAGCATACAATCCTAAGACAAGAGGAATTCAAAGTTTAGTGACGGAGATCCAATTTGAAATGGTTGTGATATAAATATTTAAAAAAATATAAAGTAAAACGATTTTTTTTTTATTGCAAGTGATACAAAAAATTGTCCTTATTCAGGTTTCAATAATAGCCACGACAAAATTCATGGGTATACATACTGAGGTGTGACTCGAATCAATGACCTGACTGCTAGACAGACATCATATATCTACTCGATCACTGAGGTTCCACGCAGCAGGTATTGCTTATTTATAAAAATTAATATTTCTTGTGTCAAGTTGTTTTTTATTGAAACAAAATGGCAAACTGCCCATCATCAATGGAAGTAAACACTTTAAACTATTCAATTTTTCAGTAGTAACTATCCTGATAGAAATAGGGCATACACGTGTACATACTCCGGTTGGTCATAAAAATATAGAATATGATTAAATATGATTATGATGGTAAATATTTGGGGAATATTGTTCCCTTGTCAATCTGAATCAGTATTTGAGTAGTTTCAGCTGATTCCATTTCAATAATTATGCAAAAAATTTTTATATGGGCATTTTGCTAAATTATTTTGCAAAATACCCATAAACATGTCTCTCCACACACTAAACGAATGGGGGACAAAGGGCATGCATACTCAGGTTGGTCATAAAAATATAAAAATATGATTGAATATGATTAGGATGGTGAATATTTGGGGAATATTGTTTCCTTGACAATCTGGATCAGTATTTGAGTAGTTTCAACTGATTTTACTTCAATAATTATGCAAAATACCCATAAACATGGTTCTTCACACACTAAATGAATGGGGGACAAACTGTCCCATACGTAACTGTCCCATACGTAACATGTCATGTCTGTCTTTAATCAGAACCTGTAATTAGAGCTTTTTACCTAATGACAAGAAACTTACCTGTGATAATCTTGAGTGTTGTGACTTTCATCACAGTGAGTTACAAGTTGTAGAATGAAATACTTTCAGAGAGTTTTGAGGTTGAAAAAAATGTTCAAAAAAACAAAATTTTTCTGGTCCCATACGTAACGGCACTTATTTTCTCTTCTAGAATATAACTGTGAAGGTCATTTTTCTCCATTTTTTGCATGATTATACTTCTCCTAGATATCAATCACCATGATAAAGTTTAATATGATCAAAAGCCATTAACACTATTTTTCAGGTCATAAAAGTCTCTGAATGTCCCATACGTAACGCGCGTGTTATCTTGGACTTGCCCCACACTAAGCTTCTATTGGGAGCAGTGATTTAAAATGTTCGAGTTATCACATTTGATCCATATGTGTAGGTTAGTTGTATCACAAACATCCTACCAAATAAACATTTTGCCATAAAGCCCAAAATATAGGGAGATATCACTATTTTTCTCCCTACACCATAACTGTAGACGATTTAGTCCAGAAGCAAATTTATTATAAGGGTTGTTCTCATTTTGTGTATTTATCAATTAACCTTTTTACACTGGTTGTTTCTATCCCTAACTCACATTTTAGAACTATTTTAAGCACTAAAACTTGGTTTTTGTTTTATCTGCAAATGGTAAATAATTCATTTAAAGAGCACCATATAGGCCACTAAGTAACACAATCATGCATGAAACACCCCCTCTGCCTTGTGTATGGCGAATATATGGATCACAGAGAATGTATTTTGTAATATATCTGTTTGTAAAACATCTATTTTCTCTTTAACCTTGTTAGGTGTACTATGGGACGAAGGTGGACCTATGCTACACAGGTTAAATAGTCTGTGCTAGGTCAGGTTTTCAATGTAGGCTACACATGTATTCCTCATGATGCTACTTTTTATGTTTCACTTTGGTAAACCATGGCTTGAAGGGTAGAGAGCAGTGTAATATTCATAGGAAAAACAAACAAACAAATGAACAAACAGATCATTTGTAGTCTGTCAGAAGTCAAACTTCGTGAGAAAGGTCAAGACTTTCTGATGTAAGTTTTTCTGCAACTGGAAGTTTAGTTCTAAATACTATAATGACATGTTTATGATAAAGATTGTCATTTAAATCTTTCTCCCACAAATGGTGGCTGTAGATACTATTACATTTCAATAGACTGTGAAACCAAACATTTAAAAAGAAGTTAACCCCCCCCCAAAAAAAAAAAAAAAAAATATGACCCATGGGAAGTCCAATGTATAAAGTGAATTTCCTTCTGTATTCTTTCCTGAAAATGGATATTCCAGAATGTCACATCAGTTAGACTTATCAGAACAAAATTACTGGAATGAGTAAGAGCACTACAGCGTGCGTGAAAGGTGAGTCACAAACTCGTAAGATGCCAGCCAGTCCCAACACATTGACCTTGATTGATAAAGAAGTAACTTTGCTCTATTTGGATCTCAATCCCCCACTCATTTTGACCCTCATAAAAAAAGCAATAAAAAAGTTCAACAACAAACAAAACAGAGAGGTCTTCATATTGAATTAGATGTACATTAACATAAAAAAGCAATGTCTGTTTCAATCACAAATATGCAAATTAATGAAGCCTTACAAGTCTATTCTTTTTACATTGGTTGTTTCTATCCCTAACTCACATTTTGGAACTACACTGTACATGTATTTTATTTAAAGCACTCAAAAATTGGGTTTTTTGTTTCATCTGCAAAGGGTAAACAATGCCTTTAAAGTGTGCTGTACTTTGAATCAATGATTTATCACCTGGGACTGTTTTGACTGGTACTGAGTAATCCCAACATGCCAACTCTAGCTAGTAGCTACTGTCAAATGAAATCAAAGTCAACATAAATGACAGAGCTGATGGCAAAATCTGCTCTTTGAACAGAGCAACATATACCCCCGTATTAAATATCATGTATCGCTTTGGAATATAATTGACCTGGCCATATAAATACATGCAGGCCCATAACTAGGATTTTTTTGTGAGGATTCAGAATTAGAAAAAGTGGATCACTTGGAACGGGTCAGTCAAAAAAAAGAAAAGAGAAAAAGGTTGCCCCACGTATTTTCTTTTTTTGTTTGTTTCTCGTGCCACTTCTGGGTTTCATCTGCTGACAAGTGAAAAAAAAAAAGAAAAAAAAAAGTTTCAGCACCTTCTGGTGCCACTTCAATGTACCTTTTTTTTTTTCTCTCCGAATTGGGGGGGGGGGGGGGGGGGGGGGGGGGGTCCGCAGAGCCCCCCATGGGCCTGACACCGTAGAGCACAACCTCGCTCAAAGGCATCCTATTTTGGTGGCAGGCCCATGTACCATTACAGAGGTTCTAAACTTCTAATGCAGTTTGCAAACAGAATGGATATAATTTATATAATATGCATTCCAGCCACATCATAAACATGTACAACAATGAAGACAAAACATATCCCAAGTCTTTGTTCATTGTTTGCATTTACATTAATTGTTGTTGGTTACGGTTTGGAAATACACATTGTCACATACTGTACTGTTTGCATACACACACACACAAAGAAAAATCATTCAATTGTGTTTCCTAGTGGTAGTAGTGCTTTGATAGGGGGAACATGCTTCCAGCCCCACTAGAAGCATACCAGTCAAAATTTATTAGAATTTAGACCAAAGTGAAGTTGGCTCCTTATTCAGCTTCTTGTTCAGGAACTTAACCCACTTGAGAAGAGAGTTTACATTATTCTATTTTATGATCACTGTGATATTATATTATTAGTACAGAGAGGCAACATTCAGTTCTACCCTACTTTTTTTTTTGCACATGCAACTTACATGACCACATCATCCTATTAAATCTAAAAAAGAAAAGAAAAGAAAAGATACATGCAATAAGAACAACGATCGAACGTATCGCAAGGAATTAATTCGAGTAATCTTTACCTGCGTCTCGATGGGCAAAGTGTCCACCTCAAGGCCAAGGGGCTTCTACGCCGCTCCACTTTGGTTACACATCATCGCATCGTCACTACATCCTCGAAAATGATTACAAAGTCAAAGGCAAGTTTACCTCCCAGATAAAAGAAGGCTAACTATTGTATAAATACGTAGGGCGGCCACTATCTATGCACTGACTTGCACTGTTAGTGTAAAGCAGAGCTGGAGAAAAGGCGTGTCGATGATTCCAGAAGTTACTACTCCCACCACACAATTTGTCATGGATAGTGCAACTGATGCAAGGATTCTACACAGGATCTTTGGTGCAAGCCTTCGCCAATTGTTTGGAGTATAAGGAGTGCAAGCAGTGCGCTTTACTGCGCTCTTTGGTCTTCACACTCCCTATCTATTTACAAGGCTGATTCCCACGCACGATGGTACGATGGCTAAACGTAAACTCCTGCTGGTTGCATCGTCCTGTTCTAGTGTTCAGGAAAAAAAAAAAAAGAGAAAGAAAAAAAAAAGGTCGGTCAAGGTTTTTTTGCGAGTTTTTTTTTCGAAGATTAAATGTTTAGGCCTATGATTTTTCATTGGTCATGATGCTGCAGAACCTATCACAGTGAGAGCCCTGTCATTACAGACCATCATTATCCAAGCCATGACAATCAAAATAGGAGATACCAAATACAAGTGTAGGTCTCGGTTTCCACACCCCCATACTCTTTGTGGAAAGGTCCATGATTATATTGTTCTTGCAGCACCAACCAGCTAAAACGAAAACTGACAAGAAAAAGTGCGGAGCTGATACATTATTTTTCCTGCAGTAACGAAGCTTGTTTGGTGAGCTATGATAGAAGTAGAACTAAATCAGAAGTGGCTGAAAATTGCAGAACTAGACAAATTTGGTATGTGATTACGAATTCTAATATATGGGAAATGTCTCTGTGTCACTGTGGCATATGTGAAATATAATTCATATCATCAAATATCTATAGGGATCGTGTTTTTGAAGAAATTCTCCAATATCTCAATACTATTTCCTTCTACATGGAGATTCACGGGATGAAATATTCATGACACAGTGTTTTTACTATTTTAAAAAAATATTTAAAAAAATTATATAAAAAAATCTTCCCTCAGTTGCTGTATCTACCAGTGGCGGATCCAGAGGGGGGCGCACCGGGTGCACGCCCCTTCTTGATTCATTTATTTATTTTAATTTATTGGTTTTAAAAAACAGAAGCAATAAAGGAAAAATGTTGGGGGGGGGGCAGGTGCACCCCCTTTAATTTTGTAAACGCCTCCCCTTCACGGAATTCCTGGATCCGCCCCTGCTACCCCTCCCATACGTTTCCCCCTCCTCAAACAATGATTGAAGCATCATACTTGTGGTAGGAGTATTTTGTATAAATATGACTGATTAGCAAATGAACGTAGGAACAATATCTTTGTGTCCAAGGTGGTGCCAGAAAATATATTACAGAGATTCTTAACTCTTTGTAAAAGTTGAAGTAAACACTTACACAGACTGGTTGACGAACATCTTCAAATATAATGCATATAGAATTTTGATTGATGATTTGATTTACATAACAAACTTAACTACCAACAACAATAGAATTTGCCCATGATCTGCCAATCTGCGTCTACGCCAGCTGTGTGTTACATTTGGGAATTTTCAATAATAGTAGATGCAACAGACCAAATTCATTGAGTAATCATGTAACCTTGCCAGCCCAAGGCAGGAAAAATAACACCAACGACGGTCACACTATTTGGTATTGATCTACTGCATTACCTTGCGTTTCCTGCATGGACAAGTGTTTCGTCACAAAAATAAAATTATACAGTCATCCCTCCGCTATATTACTTTGCTTTGATTCTTTGGAACTTGCATGAGGGAAGTTACTCATGAGTATCTTTTCTAGTTTAATTCCGGTTTAATTTCCTGTATATTATTTCCTTTCTCCCAACCATTTCATAACCAGAAAGAAAGCCAAGAGAAACTGCTAGATGAAAATCCCGTAACATTGTACCCTCTGTCTAAAGTCCCTGTACATGCTTATGGCACAGAATGGCTTAAAAAGTTTGGTCACACACTAGTTTTGCTTGCTGAATAAAGTCCTCTCTTACTCTGTAAAAAAAATCGAGTGAAAATTTCACTCTAAAAAGAGTGAATACAAAAAAGAGTGAATTTCGAGTGAAATTGGAGTGAATTTTGAGTGAAAATGCTCATTTTCACTCATTTTGGAGTGACGTCAGGGATCACTCCAAAATCTTCGAGTGATCCCTGACGTCACTCCAAAATGAGTGAAAATGAGCATTTTCACTCAAAATTCACTCCAATTTCACTCGAAATTCACTCTTTTTTGTATTCACTCTTTTTAGAGTGAAAACGTTCACTCGATTTTTTTTAGAGAGTAACTGTGTTATGTTGTGTCAGGTCATTTCATTTCCAAATGATTGATAATTCCGACGTAGCTCATTATCTTTACCTCGAGAGTAGTTTGAATCCTGCTTTCATGAAAACAGAAACATTCAGCTATTTTGAGTTTTTCTAACAATGTCGTGAACAACATTTAAAGGGACTGTACAGTACTGGTTGAGGTGGGGATTCAGATTTATAACATTCCTAAGTGAAATAATGAGAAACCTCTTATGAAATATGAAAGAGCATGTAATTTTAAGAAGGATTCAACTTTTATTTGATGAACATTGGTGTTCAAATGACTGAGTACTCCCCCCCCCCCCAAAAAAAATGATGATAATAAAAGGCGACAGGCCACGCCTTTAATTAGGATCTATTTGTTTCACCTTGTTTTTGGCTATCTCAGCCATTTCAAAACCGATTTTCATCAAATAAACTTTTGATACCCCTTAGACTTGCATGCTCTTTGACATCTCATAGAGTGGTTTCTGAATATCTCGCAAAACGTTAAAAGCTAAATTCTCACCTTAACCAGAACGGTACAGTCCCTTTAACTTCTGAGCAAATATCTATTGCAGCAATATAACATATATAGTTTCGATATGACGCACCAAGATAGTGTAAACAACTCAAAATTAAACCATTTCCTCCTTGATATAATCTGGACTTTCTATGGAAAGAATTTTCTCAAAGAGAAGAAATTGGAGATTATGTTGCAAGAAAATGCTGGCATTCTAATCATGCATGGCATATGACTTCATATCATTTGCATATTAATTTGAGAGTATAATCGATCTGCTGCTTTCAGTTTAAAGAATTGATTTTCACTCAGTGGGAGTTAGCACCACACTATGTCTTGGGTGCATTGTAGAAAGATCTGTTTTACATCCTTACATGGTTGATTCTCATCACTAAGTTCTCATCACTAAGACCAATGCTAAATGGATTGATATACTATATGGGACATCACTTCAATATGGGGCATTAGTTTTAACAAACAGTACATTAGATGCATATTGAAACATAAGCCTAAAGCATTTTATTTTGTCAACTTCGGTTCATGGTCGGAGTTTAGGGCTCTCTAAAGAGAAACTAAAGTTTGTTCAATGTATATTACAGAGCTGCTTCTTTACTCTCTCACAATTGTTAAAGTTTCACTCAGTGATTACTACAGGTATATTGTCCAAGAATTCAACAAAGCATGATAAATATTATATGCCATTCTCGTCCATACACCATTGTATTATGTCGCAATGATATATTGACGGATATTTCAGGATTCAAACTAAAAGTCTGGGAATGATATTTCACTTATCAGTATTGCTTTTAATTCACACAGTGACAGCTTTACATTGGTAAAGTCTCTAGACTGTAAGATGCTGCACACAGATCGTCAAATACTGACTAAAATCGTCTTTCAGTCGTTGATTGCTGTTCTCTCCACAAGAAAACCTGCATTGAAAGTTATCTTTGCTGTATTTTTTTACACGCGAATTCCAGTAGGTAAACTGAAAGTCGGGTAATACGGTGTTACAATGTATACGTAGTATATTTGAGGCATGAGAACAACATACCTACTGCAGTATATGCCGCAGGTCCATACGGTTGTTGTTGAATACTCTTCCGAATGACATAGCTCCCTCTCTTTCGTTAAATTCCACATTGCTGTGATATCCTTGACATTTTGTTGTTATTATTGTTGTTTTCGGGGGGGGGGGGGGGGGGGGGGGGTTCCGTTATATCGTCCGTCCGTTCGTCCCAGATCTCGTTGAAAGACTTTCTTGGTATAGGGCATATAGCTGGATCAGGTTTGCTGTAATCATATTGACATGCTTTTATTTTATTGTTTTTGTTCTTTTTTTAAGAGAGAGAGAGAGAAAAAAATAAATCTGTCCATCCGAACTTTAAAGATATCGTTTATAATAAATCAATACTGTCAAAAATAATTTAGACATCACAAACTGAATACCGAATGGAACAATCTCTGAAATATGAATTTTCTGCTTTGTAAACGAGGTCTTTTCTGTAGAGACCGTAAGAACACCTATTTAATTTATATATATATATATATATATATATATATATATATACATGTATCAATTATATATATGTATGTATATATATACATATATAATATATATAATTAATAACGTATATATATATATATATATATATATATATATATATTGTTAGTTGGGGAGGGGGATTGACCTTTCCACTTCCGGTTCCTATACCCCTCGTCCGTCTTTTGAGCACAGAGGTGTAAACTGTCGTAACGACAAATGATATTGTTTTTACATTGCAATAAAAAAAAAGATCGTTATGGACTCTTTTTCTTTGTTTCTGTTTCTGCAAAGTACAGAGAAGGGAGAGCAATTATAATATCAAACATGTCTTCCCATTCCCCTCCTGATACCCCCCACCCCCACCTTCACCTGGTCCGCAGTGGGCTTGAGCTATAGGGAAGTCAGAATGCACCAAAAATAACCAATGTCAGTGAGCGGTTCTGAAACTTTGTAGCATTTTTATTCCCTTTGTAAGAATAAACCCCTGTAGAATACTACATACCAAAGTTTTTTTTTTCTCTCTCCTTTCTTTAAAACATAACAACAACATCAAAGTTGTGAAATCCCTTTAAAGGGAGTTAGTTTGTACTTACACGAGTCCAAATATAAGTTAGTCTGATAACAAAAGAGTAAAATCTTTCGAATTCAACAGTGAAAAAAATTGACTGAAATCGATTGAAAAATAAGGAAGTTATGACATTTTGAAGTTTTGCTAATTTCTGTAAAACAGTTCATGTACAGTGGATATGAATACTAAATTGAGTGAGCTAACATCTCATACCCTCACAATTTTCCATTGATCGTCCACAAAAAAGACGAAAATTCAACGTTTCTGATATTTTGCGTTTAGATAAAACACAGGAAATTTCAAAACTTTATGTACAACCTATAAGGCAAGTTGTGAGGGAATGACATAACTCACTTTTCCATTTGCATATTCATATTGACCGTTCAAGAACTGTTGCCTGCACTGTGAAGCTTCGAAATGTCATAAATTCCTTGTTTTTTTTTTTGCATATTTCAATCAAAATTGAACTTGTGATATTTTACTCTTTCTTATCAGACTAACATATATTGGACTGGGTTTCACCTTTAACGCAAAAAGGGCGATAAAACAAGACAATCATTATCATGCATGATGGGAGCAATTTCCATTGCTATTGATTTCTACTGTCAGTTTATAACAGCATACTCGCAACAGCTTCACATCGATACCAAATATTTAGCGGCAACCCTCTCGAAGTTGAAGCAGATTTTTGTACTCCATGATTAAACACTAGTAAAGAAATACAATTCACGTGTCTCCGAACCACAGAACTAATGTACATGTACAAATAATTCTGTGCTCCAAACAGTGCGAGGACTCGATAGTAAGCACTGTGCCGTAGAGGGCGATATCTTATTTTGGCTCGATGTGAACCAAAGCGTTTGCACTGTCCTGGCGCCGTGGATTTGAAATTGAAAAAAAAAAGGAAAGAAAAACAAAAACTAGAAAAGGAAACCCTTTTGAAAATTTTCCTGCAGATTTGTACATCACTTTATATAGTGCGTGAATGGATATTTCCAGTGTTAATGCAAGCAGGCAAAAATAAGTAGGGCCTACCTACCGCCACAAGCACATTTAACACATACACACGCATGCTTTCTTTAAAGCAGTATTTATTAGATTTTATTCAATGCACAATAAAACTTCTAACGTTAAGATCTGCATTACATTTTCTTTGAAAATTCTCACAACAGCCTAATCAATAACGAAAAAAGCTAGGCAATGAATGAAATCTTATTCAACCCCTTCCACAATCAAATCGTAACCTTACTTTCATACGTTGAATAAAATAATCTTGCACTCCCACTCTAAAGATCAAAAATGGAAATGCGAATTTTGTTTAATGTTACAATTATGCTTGTAGTTATTTGACAGAATACATGTAAAAGAATTACAGCTGATATCAAAACAAATACACACACACACATATACACTCAAATAACATTCCATAAATCATGTCTATTGTCACCATGAAAGTAATTATGCCCTTACTGGCAGGCACCTGCTGGTATACAATCATCAATTTATAAGTCATTACTTACAGGTCATTAGTATACCCGACATTGTTGTTTACTTGTCTGATTCCTTCGTAAGCAGCAGTCGATACAATGGGATTTCACAATTACGAAAACAAGCGGAATTTACTTCTAGACAAGAAATGTACAAGGGATTCTGTATCATTAAATGTTATGTGAAGCATAATGTATTTTCTTCTGTCAATTAAGCTTTAACAGGCGAGTAAGATTTTTTTTTGTCTGGTAAAATTTTATAATCGAATCTGTTTACATTTTCGACTTATACATAATTAGTCTAGAAAACATTTTGATATATAGTATGATAACACATTTTCCCAAAGAAATGAAAAGTGAGAATACTAGTATATCAATTGACATGAGTGACAAGAGAGCTATATATTGCATACATAATATATTGAATAAATATATTCTACTATACCTGTGTCTTCCACAACTAATATTTCGCGATTCTTCTTTTTTCGGTTTTTTTTCTTCATTTTGTCACACTAGCCTGAATATGAATTTGTCAACACTTTGTTCAACAACGCATTTTTCAAAGCTGCTATTTCACCACGATATCTCTCCCCCCCCCCCCCAAAAAAAAAAAAAAAAAAAAATTAGTATATCCACTGTATTTCCATGATAGAGTTTCTCAGATCACGCCTTATAAAGAATGATAAGGAATTCCCACTAAAGCATGAGAGTTTCTTTAAGGCAAATGCTTCTGATTTAATCTATATACTCTAAGACATCATCTAAGAAACTAGATTGTTAAATGTATGAGCTTTATAATAAAATAAGATAATAACTACTATTTGAAAAAAAAAAGTGCAGAAATCAACCTACATACAAAATAACGAAGATATAGAGAAATGGAAACATGCAAATTCTTTCATTGACATTAAAAGTACAACAATGGCTACCTGCATGACCATGCAATATCCATGTTTTGCAAAGTTTTGGGTGGTTTGTTTGTTATAGGTCGTTTCTCTTTCACCATAACAACACTTAAAAGAACATAAATGAGAACACCCATTCAGTCAGATATGAAGAGAGGATTTGAAGGTCCTATGCCACTGTGATATTTTTAAATGTATTTCGTCACATTACCATACAAAAAAAACAACAACTCGCAGTTAAGGGAAACATTTATGATGGACTTCACATCAACCTCAATTCTAAACAGTCAAAAACATAAAGGAGAGGGCAAGGCAACATTTTTGTCAAGAGACGTACGAAACTGTGACTACATTAGAGATTCAATGATGGCTTCTTAACCGTGGAATTTCTATGTAAACTCTGACTTTCGTCACACTAGCCCCTATAGTGGTATTTAGGGCCTCCGAAGTGACGCGTAAAAGCTGCGTTTTATAGTGTTGCTGTATGTTATTAGTTGGTAAAAGGTTTACGTTCGAATCCTTTTCGGATCCTTCCAATTAAATTCTACAAAGTCGACCAGAACCTGAACCAGCCCATTTTAGAATTACTCGAAAGATTTCAGTTTTTTTCAATACACAGAGAATAGATCAAAGCAGTACTTCATACAAGATTTTAACGTCAACGCAAATCTTCAGAAATATAAAGAGAAAGTACATGTATACAAATGATAAAAATATTGTACTTTTCCACGCATTGTTATGAGGTTGTTTGTTGTTGTTGTCGTTGTTAATACTGATTTTCTTCTTTTTCTTTTCTTCTTCCTAACCGATTAAGTCAAAGCTATATACAACTTGATATGAAAAATTTGATACTGTATGCTACTATACACAAGATATTTTTTGTGTCTATAATTGAAACTCCGCTGCATCTCGCTTAAAAACTTTTAGGTCAAATTTTCTCATACATTTCCCGTTTCGTGATGATGAACAGGAAATAGTATATAAGGAAATCCCTATTGACCGTAGGTCCGATAGACTGAAGATTTCATTGAATTCCATGGTCAAAAATATTCAACTCTTTTTGTAACAAACACACACGCAAAGCACCCCTATGACACACACTCAAAAACTTCATGAAAGAATCTATAGTGCACGTCATTAGTAGTTTTCCTTCAAGCTTACAAACATAAATTAATACACATATACACATACATGTATCCCAATACCCCACACATGCTTACACACACACAAACACACAAACACACACACACACACACACAAACACACACACACACACACACACACACAAACTCACAATATGTGAGTATAGTACAATGTACCGAAAAGAATCAGGGAGGTATTTAGTGTACGTCATTAGTTTTTGCCTTCACGCTTACAAACCCACAGAAAATACGCTCACACAAACACATTTATATACGCACACACATTCACATTCACAGTATAGTATTTCAACAAAAAAAAAACAACAACAACAAAACTGGGGTATGACATTGAATAAACTAGTGCACGTCGGTCTATGGGACCTTCCAAGTCTATAAGGCTGCAACTAAATATTACCCTCGTAATTGTACAATAGAACATTATCATTTTTAAATTCTCGGAAGCCATACACCAGTGCTTTATCTATATCATGATCATTGATTCCCTCACATACACGTATTTCAAATTGGATATTGCAAACCTTTTGTCAATGTGTTTGCAGACATAAATCCCTCCCACTTAAAAGACACTGTTGCTGAGTGATTTCGACACCACCATGATTTGACACTCAGAAAATTTTTTCTTTCTTCCGGTCAATGGGAAACTTGTGAGAGTATAAATGAATTTATAGCCTACCTAATCTGATTAACAAAGTAACTGACCAATATCAATGTTTGGATAAATAGATTGAAAGCTATACACAGTCTTTTCGATTCTATAATGACTGTTTGGAGTACATATTTTCCTCAGTATACATCCGAGTTCGCTTGAACAAAGCAATTTGCATATTTACGTACCTGCAACAAGACAACGGAAACAAAAACTTATGAAAAAAATGTGGAAAATGCTTAGACAAAATTTTGAAGGCTAAGAGAGTTCTTGCTCTTCATAATGGCATGACAAAGTAAATCTTAAAGATACTGCATATTTTGTTTAAGGGAAGGCAAACCCAAAGAGCAATGTGGATTGAGTGAAAGCAGCAACACCAAAACTTTAAAACTTCATATAAGTTTTGCATCGATTGTCCGATTTTCCTCAAACTTTCACTGATGTGTTCTACTAATGTTGCTTCTTTCACTTAATCCACATTGCTCTTTGGGTTTGCGTTCCCTTTAACAACTGCTATTAATTCGATGCATGACCGCATTGATGCATGTTTGATAACTGAACCAAGGCAGTGAAGACAAACTAAAGGTACCAGATTTGCTCATGTTGAAACGGGTTAATGAACTTCCGGCAATAACCACGTCCTCTATTTATCTTCGTAACGATGACAACATCTCATTTTCCACTGCATTTTCTTCTCTTTGAGTAACCATGACGACATATGAATGCTCTGAAGAATGCTTCTCTTCCTGTGTAAACCACTGACGATACGTATATATACCAGTTACAGTATTTCTGTATTGTAATTTATTTCTCCGTAGCTAGAATGACAATACTACTAATTTCTCGACTTCTCGACCGCACCTTTCTCTCCCTGAGAGATCATGACGGCATGAGTTAGTTTTCAAGTCCATCATTTTTTTCCTTGGTAACCATGACGACATCAGTCTTGCCAACGATGGCCGCTACTGTCCCGTCTACTGCCACGGCGACAGCATTGCGAACAAGTTCTTGCGACTCCCCAGTGATGCCTCGGAATAGCGTGGCCACAAACGCTCCATCCAGACTGAAGACGTCCAAAGTGTATTCTGTGCCCTTGCGGTGCAGGACGAAGATCTTGTCACACTCGCTACAAGCTACCCGTATGTCCTGTGAGCTGATGTCCCGAACTCCACTGCGACCATGACAGATTTCAATCGTACGCAGCACTTTACCCTCGACATCGATGACTGAGACCGAGGATGGCTCGTGGGTGATGACGAGTTTCTTGGGAGAACCCGGACAGACAGCGATTCCGGTCGGACATATTTCACCTGTTGAAATTGATCTAGTTTTGTTTCTCCCCGGTGAGTACGCAGCAATCGCACTGACGTCAGAAATGGTGAAATACATGTTCATGGATGCCCCGTCGACTGCCATGTCAGTACAATGTCCAAGACGAGTGGTGATAGCTTGAAGATTTTGCTGATCCTTTACTCTGAAAGAAAATGTAGATCTTTGAGGGGAACGGTACAGCCCTATGAAGCTAATTGTTTGTTTATTATTATCATAAACTACCATCGTTTTATTGGGCAAAACTGCAAACAGGTATGATGCTGCACTTGCTTCGGTGTTCACGCAATGTTCCTGCGCCACTTTACCAAAGTGCGACTTCGCCGGCCGATGACCAAATAAGCTATCAGAGCCCATCGGCTGACCAAAATGAAACCCCGTGCTCGGGTTTTGGACTTGATTGAAATCAAAAGTCCATTGCTCTCCTGATAAACCCAGTGTGTGCTCTATTGGTGACAAGCGAACGAGATTTGCAACAATGATGCTTCTGTTTAACTCGTACACTGCTGACACATTTTGGAGTTGGTGGGCGCACACACCAAGCAGAGTTGGTACCTGTAGGGACGAACGTAGGATGCGTAATCTCGGAAGTACAAGGCGTATAGAAGGATACAATCGTTTGTCGTCGTTCACGAGCTCCATCCTGAAACTCTTCATCCTCTCCTCGATGCTACAAAGATCTTTTTCAGTGGAATCATTTGACTTCATGCTGGCCACGGCATTCTGGAGTGATGCATACATTGCTGTCAATTCAATGTCATCGTCCGTGGTAGCCACTTGGTCAACAACCTTGCGGATGTTCCTTGTAGCTTTCAGAGCCAACTCATTGTTCTCTCGAATGCCCTGTATTTGTTGGAGATTCTCGTTTTTCACTGTCTCGACGCGATTGACTAATGTCTGCCTGATGGTCTCCATTTCAGTCTCGATCTTCTTGGTGATGTCAGCACATTTGGATTCCACGAGGTTTCTAACTCTACCAATTGTCAGTGCGTGTGTTTCAAGATCTTTCTGATTGGATTCAGTCTTTTTCTTTAATTCCATGACATCTTTCCGAAGTTCTGGCATAATTTCCTTTAGGTACATAAACTCGTGGCCATCTGCTTTGCTGTGGTCGAGAATCGTGCAATCAGAGCAGATTGGAGTACTGCAAGATTTACAGAAAAATTTCAGAATTTCTTCGTGTTGCTGGCAAACTGCCTCATGTTTCCTGGTAGCCAACTTGTTTTTTCCACTCGTTACATCATGCAAAGGGAACACATCGTGATTTCGACAAACAGGCATCTTTCCATGGAAGTCTAAACATACTTTACACATGACATGATCGCAATCCTGACAGTAGGACAAGGTGTCCTTTGATTGGCAAAGTGAACACTCTTGTCCCACTGAGCTGAGTTTTGCCCTTCTCTTTTCCTCCTCCTCCAGAGCGTTCAGAAGTTTGTTAGCACGAAAATCCGCCCTCAGTCCAGCCACACCCGAGCTTGGTAGAACCGTGGGCTCTCGACAGGTCGGGCAATGGAGACGCTGATTTGATGTCAAGTTGGTGTTTATGCATTTCTGCAGACACTGGAGGCAGAAACTATGAAGACATGTTAGAATCCGCGGGGAGGTGAGTTTTTCCAAACATACACCGCATTCTAGCTCTTCGCGAATGGCGTTATCGAGCCCTGAATTCTTCGATTGCGCCATTTTTTGATCGTTACAGAAGGTTTCCGTTGCATCAAGATGGTAGTAAAACAATGATGAAAACGTGCAGCACAAATTGGCGAGCGCGTAAGAGGAAATACATTACGTCCCGACGCTTTCCCGACACAAACTCTGATAAACAATCAGCTTATCAAGTTCCAATGTTCATTCTTGACTGAGAGCTGCCTTTTTGTGAGAGCCCCATTTGGCATATGAGCTGTAAAGTCAATAAGTGGAGTTGTAACGTAGACCGTATACAATCGTGCAGGAAATTTGTCCTGGATTCTATTACAACGGTCGTTTACACAAGGTGAAGACTACTTTTTTTTAAGAGAGTAAAATAAAACAACTAGGAATCGCGTGTTCACAGAAAAAAAGTAATGGATATTCAATATTTTGGGATGCAAATAAAGTTATGCAAGCTTGCATGCAAGCGCATTGCGTAGATATTCATGTTATTTCTGTTGAGGGTTAATATGGTCAATTATTAACTCATTAATGTGACCGTTAAAACATTAAAGGGGATGGCTAGTAACTGATCAGTGGAAATCAGTGGGAATGCTGGGGGATGATTGTTCCAATCCTTGTGGGATTCATTTAAGAGTACATTATACACTGTATATCTATTGTTGTGAAAATTATTTGCTTCAGAATGGTCTCGGATTCAAGTACGTGTAATGTACAAAATATGAGGCGATGACATCAAGTTTATCTTTTTTACATGATGTGATCTTGACCAACATCATTATTTCCTGAAAAAAACGCGGTACTTTACATCTTCAAAACTTTTATTTTTCTGACTTGAATGAAAGTTTTACTACATTCATTTTTGTGACTTTTTCGCAACAGTCAACTGGGAAATGGAGCGGAGTTCATTTGTAAGGACAAATTAAATCTCTGTATGCAAGAAGGCATGGCAATGGGCGTTAATCGTTAGAGTAACAATGATGACGATGTCAATCCTGTCAATGATGGCTGCTCATCCCATCTCGATAATACCGCGACGGCAATTACGAACGAGTTTCTGAGACTCCCTATATACAGCGTCAAAATTTACATCCCATAATGTCTCTCTTACTATGTCTCCTTTATCCAGGCAGGGAGGTGAGACGATCCAGGGTAGCTTCTTTAGTGTTGCCACTGCTCTACCATCAAGAGGGCCCTGCCATTATTATCACCGAGTACCCTAGCGTTGACAGGTACCCATTTATACACACCTGGGTCGAGAGGGACGTGGTGGGTAAAAAATCTTGTCCAAGGACGTAAGAGTTGGCGGGAATCGAACTCGGGTCCTCCGATTAGGAGTCGGGAGTCTTATTATTATCCACTTTGCCACAGCAACCCCACATCTCATCCGGTCTGAAAACGTCTATCTACACTTTCAGCATTTCGAATGTGAAAAGGGAGTTCGTTCCAAGAGATGGAGCAACGACAGGAAATACCCTTTCCCAACGGCTACAGGTGTGGGGACCATCTATACATATAATACGCGAAGTTGTTGTTGTTGTCGCGGCCTTATGTATTTCCTGTTTTATTCCGGCATTGCTGGATTGTCTATCTCCTCCCGAGCCGTCGGCTCCGGGCAGCTGCGAGCGGTGCCGTCGGCCGCAGGAGAGTATCCTGCATCGAATGGCGCGGGTTTCGTCCCCGCTCCGCCTCCGTGTCGACGTCGAGGACAAAAAAAGAAAAATTAATTAGATAGATGCATAATGCATTTTTGTGCGTGACGAAAGAGCCGAGCGTTTTAATATTCACCAATCCTGCGCTGGACTCCTACTTTCTCGATAGTGCATCTTTTAGCTTGCAGAGACAGTGCAGGGATATAAGGATGATGGGTGCAGCGAAATCCGGCGGACACGCACGCACGCACACAATGTACTCTCGGGTGGGTACGGTATGCCAGTGTGTGGCCTGCGCCTGTGTATGTATTGACGATGGTTACAAGAAACACTATCTGCTTGCGCGTGATATGGACTCTCATAATGGTATAATACACGGCGCGGTCGTATCACAGGGGCATTTACGTACAGTGACGTTCGCCGTGGCGTGCCCTAATGAAAACAACGAATGCTGTTATTTTATTGTATTTTGCACAACTGCAGGATACTATGCAGTTCAGGTACGTCATTTAGTTTACTCTCAAGTCGGTTATCATTGTACTCAGACTGTTTAGGACGGCTAAATATCCACTTAAATTTTGTCCTTGCCGATCGTATCCTTAGATTACACGCGCCGCTGTCCATTCGTTTACTGCAGAGCTGCTGTAAACATGAATATTCATAAGATGATCAAGCGGACGTAGAGGAAACCCTTGCCGACCGCCTTTTTCTTTTTTGAATTTCCAAGTGGAAATAAAATGGGTAGTTCTATGGTCCCATCACACCAAGTTTTGGTGATAAAAATAAAAAAGAGGGAGCAAATGAAGACAAAAAATTATTTTCTTTCTCCCATAACGTGGGAAAAGAGTTATAAAGAGAAAATACGAGGCCCTGAGATCCATGGAATTCCAACAGGTGCCTACTTATTAAACCTAATGACTATGATATGATCTCCCCCTCCACAAATAATATTGGAGATTACTGTATAGTGGTAATATTATAATAATAATAATAATAATAATAATAATAATAATAATAATATAATAATAATAATAATAACAGTGGTAATAATAATAACAATAATGATGATAAAATGTACCTGTGTCTGAAGCAGATAAACGGGTGGTTCTATGATCTATCAAACCAAGGTTTGGTGATTAAAAAAAAGAGAGCAAATGAAGACGAAAATATTTTATTTCTCTCAGCACAATAGCAACAATAGTCCTGCTCAGCACAATATTACGTATGTTAGTGCAGTGAAGCAGTTTTGGACAGTTTGTGCAGGACTGTCTTCAGAAAGGCTTTTTATCAAGAGCAAAAGGGGGAAACAGACTTTTACAATTCTTAAAGGACAAGTTCACCTTCATAAACATAAGGATTGAGAGAATGCAACAATATTAGTAGAACACATCAGTGAAAGTTTGAGGAAAATTGGACAGTCGATGCAAAAGTTATGAATTTTTAAAATTTTTGTGTTGGAACCGCTGGATGAGGAGACTACTACAGCTTGTGAGTCATATGCGTACAACAGTATAAAGAAAATGTAAAAGAAAATTCAACATATTTTCACTTTTTTCGCATAATAAAAGAGCTCTTGATTTGCCTCTTTCTAAAGGCAGGGGAAATAATATTGCCCATAACATTTGTCGGTAACGATTCAGGGGAATGTGTACTTTTTTCAAAAGATGGAATTTTGTGAAATTCTCTTTATATTTTCCTTATATTGTTGTACGCAAGTTATTCATACTCTGCAGTAGTCTTCTCATCCAGCGGTTGCTGCACAAAAATTTTAAAAATTCATAACTTTTGAACGGATTGTCTGATTTTCCTCAAACTTTCAATGATGTGTTCTACTAATATTGCTACATTCTCTCAATCCTTATGTTTATAAAGGTGAACTTGTCCTATACTATAATACTCGAAGTTGTTGTTGTTGTCGCGGCCTTATGTATTTCCTGTTTTATTTCGGCGTTGCTGGTTTGTCTATCTCCTCCCGAGCCGTCGGCTCCGGGCAGTTGCGACCGGTGCCGTCGGCCGCAGGAGAGTATCCTACATCGAATGGCGTGGGTTTCGTCCCCTCTCCGCCTCCGTGTCGACGTCGAGGACGAAAAAGAAAAATTAATTAGCTACATGCATAATGCATTTTTGTGCGTGACGAAAGAGCCGAGCTTTTCAATATTCACGTAACCTGCGCTGGCCTCCTGCTTTCTCGATCTTCCATCTTTTAGCTTGCAGAGACACTGGGGGATACTAAAGATGATGGTGCAGCGAAATCTCTGACATCTTCCGGCGGACGCGCACGCACACACACAATGTACCTCGCAGAACTCTATACACACTCTACACTGTGTGTATATAGTTCTGTGATGTACCTTTGCCTCCGCCTGTTACGTGTACTGAATGTGTTGACGATGGTTACACGAATCTGTGTGTGCGTGATATGGACTACAAGGGCATTTACGTACAGTTCGCCATTATTGGCGTCCCCAAATGAAAACAACGAACGTTGGTTATGTAATTGTATTTTGCACAACTGCAGAATACTATATGCAGCTCAGGTACGTCATTTAGTTTGCTCGCCGTTTGCTCTCAAGTCCGGTGTCATTGTACGCAGACTGTTTAGGACGCGGCTAAATATATTTGCCGATCGTACCCTTACATATCAGATTACACGCGCAGCTGTGTCCATTCGTTTACTGCAGAGCTGTTGTAATCATACATATTCATAAGATGAGCGGACGTAGAGGAAAACCTCGCTTTGCCGACCGCCTATTTTTAAAATTGCAAGTGGAAATAGAATGTGTGGTTCTATGGTCTATCAAACCAAGTTTTGGTGACAAAAAAAAGAGGGAGCAAATGAAGACGAATGCAGTGATGTATATATTCTTCTTTCTTCCATAACATGGGAACAATATTAAAGAAAAAAATACGAGGTCGTGAGAACCTACTCCCACGGGTGCCTATTAAACCTGATGACTATGATCTCCCCCTCCCCAAATAATAACAATGATGATGATAATGATAATAATAATAATGATAATGATAAGGATAATGATAATAATGATATAATAATAACAATAATAGGAGCAATAATTGTAGGCCTAATATTAATTATGATAATGTACAATCTGAAGCAGATGTAGTTCTATATTAATATGATATATCAAGCCAAGTTTTGGTGATTAAAAACAACAAGGAGGGAGCAAAATTATGAAGACGAAAATATTTTTTTTTCTCTCATAACGTGGGGAAAAGAAACATGAAAAAAAAAAACAACACAAAACAAACCGAGGCCTTGAGACCAGCCGTGGATTCCCGTGGGTGCCCGCGTGGATGCAAGAGCAGGGGGTAATCAAAGTCATAGTGTTAATATCTTCCCGTTTCGACGGGAACAACCTGTGGGCAGAACTTTCGGGGAATCTCATTTGCGTTTTTGGTAATTTTTCCCTGAATGTTTTTGTTTTTTGCCCTGCGGAGGTGGAAATGTGTGTGTGCGTGAGGGGGGGGGGAGGGGTGAGGGGCAACAAGACAACTGTTGGACTTCAACGGGTGCAAATAACCCCTCGAAACTCAAGTTCTATAATAAAAGCAAGTAGTGGCGGGAATGATCCCTACCAATGGACCGGATCGCCTGGCATATACTACAAAAATGTATTATAAAATTTCTGGGAAGGGTGGTCATTTAGAAGACAGCACAATTAACGAAAGAATGAGACGACTTTTCTTTTTATTTCTTCAATAAAAATGTGCAAAATCGTATTATGAGAAAAAAAAAATAAAACCCCTCAGACCCGTGGATTTCCACGGGTGCTGCTAGTCCTATACTATAATACTCGAAGTTGTTGTTGTTGTCGCGGCCTTATGTATTTCCTGTTTTATTTCGGCGTTGCTGGTTTCTCTATCTCCTCCCGAGCCGTCGGCTCCGGGCAGCTGCGACCGGTGCCGTCGGCCGCAGGAGAGTATCCTACATCGAATGGCGCGGGTTTCGTCCCCTCTCCGCCTCCGTGTCGACGTCGAGGACGAAAAAGAAAAATTAATTAGCCACATGCATAATGCATTTTTGTGCGTGACGAAAGAGCCGAGCGTTTCAATATTCACGGAACCTGCGCTGGCCTCCTGCTTTCTCGATCTTACATCTTTTAGCTTGCAGAGACACTGGGGGATACTAAAGATGATGGTGCAGCGAAATCTCTGACATCTTCCGGCGGACGCGCACGCACGCACACAATGTACCTCGCAGAACTCTATACACACTCTACACTGTGTGTATAGTTCTGTGATGTACCTTTGCCTCCGCCTGTTACGTGTACTGAATGTATTGACGATGGTTACACGAATCTGTGTGTGCGTGATATGGACTACAAGGGCATTTACGTACAGTTCGCCATTATTGGCGTCCCCAAATGAAAACAACGAACGTTGATACGTAATTGTATTTTGCACAACTGCAGAATACTATATGCAGCTCAGGTACGTCATTTAGTTTGCTCGCCGTTTGCTCTCAAGTCCGGTGTCATTGTACGCAGACTGTTTAGGACGCGGCTAAATATATTTGCCGATCGTACCCTTACATATCAGATTACACGCGCAGCTGTGTCCATTCGTTTACTGCAGAGCTGCTGTAATCATACATATTCATAAGATGAGCGGACGTAGAGGAAAACCTCGCTTTGCCGACCGCCTATTTTTAAAATTGCAAGTGGAAATAGAATGTGTGGTTCTATGGTCTCTCAAACCAAGTTTTGGTGACAAAAAAAAAAAGAGGGAGCAAATGAAGACGAATGCAGTGATGTATATATTCTTCTTTCTTCCATAACATGGGAAAAATATTAAAGAAAAAAAAATTCGAGGTCGTGAGAACCTACTCCCACGGGTGCCTATTAAACCTGATGACTATGATCTCCCCCTCCCCAAATAATAACAATGATGATGATGATAATAATAGTAATAATAATAATGATAAGGATAATGATAATGATGATATAATAATAACAATAATAGGAGCAATAATTGTAGGCCTAATATTAATTATGATAATGTACAATCTGAAGCAGATGTAGTTCTATATTAATATGATATATCAAGCCAAGTTTTGGTGATTAAAAACAAAAAGGAGGGAGCAAAATTATGAAGACGAAAATATCTTATTTTTCTCTCATAACGTGGGGAAAAGAAACATGAAAAAAAAAAACACAAAACAAACCGAGGCCTTCAGACCAGCCGTGGATTCCCGCGGGTGCCCGCGTGGATGCAAGAGCAGGGGGTAATCAAAGTCATAGTGTTATCTTCCCGTTTCGACGGGAACAACCTGTGGGCAGAACTTTCGGTGAATCTCATTTGCGTTTTTGGTAATTTTTCCCTGAATGTTTTTGTTTTTTGCCCTGCGGAGGTGGAAATGTGTGTGTGCGTGAGGGGGGGGAGGGGTGAGGGGCAACAGGACAACGGTTGGACTTCAACGGGTGCAAATAACCCCTCGAAACTCAAGTTCTATAATAAAAGCAAGTAGTGGCGGGAATGATCCCTACCAATGGACCGGATCGCCTGGCATATACTACAAAAATGTATTACAAGTATAAAATTTCTGGGAAGGGTGGTCATTTAGAAGACAGCACAATTAACGAAAGAATGAGAAGACTTTTCTTTTTATTTCTTCAATAAAAATGTGCAAAATCGTATTATGAGAATAAAAAATAAAACCCCTCAGACCCGTGGATTTCCACGGGTGCTGCTAGTCCTATACTATAATACTCGAAGTTGTTGTTGTTGTCGCGGCCTTATGTATTTCCTGTTTTATTTCGGCGTTGCTGGTTTCTCTATCTCCTCCCGAGCCGTCGGCTCCGGGCAGTTGCGACCGATGCCGTCGGCCGCAGGAGAGTATCCTACATCGAATGGCGTGGGTTTCGTCCCCTCTCCGCCTCCGTGTCGACGTCGAGGACGAAAAAGAAAAATTAATTAGCTACATGCATAATGCATTTTTGTGCGTGACGAAAGAGCCGAGCGTTTCAATATTCACGGAACCTGCGCTGGCCTCCTGCTTTCTCGATCTTCCATCTTTTAGCTTGCAGAGACACTGGGGGATACTAAAGATGATGGTGCAGCGAAATCTCTGACATCTTCCGGCGGACGCGCACGCACACACACAATGTACCTCGCAGAACTCTATACACACTCTACACTGTGTGTATATAGTTCTGTGATGTACCTTTGCCTCCGCCTGTTACGTGTACTGAATGTATTGACGATGGTTTCACGAATCTGTGTGTGCGTGACATGGACTACAAGGGCATTTACGTACAGTTCGCCATTATTGGCGTCCCCAAATGAAAACAACGAACGTTGGTTATGTAATTGTATTTTGCACAACTGCAGAATACTATATGCAGCTCAGGTACGTCATTAGTTTGCTCGCCGTTTGCTCTCAAGTCCGGTGTCATTGTACGCAGACTGTTTAGGACGCGGCTAAATATATTTGCCGATCGTACCCTTACATATCAGATTACACGCGCAGCTGTGTCCATTCGTTTACTGCAGAGCTGCTGTAATCATACATATTCATAAGATGAGCGGACGTAGAGGAAACCTCGCTTTGACGACCGCCTATTTTTAAAATTGCAAGTGGAAATAGAATGTGTGGTTCTATGGTCTATCAAACCAAGTTTTGGTGACAAAAAAAGAGGGAGCAAATGAAGACGAATGCAGTGATGTATATATTCTTCTTTCTTCCATAACATGGGAAAAATATTAAAGAAAAAAAATACGAGGTCGTGAGAACCTACTCCCACGGGTGCCTATTAAACCTGATGACTATGATCTCCCCCTCCCCAAATAATAACAATGATGATGATAATAATAATAATAATAATAATAATAATAATGATAAGGATAATGATAATAATGATATAATAATAACAATAATAGGAGCAATAATTGTAGGCCTAATATTAATTATGATAATGTACAATCTGAAGCAGATGTAGTTCTATATTGATATGATATATCAAGCCAAGTTTTGGTGATTAAAAACAACAAGGAGGGAGCAAAATTATGAAGACGAAAATATCTTATTTTTCTCTCATAACGTGGGGAAAAGAAACATGAAAAAAAAACACACAAAACAAACCGAGGCCTTGAGACCAGCCGTGGATTCCCGCGGGTGTCCGCGTGGATGCAAGAGCAGGGGGTAATCAAAGTCATAGTGTTAATATCTTCCCGTTTCAACGGGAACAACCTGTGGGCAGAACTTTCGGGGAATCTCATTTGCGTTTTTGGTAATTTTTCCCTGAATGTTTTTGTTTTTTGCCCTGCGGAGGTGGAAATGTGTGTGTGCGTGAGGGGGGGGGGGAGGGGTGAGGGGCAACAAGACAACTGTTGGACTTCAACGGGTGCAAATAACCCCTCGAAACTCAAGTTCTATAATAAAAGCAAGTAGTGGCGGGAATGATCCCTACCAATGGACCGGATCGCCTGGCATATACTACAAAAATGTATTATAAAATTTCTGGGAAGGGTGGTCATTTAGAAGACAGCACAATTAACGAAAGAATGAGAAGACTTTTCTTTTTATTTCTTCAATAAAAATGTGCAAAATCGTATTATGAGAAAAAAAAATAAACCCCCTCAGACCCGTGGATTTCCACGGGTGCTGCTAGTGTGATAATAATGATAGAGTGGAGGAAGAACGGAGAGATCGGGTTGAAGTGGGGGAGCGGAGGGAAAAAAATCAAGTCTTTGAGATAAGATGGGGCAACTCTGTTACATATTATTATCTTATAAACAAACAATAACAAGGATAGATGGATGAAAGGGGAGCCATTGAAGTACATTTTAATGCGGCCAGATCTTTTTGTTAAGGTCACAAGCCCAGCAGCTGTACTGCTGAAATGCATTTTTGTTAAGTGATCTTTGACGGACACTTTCCATTCTGAACCTCCTCATCCTTCTCTGGATGCCGCATGGATCATGCTGACTTCATAATACACGGCGTTCTAAAAGGATGCATACACTGCTGTCAGTTCAAAGTCACCGTCCGTAGCCACCTGATCAACAACCCTGCTTGTTTCCGAGATCTCCGCCTCTCGCTATACGTAGTCGTTGTACGTGGCTTTGACGTCTGCCAGATGTTCTAAATTTAAGCTTCCATCAGCTTGGAGATTGTCAGCATATTTCCACCTACTATAATTTACAGTGGTTGCGTTTCCAGATTCCTCTGCTTGCGATACAAGGAAACCATGAGTAGACATCCCGTAATGCAGTTCAAACCTGTCATTTTCAAAAACGCTGGAATATCTTTAAAAGTATTTTTGTACGTGAATTTGCTTGAATGTATTGTCTAAGAACAACCAACTGAAGTTGGAAGGCATAAAGAAATCTTGGTACAAAAAACGAACAACACGGAAATACACTGTACTTCAAAGTTTCATTAAAAAATAGCCATTAACGACGATGTAAATTACATGAAAGAGCCTCTTATGAGCATGACTACATGACCATCTAACAACTAACAAGAATGTTACGGTTAATCTTTATGCAAATTTAATGCTACTGAAAGAAAACACAGACACACAAAATTTCCATGCAATTTCCTAGCTTTCTTATTATTGAAGAAGCAGGCAACCTTGAATGTAACACTTGAGACAACGCCAGAGTTCCAAAGTTCAGTCTGATGCAGTAGACAAGATAATGAGACATGACTGTTTTCGCCAATTCATTGGGACTGCCATAGGCCATACATATACACACCGTGCATACATACAGCTGGTATACACAGAGTTAGTCTGGATTTTATTGCGATTGCATGATAGAAGAATTGAAAAAAAATAAAAATCTAATTTTATAAAACCATATCTTACATCTCACATTGCTTCGTATGCAGTGAGCTAAATCCACAAGGGAGTTGATACCTCTCCACGCAAGGTATACTAGATATATATATATTTTTTTGTCTGCCTGTATAATATACTCCACTTCAGAACAAATTTTTCAATTTGCCACTACATCTGACTTTTACAAATCTTATGATCGATTCACAAGAATTGCACTTTAGTGAAAATTAAGAAATCCATGTAGCTGAAAAGATCACACATGCACACACGAACATACAACAGGACATCACTACTTCATGTGCATGCTCATTGACTATGGATAAGAGTTGTGTCAATCTTTTTTTTTTTTTACTCAGTTAAATGTACTACATAGTCAGTTTTCAACTACAGTGTATTCTATTATAGCTACAGTGTATTATATCACAAACTATGCTCGAAGGATTGTTGTTTGTCTTATTTATTCCCTGCCCATTTAACCAGTTGAATATGAGCACTTCCAATTTTGCCTTGCATGTAATTATGCTACCATAATTGAGTTGCTGCAAGTATATACCATGCTCCCTCTCCAATGCAGAAAGTGTTCAAAAAAAAAAACCCCCCAAAAAACCCAGGAAATGGAGATTTGACAGATCCACTCTCAACATGCATTCACTACTGATACCAATGAGTACATAACAGAAACCATTCATTTCAAATCATACTATGCACATACATTGTACAATAACTATTCTGTTGACTTTGACTTAATACAGAACATGTACAAAATTTCACCTAGCTATGTAGTAGAATGACCCTGATAAAACCACATACTAGTAATATCAAATTGCAACACGAATTGCATAGAATGGAGAATCTCGTTACATCAAACATACATAATTTTCGTCAGATTTCTGCACTTTCAGAAGCACAATTCATCAACATGAATATTGCAAAAAATTGCACATAATGAGCTATAAAGTTAGTAAATTTACATCTTCTATCACACAGTAGGTAGTACAATATTCCCTACAGCAGTGGAGAGATCACTTCCTCTTCATATGAAAGCTCATTGGTTCAAATCTTGGAATGAAGGCAGCATCAAAAGTTTGTTATTATTACTATTATCATTATTATTATCATTATCATTATTACTGTAAAACATGATATATTCGCGGCATGAATTTTTCGCGAATTGGAACCGGCAGCCTTTTTCGTGGCATGAAATTTTCGCGAAGTGCCATTGACGTTCAATGCATAATAGTGTAAACAAGGACTTTCACGTGCATTTTAATTTCGCGAATCTTGGCGCTCGCGAAGTTCACGAAATTAAAGTGCACGCGAAAATTCCTCGTTTTACGGTATCATTATTATTATTATTATCATTATTATTATTATTATTATTAATAATATTATTATCATTATTATCATTATTATTATTATCATTATTATTATTTATTATCATTATTGGAAGAACAATAAATGTACAGACTTTTCTCAAATACAGGCTTGTAAAACTGTTTTGTGCAGTTAATAGTCATTCTTGTCAGAAAGCATACTGCTGCATAATAAATGACAGTTATTGTAAAACCAAAAAAAAAAAATAGTCTGGTTTCTGCTCTACATTATTGCCTCACAAGGGATAGACTTGATGGAGATAGCTTTTGGTTTTTGGTGTCAGGGGATGATGTTGGTGGTGTTTTTGCCTCCCCCCTTTTTTTTTGGGGGGGGGGAAGAGTTTTCCTCAGAAGACTTCAAAAAATATTGCCCCTTGCTGAAACCACATAGCATTAAGGGATGGTACAGTGTATAGTTTTGATACAGATATGGATGCAGGTTTCCAACAATTTTTGGGTGTGTGTTTGTGAGATAATGAGAAACCTCTTATGAAATATGAATGAACATGTCATTCAAAGAGGAATTAACAGTTATTCAGTGAAAATTGGTATTGAAATAGCCGAGATATCAAAAAAAAGCAATCCTAATAAAATGTGACAAGCCACGACTTTTATCACAGGATCTCTTTGTTTAACATGTAACTTATTTTTGGATATCTCAGTGATTTCAATACCGATTTTCATCAAATAAAATCTCAATTCCCTTTTAGAATTGTATGCTCTTTAACATTTCATAGAGTGGTTTTTAGATATCTCACAAAATGTTCAAAGCTAAATCCTCACCTCAACCAATACTGTACAGTCCCTGTAAGTACATAGTATACATGTAAGCTTCAATCAAGCACAGTCAAATATATAGTTTATGCAAACATGGTAAGGTTTCTGTCTCACATACAATTACCATACCATAATCCATCTCAAAGTCTAAAGAAGGAAAAATGACAATGCTCCAAAACTATTGCATTCACAGGTTTGGTTAGCTTTGCCAAAATGTAGTGTTATTTTGACTTCACATAGATACTCATTGCACGTCAATAAGAGTCCTTGAGAAACTGGCATTCTGAATTAGAATGTCACACTGTACTGTCACCCAGGCTTATTTCCTTCAGTAATAAAAGTACCTCTATATTGTTCGAGTAAAATCACACACATTCAAACATCTCCAAATTTGTCATTTAATTAGGAATATTGTATCTTCTGCGATGAATACATTTTTTCCGGGTTTAAAAGGAGAGCTAAAACTTCATCACTTCATTCCCATGTTAATGAACTGAGCAGTATATAGAATACGTTGTATTTTGATGTGATTGATGTCCTGCAGTCTGTATCACTTCAAATTTATTTAAACAGATGTGAGTTGAGTCTTCACTTATCTAGACTTTCTTTCTCTCTACAGGTTAAATGTATAGGATATTGGACTGAGTTTTAGGGCTTTGTGTTCAATGAACAATGCCTTTCAAGATGAACATTGAGGTACATTGTATATGTGCCAACATACCCTGCATTTTTTTTTTAAGGAAACCAAAACCCAAAGAGCAATGTGGATTGAGTAAAAGCAGCAACATTGTTAGAACACATAAGGGAAAGTTTGAGGAAAATCAGACAATCGATACAAAAGTTATGAATTTTTAAAGTTTTGGTGTAGTAATGACTGGATAAGGAGACTACTTCAGTTTATGACATCATGTGTGGACAACAATATAAAGAAAATATAAAGAAAATTCAGCATACTTTCACTTTTCTAGCTTAATCAAAGCACCCTTGACTAACCTTAAAGTTTCACTGATGTGTTCTACTAATGTTGCTGCTTTAACTCAATCCACATTGCTCTTTGGGTTTTGGCTTCCTTTTATGAACTACTTCATGTACTAGTAGTAACTCACAATATCTGTATCCACCATGACAGCAACTTGAAATCCTGAGAGTTACTAGTAAGTGATTACTGCTGTGATATTTCATATATATGGTAGTTGTAAATGAGTGGTATCCAATCAGGTAGCAGGTGTTCTCGTTCTTGTTGTTTGATTGATAGCTGTTTTTTGTTTATTTTTGTATATTGTTTTTCTCCTCCACTAAATAAAGATCATAGCTCATCCCGCTCCGCCTGCTTGCGAGCAGAGGCCATCAGCTTACTCCAGAAGGCCACCTTGTCGGGTTTGAGGTTCTGGGCCAGCTCTGACTGCATATCCAGCTTCATGTAGGCCTTCTCCTGAACGGTGTATCGCCTCCATAGGGGCAAGTCTGGATTGTTCCCATCCCCATTGGGATTGCTGAAAGGGGAACAAAAAATAGACAAGCTGTGAATTTAGATTCAATGGTAATATTGGGTAAATGTTATGTGTTCATGCAGCTGTGCACTGGAGTTACAGTGTACATGTACTTCCTTTTGAAAAGGCATCTTGACAAAACTCTACAATAATCTCATCTATGCTAATGTACTGAATAAATGTGACTTCCTTTTATTTTCTACTTTTCACCTTGGCATCAAGGACAGTATGAATACTGCAGCTGATAACTTCTTTAGTCTGCATCCACATAATCCATATGATATACCTCTGCACAGTCAAGTTACTCATACTCTGTTTCTTCCTGTGAAATAAATGTCAGTACTACAATGCACCTAAATTACATAATTTATGAAGTCTGCTGTGAAATTCATATTGTTCTTTTTAAGGCAAAGATATCTTTCTCTGGTGCACTTTCAAATTCTTGCCTAATCACTCCCTTTACTCATGTAGTAACCGCTGAAGAGTCTCACCCAGTTTTAGCAAAGTTGGCCCAGTAAGTCATCAGGGAGAGGCTGAGAGCCCTCTCGTCCGTCGTGAAGGACATTTGACCCAGCCGGGCTTCCTCCAGGAAAGGAGAGCCAAAGACCAGTGCCTCCTCATCCCCGTGGTCAGCCCTGACCCACTCAGGGGCTTGGGAGTACGACAACCGATGCTGGTATTCATAGAAGTACACCTTCCCACCAACCCCTGGCAAAAGGACGAGGGGAACAATCGGTAAATTTTGATTGTAATCAAGATTGGCTGTGCTGCAGAGAACATCATGCTCTCTATGTTGGGTCTGTTTGTCATTGTTATTACCACTACTAAACTCTCCAAACAAAAGGTTCAAGGTTCCAATGAGGTCATTTGAACTTCACAGCCATATATTGGGAAATCTAAGACACATTTTCAGACCTTCATATGCTTTTTTTTTTAAAAAAAATCAATTTTAATGTCAAAACCGTTTGAAAGTATATCCACACACTTGCCCACTTAACAACAGTACTTTTTCATTCTTTTTCATTCAGATAAATCTCAAGGCAAAGTACTTAAATATAAGATTGTGTTCTCTGAAGTAATGTTTAGTTTAGATGAATAGTTACCATGCACACAATAATCAATGAAGACGTTTATAGACAGCCCTTCGCATGCTGGGATGTTAACCCATTGAGGACGAGACTGGAGTATACTGGGCAAGTGTCCATGGAAAATGTATGTTGCAACAAAATCAGCCCATCCTCAAGGGGTTAAGTATGCATGATCCGTTTTAATATGCCAGTACTATGAATACAGATGTACACAAACAAGATATAGATTTCAATAGAGGTAATAATTTCTAAAAGCTCTCTATATAAAAGTTTCAAATATGGAACAAAAGAGGAATAAATTTTGGAAATGCCTCTATTGTAAATGACAGTAATGAGGGACTAACATGGGGTGCAGGGGCGGATCCAGGGAGGACCGCAACAGGCGCACGCCCCCCCCCCTTTATTTTTTGTTGAAACAAAAGAAATAAAAAGAAAAAAATGGGGGGAGGGGTACGTGCACCCCCCCTCCAATTTTGTAAACGCGCCCCCTCTTTACGGAATTCCTGGATACGCCCCTGGGGTGGTAAGGCTGGCCTAGGTTGGATTATTCAAGAATTCCCCCTAAGGAATTGTGTACAGCTTTATCACTTATCTTTTGCAAGAGTACACAAACAGCCGAAAAATCCCGGCTAGAGTCAACTGTCATCAAGGAGCTTCCTTGCTGTTATCAATGAGCATATGCTTTGATGCACATACAGTGAAACCCCGTTATAACGAGTTCGGTTATAACGAGGAACCGCTTATAACGAGGTGATCGCGTCGATCCCGTTTTCCTTTGCATGCAAACCTATGGCAGAACGAATCGGTTATAACGAGTTCGGTTATAACGAGATTCCGGTTATAACGAGGACATTTTCGGTGCATCATTATAAAGAAAAACACAAGCAATTTGATCGGATATAACGAGGTTCCATTTCTGGACTATATTGTCGCTTTCAAACACGCAACAAACGAAACATTGAAAACTGAATTGACGCAATTCACGTCTTTTTTCCGTGTTGCAGAGAGCCGTTCCTTCCATTTTTCTTCTGAACCACGCAATAAGACACAGGGATGCCTTCCGATGTTCCTACTGAATTATCAAACATAATCATTCGATTTTCTTTTTCGCGAGATACGCGTGCGTGATAGGTCAGACCGCAGCGCAACGAGGAAAAAAAAAGGATAACCCATTCAAAAACTTTCATGTAGCGACATTTGTGGCCAAAAATGGACAATTGGAATGCGTGTCAACTCATCATTTAATATCCTTTCCATTTTTAGTTCCGAATTCCAGTTTTTTTTTTTTTTTTTTTTTTTTTTTGCTGGTTAGCAAATATGAGTGTGGATGATTAAAGCCGAAATAATTAATGAAATCATCGCGATCCCGCCGAGTGACAGTAGCGTAAAATTGTTGAATAACGCATGTCAACCTACTTAATCGGTGTTCAGAAAAAGAAACGCATTTATTTAGTTTGAATAGATATGGATTTGTTCATTATCATTTAACAAATGATAATTTGAATATGAGTGTGTATGATTATAGCCGAAATAATTAATGAAATCATCGCGATCCCGCCGGGTGACGGTAACGTAAAAATAGTTGAATAACGCATGTTAACCTTCGAATCGGTGTTTAGAAAAAGAAACAAACGCATTTATTAGTTTGAATAGATCTGGATTTGTTCATTATCATTTAACTAATTCAAATATGAGTGTGTATGATTGAAGCCGAAATGATAAGTGAAATCATCGCGATCTCGCAGGGTGACCGTATAGCGCAAAAGATAGTTGAATAACGCATGTTAACCTACTTAATCGGTGTTCGGAAATAGAAACAAACGCATTTAACAGTTCAAGAACGGAATCGATGTATATACAAGACGCGAAGAGATTTTCGGAAGAAAATAAAGAACACATTTTTAATCCCTTCGGGCGCAACGATCATACATTGTATAAAATTACAGCCGAAATGATTCATGAAATTATCTAATTCCCGCTGGGCACTAACAGCGTAAAATACCTCGCAAGTTAATATAACGCATGCATGTTACCCTGAAATCATCGCGATCTCGCCAGGTGACAGTAGCGTAAAAAAGTTGAATGACGCATGTTAACCTAAATCAGAAAAAGAAACCAACGCATTTATTAGTTTGAATAGATCTGGGTTTGTTCATTATTACAATTTAGCACTGCATTTCACAATGAAGATTTTTCTTTCTTTCAGAATGGTCTACCAGGTACAGATTTACGTAAAAAGGATCACAACCTTCCACTTTCAATCCTGTCGCACATTTTTCAAGAACGGATGTACAAAACGCGAAGAGATTTTTGGGAAGAAAATAAAGAACGCATTTTTAATCCCTTCGGGCGCAACGATCATACATTGTACAAGATTACTGCCGAAATGATTCATTAAATTATCGCATTCCCGCTGGGCACAAACAGCGTAAAAATACCTTACAAGGCCTGTATGTTTATACTCTATTTGCGCTGGTGTTTAGAAAAACTTCACAAACAAGAATTATTACAATAAAGATTTAACTCATTTCAGCCCCTACTTTTTCGTCTAATTCACAAATAATTTCCCTTTATCCTCACAAATAATTTCACTGTATTCTCTCAATAATACTGATCCACAATTGTGTAATAACAACGCAAAGGATGTCCTCAAGTTTCATTTATGGGTATATGATGTCGTGCTTATGTTTTTCTTTGTTTTTGATGCGTACGGATATAACGAGGTACCGGTTATAACGAGGTAATATCGCCGGTCCCACGGACCTCGTTATAACGGGGTTTCACTGTATACGCTGACAGGCACTATTTGTAGTTTTTGCACATATCCCGGTGGGCAACGATATACAAATAGTGAATGGTCACGAGTGCAATACAGTGGACTCCCGTTATAATGAAGTCTCGGGACCGGCAGTTTTCTTTCGTTATATCGGAAATTCGTTATAACCGAACAAATAAACAATAGAAATATATAGAGGGGATGACATTGCAGTCAAAATTTTTACTTCGTTATAACCGGAATTTCGTTATAACCGTGTTCGTTATAACGGGAGCGCACTGTAGTGCAAGATTTTGCACAAGGTGAAAGATAGAGGCGCTTCATTCAACGAGGCGAAGCCAAGTTGAATCGTGCGCCTCATCTTTCCCTGAGTGCGAAATCTTGTTCCATTGCACGAGTAAAGACCATACACTATTTTTTTTTTTTGTACAACACCTCGGACGTCAATGGATGTAGTCCACACAGATTCTTAATTTTAGCACAGAAATGGCAACCATTTTTGTGATGATGGCCAATGAGTAGCTGCACAGTCACAGTCAGCCATCAGTAATGAATAGTATGTATGTTAGCAAAACTGATCAGTTGAAGCTGCTCACAAAAATGAGTGACAAAAGTACGCACTTGCAAGCGGGCTTGTAATTGTCGAGTGCACGCGGCAAATGTTTGTTTATTGTGACATCAGAGCCGTGCAATGGAAAACATGTGCTATCCATTTTTGCTCAAACATAATTGCAAAGCTGATAGCCACAGCGTGCGATGCTACTTCTCACTGAATGTCACGTGATGACAATCGACCAATCAGATAGCTACATTCTTTTTAGGTGTTGTATAAAGATTGATTCAATCAGGCCACCCACATCTCCCCACACTACCAGGGTGGTGTTTCACCAAGTTGTTCTTAGGCTAAGAACAACTTTAAGAACGACTGGCGATCAAATTTTGCGCTGAATTATTGAAATTCTGATAAGTATAGCAAATCAGAACGTGTTCCAGTCGTTCTTAAGTCATTCGTAACTTTGAGAACAGCTTTATGAAACACTCCCCAGATATTTAATCAGAGCTAACTTCATCTGGTTCCTCTTGGCCTCTGCCTAGTAGGCTACAATAAATCAAAGCCTGCTGAAGTTAACCTGTAAATACATCAGCCAGTGTCACAGCCGGCACAAGGTACACACAGTCTCCGAGCACTTCCGTTAGTATTTGCAGAGCGCTTTCATCGGTCACACCCTGCCTGCCTCCATACAGGTGTTCCACCCCCTCAATGATCTCACTCATGTCTCCTGGCATGAACTTATTGAACTGCAAACATAAGAAAATATTCATTTTATTTGGCTAGTTTTTATATATAATGCATTGTATACCGTACCTAATATCTATTTCTCTAAACAAAAATTAGCACAAGAAATTGTCACTCTATGAAAAATTTTCTAGCAAAAGCATTCAGAAACTTAAAAAAACAAAAACAAAAAACCTAAAAACCTGTTCTGAATGTTACTTTTCATGTGTGTTTTGATGTAAACCTCAATACACAAACTACCAAGGAAATAGTGTATAAGTATTTTACATGTAAAGTTCCAACCTACATTTGTCTCATCAGGTTTGTTTGTTTGTTTTTGTCGTTATACTGACATATACTTATATAACAGATCACAATACTTGTATACACACATATCACATGCAATTTACAAGCAGATTTAGCATCAAATTTAATGGGAAAATAAATGGGTCATTACTTAAAGTGAACTGCCCCTGTAGACAGAAAGTTAACCTATGCACTTTTTGCAAGTTCCAATGATTATGAACTGGGTTGAAAAGAATGGCAGGTGGTTCTTTCCATTTTATCAAACGCTGAAAATATCACGTAATTGTGATACAGGTTAACTGGTTCTGTCTAAGACAACTTTCTCACTAATAAATGCATTCAAGTATAATTAATGCAGGGAATAATTTTCCTGGTATCGCATCGCAATTTGCTATGCATTTTTACACCACTGCTACACAAACTAACTTTTGTGTAGCAGTTTTCTTACATAGAAGTGTTCAGGATATCATTGAAGATATTTCTCATCAGCTGAAATTGCTAATCAAGTTTGAGTTTGAAAATTATTCCCTGTAATGGAAGTGGGAAGAGAGAGAAAGCTTCAACAGCCCTTTGTATGGTACCTCATACTGAAGCATTAGCCTGAAGGCTTTGGCATTGAAGTGCTTGAAGACATCACCCGACAATCGGTGAGCCAAGGTGTTGAATCCTCCCTCGTGGTTGTTAACTCCTAGAAGCAGTTGTGGTTGAGGATTAAAGTGTCCCCTCATGAGGGCCACTACAGGGTCCTCGTCGATGAATAGGCCATCCACTACAGGGCTGAACGGCATGGCTGGTATATCTGGTGCTTCCATGTTGACAGCAAGGATCTCCTCTGGAGATTTGGAGCGCAGACACTCCACAATGGCTCTGCTGCTGGAAGTTGGGCATTGCAGCCTTTCTGCCAGTCTCTTGGCAACATGAAGCGGCTGCCGCGACATCATGATGGGACTGTGGGCCACGCCACTCTGACTTATGGCTCGGTGAAAGAAACCCTGAGAGAATGAGGACTGGAGGTGCAGTGCTACTGCTACTGCACCAGCTGACTCGCCAAAGATGGTGACCCGTTTGGGATCTCCGCCAAAACCCGCAATGTGATTGTGCACCCACTGCAGGACCATCTGTTGGTCAAGGAGTCCATAGTTGCCAAAGGCTGCTTCATCACCTGTGCTGAGGAAGCCCAGTGCACCCAACCTGTAGTTGGCTGCCACCAATACCACATCCTGGATTGCTGCAAAGGCAGTACCATCATAAAACCCACCACCACCATTAGTAAAGGCCCCACCATGATAAAAAACCATGACAGCCAGCTTGGCTGTGGGGTCTAGGGAAGGGGTATAGATGTCTAGATGGAGACAATTTTCACTGGTGTCATTGGTAGGAAACGTCTGTGGGAATACCTCAGTCGTTTTGACCAGATCCTGGGGACAGAGTGGACCATACTTTGTGGCATCATACTCTCCTGGAGGGAGCCGTTTGGTTACTGGTGGCATAAATCTCCTCATTCCCACTGGGGGCTCAGCATAGTAGATTCCCCTGAATGAGAAGACTGGCTTTGTACTTCCACTGAGAAAGAGATTGACTCCTTTGAAGGTTGTGTCTCTGATGTTGACTGTTGGGACATCACCTGCAAATGATACAAGAAAATTCATTGTGTACATGGTATTTCATATTTAAAGAGCATTGAGATTGCATTCGACATTTTATATCTGATGCAAATTATCTAAATGCTATTTCACACAGAAAAGAAAAAAAAACAGTCTACAACAGTACACGATAAATAAATATCTATTTGCACAAACTGAACAAGGAAAAGTAGAAATTACGCAGTGCGTAATATATGTCCCCGCTGGAAGTAGCATTTTGTAACAAAAATCAAGGTCAAAGGTCAAAGAAGTCAAAGGTCAAAATTCTGTGTAGAAGTTTTAAAGCCCTCACCTAGTGCCATCACATAAAGCAAATGGAATCGAAATTGGGTTAGAAATGGCGAAGGAGTAGCATTTTGTAGCCAATGTACAATATAGGTAAAAAATCAAGGTCAAAGGTCAAAGAAGACAAAGGTCAAAATTCTGTGTAGAAGTTTTGAAGCCCTCACCTAGTGCTATCACATGAAGCAAACGGAATCGAAATCGGGTTAGAAATGGCGAAGGAGTAGCATTTTGTAGCAAAATGCACAATATAGGTCAAAAATCAAGGTCAAAGGTCAAAGAAGTCAAAGGTCAAAATTCTGTGTAGAAGTTTGAAGCCCTCAACTAGTGCCATCATATAAAGCAAACGGAATCGAAATCGGGTTAGAAATGGTGAAGGAGTAGCATTTTGTAGCAAAATGTACAATATAGGTAAAAAATCAAGGTCAAAGGTCAAAGAAGTCAAAGGTCAAAATTCTGTGTAGAAGTTTTGAAGCCCTCACCTAGTGCCATCACATAAAGCAAACGGAATCGAAATCGGGTTAGAAATGGCGAAGGAGTAGCATTTTGTAGCAAAATGTACAATATAGGTCAAAGGTCAAGGTCAAAGGTCACAACTGAAATTCTGTGTAGAAGTTTTAAAGCTCCCATGTAGTGCTATCATATAAAGCAAACAGAATCAAAATTGGCTCTAAATGACAGAGAAGTAGCAAATTGAAGATTTTGATCACACACGGACGCACACACGGACGGACGCACGGACGGACGGACGCACAGACACACACACGTACGGAGCCCGTTTCATAGTCCCCTGCTCAAACTCGTTCGGCGGGGACAATAAGTTTGGTGTAAATACGTGGTGTATAATCATGTGGTGTAAATAAAAGAAACTGTTAACATACCTTGAATAACAAACCTTGGAAGGGCATGAAGTTGTACCAAATTTATGCTTCAAATTAAGTACTGAATGGTAGGCACTGTGCAGAAGATGTATAGCATGGACAGGAGAATCTCTTCAGGGTTACATTTGTTCTTGTTCTGGCACCAGAATCTCTCTAGATTAGACTTTAAACAGTTCACTGATGGGCTTTCAACAATTGATGGTACAAGCTTGTAGCTTATTCCACTTGTTAATTATATTTCTGACAGATGGAGCACTGTCTCACTGTAGATTTAACAGTTCTTCAGTACTGTTATCTTGAATTGGTGTCCACATGTTGTGTCCGATTCAGAAATGGACTAATTAGAAATCTTTTGGAGCGGCCTACTGATGAACAACACATTAGCTCTTTTGTAACCACTTTATCTCACCATGTCATTGCAGAGGCTTACAAATCACTATATCTGAAACTTAGACAGGAGACAACTCAAGTTCAACTTCAAACCCAGTTACCCCCACCATACACACACACACACACACAGATAGCATAGATGCCAAGTTCAAAAAATTTTTATGAGTGAGATTTTCAGGACTCAGCATCTCAGGGTGCGCGCATGAGGGAGCGAAGCAACTGAGTGAGGGGGGGGGGTGGGATCCTATGGGAGGGGGGTGTCTGCCCTCCCACACATGGTTGAGAGCTTTTTCAATGTTTAGCTCTTTTTTACTATTTTTTACTTATTTTGAAAGACAAAAGGAAAACATGCCTTCAATTGCAACTCTCACTTTAATCCTTTAAGCTATGCTCCCAATGCGTGAGAAAAATGGGTGTCATGCGCAAGATCGTGAGACAGACCCTAAGTAAATGCTTAACGTCTCACTCACAATGTGTGAGACTTGGTAGCTCTGAGATAGAGTGTCTATAAAATTTAGATCTATAGTGTCAATTACAAATGCTGTGAATATGAATCATCATCATCTGCTCTGGTGGTGATAAAATTACTCTCACTTAGTCTTGTCATGTGTACGTAAACGTTTAATTTATACAGCTTTTACAATGGCAATGCAGCTCCCCAGCTGCTACACTTGCTAGTACTTAGGCTGGCTAGAGTAGTAGGTATATAATACTAGTACAAGCTACGGTGGTGCTAACCCCGGGGCATTCCGTTGTACACAGTTAAAATTATACTGTGGGAGCGCTCGTTCGGGCTGGTCTTGGTGCACGGTACAACGCGTCAAATATTACCAACACAGAGTGTGACGTCTGGGACTGAACTCAAGCAAACCACGAACAGAACTCCCCTTTCATTGAAGCGATAAGCAAAATGTAATATTATCAGAGGATACTGAAGTAATCTTCCTCTACAAAGAAGTGCAGGCCACTTACCGCATATCCCAACTTTCAAAATTGCAACGAACAGTGCGAGCGTAAAATACATCTTTCAAGCTCGGTCATTCACGCACATCAAATAACTAAGAGAGGTCGATAGTACACTAGCTATACTGAGCAAATGATACATGTGAATTATTATGTAATCTTCGCATCTCGCCGATCGCGCGCTGTATTCACTGCTGCTGTGGTCAATCTGACACGCCCCCTCGACTCTCATGAAGTGCGAGATTTGGAATACCGGGCAGCCTGCAATGTAGCAAGTGGACACACGCTTTTCGTTAATACATTTCATGCCCGGCGGACCTTTTTTTTTACCCACGCCGATGAAAATCGGCAGGGGGTTATGTAAAGGGTTCCGTATGTTTGTTTGTTTGTTTGTTTGTTTGTTTTTTGTTTGTTTGTTTGTTTGTTTGTTTGTTTGTTTGTTTGTTTGTTTGTTTGTGTACAAGATAACAAGAGAACGGGTAAACGGATTTGCACGAAATGTTCAGGGAATGTTTGGATAATGACAGGAAAGAATCGATTAGATTTTGGTGATAATCGGTTGACCCTTGCAAATTCTGTGTGACCTTGAAGTTTTGACCCCATGGTATAGTGACCATTCCGAAAATTTCCCGTTTCTCACTTTGCGATTTTCCGCTACCATACGAAGACATAAACTCCCCAACGATCCGACTTCGCTGCTCAAATGTTCGTAAGAATTCCGAAATTTACGTTTAGGCCTATTTGAGGGACTATGTCCTTCTAGATTTATGAAAGTTCGTTCTCCGTCATCACAAACTGGCCCGTATTTTGATGATTTTTCAAATTAACATTGATTGTTTTTTTCGTTGGAGGAGCATTTTGCTCGGTCGCAGTCACACTGCACGATATGCGTGCTCAATGTCAATGCGTGTGCAAGGCCGCTGAAAATGCATCGCGCTCTACACTGTTGGTGCAAAATAATGCACCGGGGACGTTGCGGCGCTCGTTGGTGGCCGAATACTGGTGCAGTAGACATTTGCATTCAACCCTTGCATTGAATAATTCCCGTAGACACTAATCATAGGGGTAATTGCCTAGGGGGTACGTAAATTTTGTTTTTCTTTTTTGCTTTTGTGGATACCATCAAAGATCGTACACTCATACGACCTTTGATATTTGATGATTTTTCAAATTAACATTGATTGTTTTTTTCGTTGGAGGAGCATTTTGCTCGGTCGCAGTCACACTGCACGATATGCGTGCTCAGTGTCAATGCGTGTACAAGGCCGCTGAAAATGCATCGCGCTCTACACTGTTGGTGCAAAATTGCACCGGGGACGTTGCGGCGCTCGTTGGTGGCCGAATACTGGTGCAGTAGACATTTGCATTCAACCCTTGCATTGAATAATTCCCGTAGACACTAATCATAGGGGTAATTGCCTAGGGGGTACGTAAATTTTGTTTTTCTTTTTTGCTTTTGTGGATACCATCAAAGATCGTACACTCATACGACCTTTGATATTTGATGATTTTTCAAATTAACATTGATTGTTTTTTTCGTTGGAGGAGCATTTTGCTCGGTCGCAGTCACACTGCACGATATGCGTGCTCAATGTCAATGCGTGTACAAGGCCGCTGAAAATGCATCGCGCTCTACACTGTTGGTGCAAAATTGCACCGGGGACGTTGCGGCGCTCGTTGGTGGCCGAATACTGGTGCAGTAGACATTTGCATTCAACCCTTGCATTGAATAATTCCCGTAGACACTAATCATAGGGGTAATTGCCTAGGGGTTACGTAAATTTTGTTTTTCTTTTTTGCTTTTGTGGATACCATCAAAGATCGTACACTCATACGACCTTTGATATCATCACACTCTCGGCTTGCTATAATCAAAATATCCCGCAAGAAAACGGCGTATTTCTCGATTTTTAGCGCTTTTTCCGCGACCCGTCGCGTAGACAATACTCTTAAAACTGGACTTAATTCGCGCGCGCTTGGAAAAGTTCCGATTCTGCACTTTTGACGGTGGAATTTGGGATTTTCGATGGATTTTTGGAGGAGACTTAAGGACTTTCCTGTACGTGAATGAGTGTTAATACCGTATGTGTAATTATGTGATTTGCGTGTGATGTGACTGTAGAACCAAAGATCGTACACTTCAGTGTACGATCTTTGGTAGAACTCACTGGCTGGTGATAAAGCACACTGGCAATTAAGTGGCCGAATTCTGGTAGATGACCGAATGCACATTATGTTTACCCCGACTTTGTACTTAGGCGTGGGTCTGCCGCCTTTGACGGCCCCTCTCTAGTTTTTTTTTTTTTTTTTTTTTTTTTTTTGTAAACCCCGGAAGTGTGTACTGTAAGTGGCACTATATAGTTAGAAAGAAATAAATAGAAACCTTTGAAGTCTGAGCGCGACAAGGCTTAATTGTTTTTGCTGGTCAGGTGAAGAAATCCGGAAGTGGAAGGGAAAGATGAGCTGAAGACCTTTTTTTTTTCCTTCTTCTTCTTAAGTTCTTTTTTTTTTTTTTTTTTTTTTGGCTTGTTAGCTCATGAAACTCGTAAGTGCCCCCTCCCCGCCCCCACTTTTGAAAACGTGGCGCCGATGCTTCGGTGCATTTCCTAATATGTTCAAGCAAGGAAGTACTACCGGTATAGGCCTTCAGCGTCAAGTACGCAACAAATCAACTTCCCTCTTTATTTCATAATATGTTTCACTTAAATTCGAACATACACACACATATCCAACTCGCCGTTCCACAGACTTTCACCTTGTGAACCCCAAAACTGTTTTAGCTCAGAAATCAATTAGACATTACGGTCCCGATGTCTGGAACAACCTACCTGATCAATTAAAGCAGTGTACTTCACCGTATAAGGCTCATTTTAACAAGTATTTATTATTGAAATATGTTTCCAGTTAGTTGTCTTTGATCAATGTATTTTTTTCCTTAAGTCTCAGTCAGCCCTGACCCATCACGCAAAATGTTTTTCAATTTTTCCCATTCCCTCCCGTTCTTTTCTTTGATAATGACTTTACAGGGGCACTTATTTGTATAGTGCATACCTTCAGTAAAGCACATACTGTAGTAGTATACCCCCAAAATAGGCATGCTTTAGCATTCATTCTCTCTTTAGCAAAATGTGTTTCGTGTATCACGATTAAGAGTTTTATGAGCACATTTATAATGGGTGTTGTATTATATTCGTATTACATATATAGATAGGGCCTCATCCACGTCAAGCTCTGCTTATGATGACGATCCCCTGTATTGATTTCTCCTTTGTTCATAGATACAGTATGCCTTAACATGTTATTTTGATTCATACTACAGACTGATGTTGTTACGCAAATGATATTTCTTCTATTGATTTGTATATTAAACTCTCTCTCTCTCTCCCTCTCTCTCTCTCTCTCTCTTTGCATATTGAGTGTATCACTCTGTTTTCATTTGCAATTATATTTGGAGAAAATGCAGAAATTATAAAAAAAAACCAAACCCCTTTGTACAAGGGGTATAGCAAATTATTGCAGTCTGCATGTGTCTATATTGATTGTTAATTATAAATGGGCTTTATAGAATCTCTGCAATTAGGGGGGGGGGGGCATTTCTGGCATGAAGCCTTTTGGTCAGATATTTCTCTGACAAATTGTTACAAGCTATACTGAAATTCTTGCATCTGATTGGCTGAGAGCAAATTTGTCGGACAAAATGCTTCATGAAATGCCCCCCTGATTGGTCAATATTGTCATGCATTGATTTTTACTGATCCACACTGAGCCATGCGTCCGGTATGTGAACGCGTGGCTCAAGTCTTGTATAGTGTAGTAGGTGTACCGGACGCAAGATGGGGAAACTATGGTTATATTTCATGAATTTACGGGCCCATTTTATAACACAAAATAATGATGCACAGGCCTATTTCGTGGATCAGTGAGAATTGGATGCTCTCGTTTAATTTTGGAACAGTCTATGAAAAACTCACTCGCTGCGCTAGTGGGTCTAAAAAATGACAATCTTCCCGAGGAGGTCGGATAGGTATAGACCTACAATACAAGAACTTAGACAGTCTTTTGATATAATTATTCATTTCTAATGTCATTGTTTACCCAGACAGACGACGTACATGACAATTGTGTTCAGTGTTACAGTAAAGAGAAATCATCACGCTCCTTGGTTACAGCAAGGAGCTAGACTATACACTGTATAATATTATTGCTTTCACCGTGAACTCGGCCTGTTAGCCTAGGCCTACACAGGGGCGTTGATCTGTTTTATGGGGGGGGGGGGGGGGGTAAAACTTGAAAGATGTGAGAGCTATACAGGAGCGGAGCGACCAAACCGGGGAAGGGGGGGGGGGAGGTGGGAGGTCCTCCCCCCCCCCCCCCCCCCCCACATACACACACACACGACACGCACTCACACGAGGGAGTTTAAACATTTTCAGGCCTGAAATTCGGGGTTAGTGAACACGTTTGAGGAAATAGGCCCTATCATTATTTGTTTTGTTTTTTCCATCAGAAAAGTGTAAGGAAAAGAAATATCCATGGAAATGTGAATGGCTAGATCGTGGTTCTTAGCTCTTTTTCCTTGCGTGCATCATTACTGTGTATCAGTAAGTCTTTGAGACGGAGGGGGTCAGTGAGAGAGGGGCACACACCCCTCCCACAAGACGGAGCTTTTGTGTTATTTCTTTTTAACTGAAGTAAAACGATCTGAGGCAATTTTCAGTGTCTGTGTAAAAATATTGGGTCCTTCTTGAATATTGTCAATCCCCAAAGTGTAAATATCTATTTCTTGTTCTTTATACCTGGTTTTTTGTTTGTTTGTTTTTTACATTTCTCTTGTGCATACGAGGGAAATTTTGCAGTTTGAGAAGGGAAATTCAGCGACCTGGTGCACACTTTTGGTGAAATTTGAGGATGTTTTCCTATCAATAAGTAGGAAAAAGAAATATTCCGGGAAATGTGAATTGGTAAATAGTAGCTTCTGTCACCTCTTTTTCCGCTTATACGTCCTATGAGGTGGTAGGAAGGGGATACATCTCCCACACCACGGAGTAGAGTTTGCGCTCATTCGGCCGTAAGCATTGGAATAAAACGATCTGCATGATGCACACTTTGGGCCAAATACAAACTATTCAGAAAACTGTAAATCCCCAAAGTGTACCAAGTCTGCATCGAGGGGGACCGAACAAGAGGAGGGTGTGAAGTTTATCCCCCCCCCCCGCCCTCCCATTCGAGCTTTTATATTTCTAGAATTGAAATTCAACGATATGGGCATATTTTTTTAAACATCTGTAAATAATTAGTCAATCAGGGAAGTGTAGGCCTATCACTATAAGTCTGTGCATGGAGGCAGACCAAACGGGGGAGGGATGTGGGAGGAGGTGATGTGCCACACATTCAATTTTATACTTATCATGCAATTCAACAATCTCCAAAGCGTAAGCATAACCATGGTACATGTATATAATATCCAATGAGGAATTAGGCCGAGCAGGGGGAGTATAATAGGCAGTGGCAGATCCAGAGGGGGGGGGGGGGGGGGGGGGGGGGGGCGCACCGGGCGCGCGCCCCTCTTTATTTTTGGTTAAAACAAAAGAAATAAAAAGAAAAATATGGGTAGGGGGAGCGTGCGCCCCCTTTGATTTTGCAAAGGCGCCTCCCCATACGGAATTCCTGGATCCCCCCCTGGTACGTGTATTCCTAAATTGCATAAATACGAGTGACACAATTATGATGGCGTATACTTCAAGAGATTGGAGAGGCTATTTATTTCACTCCAGTTATTACAGTCGATATCACATAATAGAGGGTATTTTCAAAGTCCAAATATAACCTTAATAAGTCACTACACTGGAACATTATAGCCAGCATAATTATGTCTGTCTGTGTATAATTATTATGTGACGGTGAATTTTAGTGTGCGTGTGTGTGTGTAGGTGTTTTATGTAGGTTCAAAGTAAGCAATGTATTTCCCAGGCCACTATTTTCAATTTATAAGTATAGAAAAATCTCCAATCTTAAATTAGAGTATAGTTTAGTGAAGAACATGTAGAGGAATAGTATCATACTCTAGGGTTGGCATACAGAAAAAAAAAGAAAAAAAGAAGGGGATCCGTCATACAGCCAAGTCATAAAGATGCCTTCTTCCCGGGCTGCGTATACAAAGTACATAATAACGACATAACAAAGTATGAGTGGCTCTCGGCGTGACTATAACGATTTTATTATATTGCTTGAGCAATAATTGGCACACCTTGTGTTACTTGAGGAGTCCGAGTCGAGAATGCATCAACGTTGTATATATTATGTAGGCCTATCACCTGATAATACATTATGCGTGTGTGTGTGTGTGTGTTTTATTGAAGTATAAGTATTCATTACAATCATGTATGTTACGATTTCCTTCTTATTCATTTTTACCTGTTTAGCAGTTAGGCATTTCTGTTTGTTTTTTTTTTCTCTGAAGAAAGATTCAAAAAGAATACATACTATTATGTGGGGCCTATCTGATATAAGATCCAGTGTACAGGATGAAAGACAAATTTGATGGATGAAAGAGATGATTCATCTTAAATTCCATCTGAGAGTGAACATAATATCATATCGCTGGTCCAGCTCTTGAGCAACTTGAGGTGTGATTATGCGAGTGATGCCTTATTCATTTTCTTTTTAAAATTTCCTTTGACAAAGAGAAAGAAGGCACATCTAAAGGAGCATCACACCCCTATTCATAAGAATATCATTGGGTTACGCATGACTTATAATGGGGTCTATTCAAAACATCCCAAAAAAAAAAAAACAAACTTACATTGTCGAAAATTTACAAAATCAAGTAGGATGACCAATATACCAGAGACAAGTTACTTTCACTTCTCAAGGTTGTTTGCTCACTGAAACAGTCAATGCGTTTTCTTGAATGGATTAAAAAGAATAATAGGCCAAGTTCTGGTGCAGGATGTTCGGTATATCGGAGCTTTGGAAGATTATGATTCGACAGAAATCATTATTCTCTGCATGGATTTGAACCAAAACGAAGAAGAAGACGACGACGACGCGGATCAGGGAGAGGGAGTTCTTCATGATTCCACAGCTAAACATATGGGAATTTGTAAAATGGGCTGATACGACGTTAAATATGACGTGATAATCTCATTAATGAATAGTGACGTATCAAAAGTGACGCTCACACAAAAGTGATAACCACACTAAAGATGACGAAAATATTTAAAGCTACGTCAAATTACGTGGTAAGGATCTAATCACATCAACAGAGGCGATCCAGTAATATGTGTCGATCTGATTAACAGTGACAATCAAATCTATAAAAGTGACGATTGGGATTGAAGAGGCCCTAATCAAAATATTATAGGTGACCATGATGAAATAAAAAGTGACTATCATTAAAATGAACCTAATCAAATAAAAAAAACATATCAAAAGTGACCCTCATCTAATTCTATAATCAGAAATCAACATTTTCACATAAAAAAGAGTGATTACCAAGTGGCTGTCATCAAAAAGTAGATGAACTTTTGGCGCGCACACGGTGAACGTCGACAGTTAGCGAGCTTTAGTTCTGCGACGCGAACGCTAAGATGACGCTAATCAGGCAAAAACGGTGTTCTACACACGCGCGATACACCTGTTTCCATTGTCTAACCGGGAGGCTGCGTCGTCATAACGTTCGCTTCGCAGCCGGCGAGTTCTTGTTGAACAAAAAAAGCGCTAAAAAGTGACGGTGTCGGGTGATCGAAACCGCAGAGCAATCAATCATTGTTTTTTGGCGTTCCATAGTTGCATGGGCCACACACATGCGCTGCATGCATTATGCACTCGCACGTAGAAAGCCAACTAGCCTGCGCCTGTCGTTAGTGGCTGGCTGCTAATGGTACACTGTGTGTATGCGTGCGTGCGTACGCGTCGCGTCTCGGCAGCCATTCATTCTCTCTCCCCACGTAGCGTGTCTGCTGCGTGCTAGCTGTCCTCTCTCTTTCTTCTTCTCTCAAACTTCTCTTCGAATTTCGCTGTGTCATCTACTCTGTTACCTGTTCTGCATCCCCCACTGTCTTCTCTTCTTTGTACCCCCATCACATTCTTACTCTTTATCTTCTTATTCTTGTGTCGATCCAACTGTAAATTCACGTTTCGTGTTTCACTCATCGATCATCAGCCTTCTTTGAAGTTCTGTTCAGTCTTTGCACCTAGTTTTCCATTCTTTATTCTTTAAACCAGTTTAACTGTTACACATTTTTGCTACATGATCTTATTTGATCGAATGTAACCCATTCGAAATGATAAGAACTCGAGATGCTGTGAGCAAATTTACTTGCTGTGAACAGTACTTTCCGAGAAACAAGGGGATGTGATGACGCTTGAACGGATATACGACTGCGTGCTCACGCTACGCCAGCCCGCTGCTCTCCCGGTGAAGTTCGCCGAGGAGCCAGTGCCGGTGCGTGCATGCTGTGGGTATACACAGATTCTCGGCTGATCCCCAGACCTAGACAGTTATCACAGATAATATCCTGATACCGGATTCAGCTAGGACTACCGAATTTCACTCTGACACTTTGCCATGGCCATAGGACGTACCAGTGATTTAATCCGTCATGATTTTTTTTAAAGCTTCTAGAAAATGCATGTGTGCGTAAAGGGTGTGTACAGTTCTGGTCGAGGTGAAGATTTTTTTTTTAGCTTTAAACGACAACGTTTTGCGAGATATTCAGAAATCACTCTATGAGATGTCACTGAGCATGCAATTCTACATGGTATCAAAAGTTTATTTGATGAAAAATGATATCCAAAAACAAGGTGAAACAAAGATCCTAATAATAAAGTTGTGGCATGTCGCCTTTTATTATCACTTTTTTTGATATCTCAGCCATTTGAAAACCAATTTTCATCAAATAAACGTTGAATCCTTCTTACAATTACAAGCTCTTTCATATTTTATAAAAGGTTTCTCATTATCTCACTTAGAAATGTTCAAAACATGAATGCCTTACCTCAACCAGCAGTGTACAGGATGCAGTCCCTTTAAAATGTGCATCGACCAGTCAGTCACTCAGGTGTTCAATCGGATACACGCAGAATAGAGAATTCAACTCAAGACAAATGAACTATAAGGCTCAAGTGAAGTGACACTGATTTTACTCACCATAATAGACCCCACTTGTACTGTGACATGTGTTAAGTGCACGCTGAGTGCTAGCCGCTGTAAGTCCATGATTACCATTGTTACCCTAAACTGCTATAGCTAGCACATGGTGACATTATCACGTGTTGTTGAATTTGTGTTCTAACAGTGTTTTGTGAAATCTGCACAAATTAAACCCTTGTGAAAATGGTAACGGCTTACACAGTGTAGAACTGTTCGATATCATGCACCACGCACTTCAGCCACGGTGGTTCACAAGCATGCATGCCTAGCACAAAAAGATTTGATTCAAAGCTCATTACTTTCACAAGGTAGTGTAGCGTGGTTTCCTACAACACAAATTTGAAAGATTATGATTCTTGATGCACGCTCCAGCCCTATACCAGCTATAGTACACTCACTTACGGTATATGGTATTCCCTCCTCTGTACACATACATGTACCATAATATTACAATCAGGCTGAGGTCATTCAAGCCTCTTTCTAAACATGATGTACTTCTCTAAAATGTGAGTAAATGTGTTGAGGTTTTGCTTGCTCACATGAAATGATACGTACACCTGCATTACCAGTACATGGGTATTAATCTCATCAATGCAAAAGAGTGATCAATGTTGAAACATTTAATGGCTATGCTGTCCTAGTGGGTACTGTGGTAGTCATAAGTGGGGGAAATGGGATCATCTGTTGTGACTGGGGGGGGGGGGGGGGGGAGGGGGGTCATTTCATGAAGTGTTTTTTCTAACAAATTTGCTCTCGGTCAATCATGCAATGATTTTCGTAGCTTGTATAAGTTTGTCTGAGAAAAATATCTCATGAAACGCTTCATGAAAATGCCCCCCGGGTTTGTCCATGTCAAGGGTGTGCACGGTCAACACACAAGGTGGCATGATCGTGTTTTGGTGATAGTGTTTGCTGCTACTAATGTTTGATTTACACACCTCGCCCCCCTTGTGATATGCTTTACCCTTGCACTCATTACTCCACTGTCCAATGCTACGGTACCATGTATGTCAATAACTGAATTAAGAGGCACAATCAACAGTTATTCATTTTCCATACTTTTGTAATAAATGATTTATTCACTTTCTTTACAACATTGATACACAACAACTAGCATTTATCACAAATTTCCACAAAATGCCAAGCTTCTATGCTTGTACCATACATACAGGGTGTCTACTAGCTCGAAGCATGGCACATATAACATTTAGTTGAATGACAATGGACAATTTCTGCACATTTGGACTTTGGCACTCAAGACCAGTGCAACATAAAATAAATGAATAAATAAAATAAACAGCTAGCACCAAAACTGAGAAGTAACACTACAAATTAAAAAAAAAAAAAAAAAAAAAATCCGGGCAAAATTGCATCTGTGGTCCAATATTTCATGTGCCCATTAGATTCTTCTGAAATGCCCCAACTTTAGTAAACTATCAAGATTATCAGCCAACAATAAATAATAATGACAACATACATCAAATAATACATGTGCAGGTAAGAATTAAAAAAGACCACCCCCACCCCATTTCTACATGATTTCACACTATTGTCTCCTTACAAAAAACCAAATACAAACATGTATCAAGCAAAATATTCTGTGAACAAAGCTGGTCTAACAGTTTTTATATCGCCTGCAGAGGTTGAGATTTTTTGTTTGAGTTCGATCATTAACTGTGCAGAACAAACTACCCACAAATTTTCTTGAAATACTGAAGCATTTTTTATTATGAAACAATGTACAGCTGTACCATGGCTTTTCTTGACAGTATAATCTCCTACTTCAATGAGGAATGTCAAGAAAACGCACCATCACATGCTATATCTCAATTCAAAGACACATCACCTTCATCTTTGAAGATTACAGCTGCTGTACCACATTTTGGTCAATTTTTGGCCTGCTAATCGATATCACAGATATACCGGGTGTCCCAAAAAAAGCGGAACGGTGGATTTTCAGTACCTTGCGGTTTAAAAGTGATATATTTTCTGACATCATTAGTAAGAGCATCTTCCGCAGAAGACTATGATACCAAAATCATTAAATTTGGTTCAGTACTTTTTATTCTACGTCAATTTCTGTAAATGCAGTCATTTTCAATTTTTTGCGACTTATGAGATAACAATTTGGGTGCGACACGCGTTCCATACGGTGAATTGTGTACGCTCCTTGATCCATGTCAACAAAAGATAACGCTTTCTATTGGGCGCGTACACACACACAGACACACACACACATACACAGTGTTTTTTTTTTTCTTTTCTGGCCCGTGCCCAATGTGAAAGCTGTATCTTTTGTTGACATGGATCACTGAGCTTACACAATATTCACCGTATGGATCGCGTGTAGCACTCAAATTATTATCTCATAAGACGCAGAAATCCGGCGAAATTTGAAAATGACTGCATTTTCAGGAATTGGCGTAGAATAAAAAGTACTGAACCAAATTTTATGATTTTGGTATCATTGTCTTCTGCGGAAGATTCTCTTTCTAATGATGTTAAAAAATATATCACTTTTAGAACGCAAGGTACTGAAAATCCACCGTTCCGCTTTTTTTGGGACACCCGGTATAATACCATGCCAGTATGGGACTACTCTCCTTGCCAACCCCTTATGTGCTTTGAGGGCAGATTTGCACAGAAAACCCCATAGCGTTGTACACAATGTCCAAAGTTCATGGCAGAAAATGGGTTAATGCACTGTGCACACAGTGCTCTGTTAACATTTTGTCAAATAGAATGAAACGAAAGTTGGCAGTTTTCTTCACATTGCTTTGAATGAATAAAGGCAGCAGCAGAGAGATACAGTACCAGTATGCCCGATATTCACACATTACAACATACAGTGTAATTGAGTCAAAGAATGTTGATCTTTGGATGCATAGACATGGCATTTTACACTGGCACAAACATCACTATGTATTCACCCCTGTGCTGGTGTATTGCAAAGTGTAAAAAGGAGGATTTTACCACAAAAAGATCACACTCGCCTGACTATCGCTGCTCTCCAGTTTCTATATGCTCTTTTATCACATTTCATTTTGATATAATTTCGTATCAGTCTTTACCTCATTTGTCCAAAGTACACTGGAGGACCACATACATTGCATCATCAATTTTATCACACAAGATTCCGTCATATTTTCTTTTCTTTTTTTTTGTTGCTATAAATGCAAATTTCATCAACTTGGTTTTACCATTCGTCACATTTTACTCATATTGCTGAATATTGTGGAGCATGAAAATCACATGGAATGTTCTGAAAACTAGCAGTTTTGCAATCTGTGGCAATAAAGGGAAATGTACAAAGTCAATCTACGCACTGAAAATAAAGGCAGCTGAAACTACTCCTTTTTCAGCAGCTCTATGACAAAGTAGCTTTGATACAGTGAAAATTTATGCAACAAGCTACTTACATTTCACAGCAACTGTTTCAACACAATACATGTGGCATGCAAGCTCTACACTGTAGTCCTAACATATCACATTTTCTTTTTTTCATTCACCTGTTTCTCTGTTCCTAAATCACAGATAACGTCAACTTTCCCGCAATGTCTTGTTTTAACAAGAAGTATCCATCCACCTTCGACAAAGCAATAAATTGGGTTTTCTTCAGGTGAGATCTACATGGATAGCAACACCCGAGTCTTTTAAGACATTTGGAGACTTGCCTGGACTAAAAGAATTGATTTAACAAATATTTCAAAGTAAAAGAAGCATACAATAACCCTGCCGTTGAGTCCAACTTCAGCACCATGACATACCAACACTGACTTTCATATGCATATATACACATGTACACTATATGTATCACTTTGCCAGAGATGCAGTACACAGTTAAAGTATTCCTGCTTCATACTTTCCCCCTAAACTCTGCATAACAGTACATTTAATGCACAGGTTAATAACAATACTGTTTGACAGAAATAAAGACGATAAAGAATCTTCTGGGCACCAAAACATAGCAAAGGCCTTAAAATAATTAAGGAAAAAAAAAAAAGGAGAAAGAAAGATGCACAGAATAATATAGCAACCATCTTTCCATTAACCTACCCTGCATCCCACACAGTGTTTACCTGAACCAGATGCGATATTGATGAAAAAGCACAGGCATCATCCCTTGTATGGTATTCATTTTCAAGCTGTCGATAACAGGTCCAAATATACTCCCTTGGCATTTTGTGATCAGAAGTATTTTGCTGCACAGTTTGTACGTAAACTCACTTTGCATCTGCAATTTTACCATTTCAAGCTTGCTAAAGGCTGTGAAAAATGTACAATGTCGAACAAAAAAGAAAGAAAGAAAATAAAGTACATTACTGTACATGTATGCATGTGTACACTGTATGATCTAAAATGCAATGGAAGGGAAAAAAATCCTCACAACCTGGTCCCGACACCTGAAAATCAGTGATCCCATTTGCGAACAATTTGACCTAAATTCACAAAGTAAGGCAGTTTAAATTAAGCCCATGGATTATGCAAATTTTGTCTTCGTAAAAGTGAGAGACGGATTGCGTACATGAACAGACATCCAATAATGAACGTGTGCTGATATGTGTACGTGAAAGGTATGCCCATTTCACACTTGTTTCAGTCCATGGACTAAATCTAATTCATGGACTTGATATAAACTGCCTGTTTGATTTGGGCCATTATGTCTCACTTGTGGTTAGTGGGGGTTTGCATTATATATTACCAACAGCCGGGTATGAAGTCGTGCTGCACTGCTCCCAGAATGTAAAACGTACACTGTCATTTCTAGAAACTGCAGCACAGCCATTCTCATTTATTTCAATTTATGCCAGTACATGGTTTACACAGCCTACTGTGTTTGCCATGTCCTAGCTTTCGAATTACTTCTTTGAAAAAAAAAAAGGCTGAAGAAAATACATTCAAAAGCTGATTGCATCTGGTGAAATGTAAATGAACAAATTTGGTCAACACAGTAGCATGGCGAATTAAAGTACTCCTTGCACACTTGAGACTTGACTAGAAAGCACCACAGACCACCAAATATGCTGGCTATGTACATGGCATTGATGAAAACATCACCACACGTTAAATAAGTAGAGTACCTTTGTCATAATATTGCTCATCATTATTGTGGTTCAACGGAAGTTATAGTCATTTATAAGTTTTTATCTCTGTTGTTGTTTTTTTCTCGATATAAACAAACTCTGCACACGACACCAACAATTTGTTTTATGACACGCCACTTTATACTGATGCACCAGTTATGATACATGAATATACATACATTTCAACAACATCGATGATGCTAGACAATGGGTTATGCAAGACCCAAGATGGAGAAGTTTTAGCATCTCCCTTGTAGGCCCCCTGAACAGTCACTCTGGAACTAGCACTCCCATGGACAACAGGACCATTTCAGAGACCATCATGCTTTAATTGGTGACAAGTCTCAACAGAAGGAGACTAGAGTGACAACTGTTTCATTGTACACCTGTACTCAAGACATCCAAGACAGAAACAAGACAAAACTGGTAAAAATTGTGTTCCAGGTCCCACTGTCTGATTACAACTACGATTGCAAGCATCAATGGAAAAACCATCAGTTAGCAATTCACTCTTCTGTACTTGGTAGGAATTTTCAATGGCTGTAACAGTCCAACAATTCTACACCGAAGGAAAGTTTAATGTTGCGTACATCACTTTCTAGCAAAAAGAAAATAAGATGAAGGGTTTTCTTCAGTTCTTGTTTTCCCATATACATCCTCTTTCCATGTCACACTGGAGTTCTACTGGACAGATTATGATGCCAGACCTATGTTTGCAGGGCAAGGCTCAAAGGAAAATGCTTGTTTAGGCAAAGTCAAACCACCTTTAACATGCTTACACAGTGAATTCTAGTATTCTCTCAAACTTTAACTAGGTGAATTTAAAAACAACAAAAACAAAGAGCCACAAGACTGACAATAAAACAAATCCAGTACAAAATTGCTTGGCACAATATAAATATTCTTATTTCATTTATTTTATGAGCATCACAGTTGGAATGCATGTTGTTACTAGTGGGTTGATCCTCACAAAGAGAAATATGAAAGAAAGAAAGAAGGTGTAGGTATGTCTAGTGCTAAGTAAACAAATTAAGGACATCAGAGTAAAATTTCATGTGACTAATGAAATCTAGGACATAAATACATTATATTAATTGTATTTAAACATGTGACTGAAAAAAAAATTATAGGATCCTGTGTCACAATCAAAATATCACTCTTCTCTCTTATATTCTATCTAAAGAATTATTACAAAACTTCAGTGTTGCTCTCATTTTTCAGCATGCAAAGTTCACATGAAATACAGAATATCAGCACATACCTGGTATACAGTATTTCAGTATTTCTTTTTCAGCCTACATATTTCATTAGTAGATGAAATTCTCACAGTAAACATAAGTATTTAAGTGTGACATATCAGAATCACTCTCCAACAGTGATTCACATCCACAATTATTTAATGCTCAAATCATCATTTTGTCATCAACCTAACGAGACAGAGTGACATGTAGAGTGAGATTATGTGAAAGTGCCAAAATTTAAAACAAAAACAAAAACAAAACAAAACACACAGAACATCTTTCCCACATGAGGAATGTGCACATGCGTTACGTCATTGTTCCTAAGACAGGCCAATACAAAATGGATGTACGTGTATCTATGATTGCGTAATCTGGAGCGGGCATTCCTTGATCACTACTGAACACCATCAACTAATTGTTCAAAGGATTTTAAGTATTTGCTAACACAACCTTACACAGTCTAGTGTCTAAAAATCAATACATATTCTATGAAAAATCAAGTTCATTGTCAGATATGCATTTTTCTTTAACGATGCCTAGTAAAATTGCACTGAAGACTAATGCTGTATAACCATGATAGAAAAGATACATCGTTCAGTAGTGTGTGAAGCACCTACTTCTACTTCTGCAATTCCACTGTCCACTGTTACACTCGATTCCTGATAAGTTAGTGTGTTAGTAGTAAACGATGGCAGCACACACTGTTCACATGTGACAGTGTCAAGAAGGAAATTGGGCGGAAGGATGGTCTCCTTCACCTAAAACAGAGGGGCAGTACTGGAAGAGGCAAAGAGTATTGGTGATTTCAGAAGTGTGCCTATTGGCTGGATACAAAGAATACATTTGCAGACTACTATAAACATCCATCTTTGAAGTGTGAACTGAACTACCACGGCAATACCATGCCATATTCAACTTTTCATACTTCTATCTATCTTCAATCCTCTGTGCTAGGCAGTTGGGTACAGATTGCAATTTTGAGATGTCCTACGTGGCATGTCTCCAGCCCCCAAAATGAAAATTTGCACAGGCATGCTGTGAGAAGGGTGAGAAATGGAATAGACCTGTGCATGCTGACACATGGCTCAATATGAAAAGTTTTCACGCTACAGTAATGAGCATTCATGTTACAGAATGGCAGCTTCTCATGAGTAGACGATGTGCCAAGTCTCCACTTTTGCATCGTCATCAATCATCACAGACCTTTCAACATGGGGCCACATCAGACAAGAACACACATACATACATACATACATACAAACATACATACATACATACATACACACATTCACACATACGTACATACATACATAGATGCATATGTACATACATAATATAACCTGGCAAAGCCAGCACAATGCTATTCTGTGAGAAACCCAGTGAAGCACCAAGCCTGGATACAACAAGCCGCCTTCATACGGCGCTGAAGTCCACAGCTTCACTGTCTTGTCGTAGGACCCTGAGACAATCTTGCTGTTGTTGAACTGGAGGCAAGTGACACCGTCGCTATGGTGACGGAGTGTGACTATCCTCTCCCAGTCTCGATGTTCACACCTTCAAGGTGCGGTCATCGGCAGCACTCACAATCCTCCAGCTGTCTGCCTGGAGACATCTACACAGACAGACAGACATGACAGGAAATATTTGAGGACTGTTACTGGATGAAAACAACCTTCTTCGAAAAACACACACACACCACAAACTAATAAAAACAAGGCAAGTGCCATAATGTGTCTCACCCATTCGCGTACAAGAAATTGTACGCGAATGGGATATAACAGATAAAAACAGAGATATAACAGATAAAACATTTATGGCAAAAAAGAAATGTGCCATAAAAACTTTAACATTGAGCCCTTAAAGTTCGTTGACCCCTGCCTGTGACCTTTGACCTTGTGGTGACCATCCACTCCCAAGAGACATCTACCATCCAAGTCCGGTAACAAACAGACCTACCGATCAAAAGTTATGATCCATAATAGAAATACGCCATAAAAACTTAACATTGGGCTCTAAAAGTTTGTTGACCCATGCTTTTGACCTTGTGGTGACCATCCACTCCCCAAGGGACATCTACCATCCAAGTTTGGTCACAAATGGAGTTATGGATCAAAAGTTATGACCCATAATAGAAACGTGCCATAAAACTTAACATTGGGCTCTTAAAGTTTGTTGACCCCTGCCTGTGACCTTTGACATTGTGGTCACCATCCACTTCCCAAGGGACATCTACCATCCAAGTTTGGTATTAAATGGACCTATGGATCAAAAGTTATGACCCATAATAGAAACGCGCCATAAATACTTAACATTGGGCTCTTAAAGTTTGTTGACCCCTGCCTGTGACCTTTGACCTTGTGGTGACCATCCACTCCCAAAGGGGCATTTACCATCCAAGTTCAGTATTAAACGGACTTATGGATCAAAAGTCATGACCCATAACAGACACACGCCATAAAAACTTAACATTGGGCCTAAAGTTCATTGACCCCTGCCTGTGAGCTTTGACCTTGAGGTGACCTTCATATATGGTAAAATGTGAAACTTTGTACGACCCCTCTTCCCTCGAAGTTTGATTGCAATTGAAGCCCAGGGTAAAGAGTTATTGAAGTTTTTGTAGCGTTACGGACAGACGACGGACAGACGGACGACGGACAGACGACAGACGGACGGACGGACGGACGACGGACGGACAGACGCCGCAGGCGATCCCTTAGTCTCCCCTTACCTCTGGTGGGCTCGACAAAAACTATTCATGAAACTCTCTTTATTCAATATCCTTGCATTATCAAATGACCATTTATACCTTTACAATTGTCAAAATAACTTGTACTTCATTAAAAGTACTGATTCTATCAGCATTTTTACTGCTCATGGCAATGATCATGACAATGATATTGATAATCCCAGCAATCATTATCACAGTCTATTCAAAGCTTAGTCGCACGTCAGTCATCATAATGGAAAGTTGCTGTCATTAAAGACAAATTATCAGATGTCACAGCATGCCATGAAAGCACTAATAGAGAGAGAGAGAAAAAGATATATGATGTGCAAGCAAAACAATGGCGCAATGCAATCCACAGGCGAACTACAGAAATACCACTTCAGAAATTTACAACTGGTACGTGTAGTAGGCTTTCCTTAGGGGACTCTCCAACACACATACACACACACACACACACACACATACACATACATAGGCCCTACACACATACACATACGCTTTTAAATAGACACAAGATATATAGGGGAGAATCTGAAAGAAGGAATCAATAGTGACTTCCCCATTCCACTGACCTTACAACCCCTGTGTGACCCTCGGCATTCACCCAGTCGATCGTGCTGGTGGACTCGCCAGTCTTGAGGTCCCAGAACTTCAGGTTGCTGTCCAGGGAGCCGCTGATGATCTTGCTGGCGTCAAATTGCAGGCAGGTAACTGAATTCTGGTGACCAGTCAGGGTGCGAACACACACCCCTTCAGCAAGGCTCCAAATCTAAACACATGCCATGATGGATAAGGATATGTACTCAGGGGTAAGAAAAATAAAAGTTAATTTATATTTCATATGTCATTAGTTATACAATCTCTAAATTGCTTTAAAAAAAAACAAAAACAAAAATGGAGAGTTCACTTCAGGAACAGAAGTTGTGTACCATGATAAAAATTATTTTACTCTTTTGATCTCAAAATACTCCAAAATAATTCATTATCCTGGCAAATCGCATCAGCCCGACAGATTTCTTGGTACATCCTTTCGCTATCTTGCAGGCAAATTCTAAACGGTGAAAGACAAATTTTGAGCTCTTCTGAGAACTATGTTTTAGCTTTAAAAGGATCTCGACATGTAATTCAAAGTCCACTGCCGATAACTCACCTTGATGCTCTTATCTGCCGAACCCGAGACAATCTTGGTGTCATCAAATTGGAGGCAAATGACAGCACCCTGATGACCCCTGCCAACCAGAAAGAAAACCGAAAGTAATCAACTAAATGAAGACAGAGTCAATCAATCAATCTTCAATCTCTTTCTCATCCCCTCTCAATGTCACTCCTGCCCTTGCTACTACTTTGACTTATGTACTATCACTGCCCCAACAGTTATCACTTCTTCTTTTTCCCCCTTCTTCTTTCCATCTCACCTTATATTTCCTCTTTTTCTCTTCTTTCATGTATCATTATCATTGTAATCACTGTTTAATAACATATACGAACACTACTACTACTATTACACCACTGCCATTACTATTGTAATTTTATGATTAATACTATCACAACTGTACTACTTACTCCATGTCACCAGGATTACTATAAGCCGTACCAATATGCTTTTCTTGTTTTCATTCTTTTGTCTATTATTTGTGCATTCAACTGTGACGGCATTGAAGCCTTGTAATGACAAACTCTTGCAGACAAGTGAATTGTCTGTAAACACAAATAGAAACTTTCAGTGGCAAACTAGCTGAAGCTGTCCATTCACCTACTGGCACTCCTTAAAGCCAAACAGTAATTAGATAGCTTGCTAGCTTAAATGCCCAACAAGCATTCACATTGAAGCCTTTGTTACTGCAATAACATTCATTTTTAATGATTTGATGGATATTTAAAAGCCAATGTGTCAAAAGCAAACATCAAAGACTCGCTGATTTATAGCCGACTCACCTCAGGGTCACTCTGCACTGACCAGTGCGGATGTCCCAGACCTTGAGTGTCCTGTCATATGATCCACTGACCACTTTCTCGTCGTCCACCTGAAGGCAGCGGACTGTGTCATCATGTCCGACCATGGTAACCCTGCACGCAATGCTGGACCAGCTACTTTGCATCGATAAATCCCAGACCTGGGGGCCGTTCAAAAAAAAAAATGTGCCATCAAAGTGGTAGTTCTTTTGATTTCCACTGTCAAATTTCTGCTTAAGCTCAGTTCTTGCATAGATTTGTATGACATTCAATATAAAAGCAACACTGGATTCAAAGCCTTTACAGTAAACAGTTCATGGCAAACTAATGACAAGCAACCTTGACTTCACTCGCACACAAGAATGTACTCATCTAGTGAATAATACTCGCATTTTGATGGACTACTTTTCCAATCATGAAGGTACATATGGGGATGACAGGCTATTGCTATTTACCTACACCAGTACCGTGGTATTTCCAAATTGCTATGTTTAATCAGTATGTCTTGCAATCAAAAATAGGCATTCATCCAATCGAAGTCTTCCTTGGGGATGAGTATTTTATGACCATTGCAAATTTTCTAAATCTCGCCCATCAATCAACAAATTATTTCCAATGAAGCAGGGAGAGGGGTCAGCACACTCACCTTGATGGTGCAGTCTGTAGAGCCACTGACCAGACGATTTCCTTCTAGGTGCAGGCATCGCACAGTCCCAGAGTGACCGACAAGTGTCTGAACTGACCAGGGAGAATTGGTGCGAATGTTCCACACCTTATCAGGGCAAAATCATACACGATCGGTCATTTTAACTAAGTATCATTCATCTTAACATGCACAACTACTGCTTGTATCACATAGTTTTATAGTGATTAGTAATTGAATAATGATTTTTGTGAGCTGGTTAAATTTAAAACAGAGAACCACAGCAAGAAAATGAAGTTCTATCATTTTTCAAGAAGTAAAGTTCACAAGTTCAGGTTTGGCATGTTCTTGATTTTGCAAACGACAGTTGACTTGTATAACTCACGAGACTAAAACCATTGTAAAATGTGTGCCATTCACAGCATATTGATTGTGGGTTGATTAAAAAACTAGATATATAGCTACGGCGACTGATATGCCTCCGCCATAATGCATGGTTCTCCTAATAGGTCTACAGTACAATGTCTTGGCAATGTGTGATGACAGTTTCACACAATTGGCAAAATATTAAAATGACAGGTTTGACACAAATGTGCTGAATGTTCACTTTCCTAGAACTAGGTTCAATTGGATGAATGATTAAAATGTCAGAGTGCAGGTATTTGGGGAACTGATGATTTTTACTTGACTTTTGACCCTTTTATAAGTTTATGCATTGAGTAATTTTCAAGGTATTGAGAAAAAGTATAATTTCAGTATCAAATGGGAAAATAGCATTATCTAAACCTGGCCTTTGACCTTTGACCTCACAGTTCCAAAGAGAATCACTGTTAGGTTGAACATGCATAAATATGTAAGTTTCATGATGATACCTTGAGTTACTTTTGAGATATGGAGGAAAAAGTGCAATTCAGCACTTTCACTTGACCTTTGACCTTTTGACCTTTTACCTTTTGGCAAGAAACTTCCCACAGAATATATATTGAGTAATACATGTATATAATACATCAAGTTAAAAAAAAAAAAAAAACCCTTCAGGCATTGCATAAATATAAGGAAAGTAGTGATATTTTGAGGAGTTGACCTTGACCTTTGACCCCCTGACCTCTGAACCATGACCCCCAACTTCCCTAGATAATCACTGCCCATTGGAACAAGCATATATACTAAGTTCCATGAAGATACCTTGAACCATTTGCGAGATATGGAGAAAAACATGAATTTTCAACCTTTTTTTCACAAAATAACCTGTGACCATTGACCTTTGACCCCGTGACCCTAAAATCCAAACAAAGTACTATCCCCCCAGGATATACCCTCATACCAAGTTTGATGTAAAACCACCCCACGGTTCTTGAGATATCGACAAAAACAAAACAGGACGGACGTACGGACGGACGGACGGACAACTCGAAAACATAATGCCTCCGGCCACTTCGTTGGCGGAGGCATAAAAAGATAGATACAAAGCAAATCATGGTTATGTCAGCAGCATTCTCAGTCACTCACTTTTCACATTATTCCATGAGACACAGATTAAATTTTATAGCCAGCATTCTCACTTTCATAGGAGATATTATGGGTGTGCAGTACCGATGTATTTTCTCTTCACATTGGTACTGGCTTTTGGTTTCTCTCACTTCAAACTTTGTGGGCATAAAACTGCGATACAAATATTATGTAAAAAGAAAAATGGAAAACTGTAACATCATAGAAGTTTCCTCACATTTTTTCCCATCCAAACAGGGGAAAATTAACGCAAAACAATAAAAATCATGATATAAAAGGGTTTGAATTTATATTAAAACATGTTGTTTCAGTTTGTTTGCCTTCAATTGCTCATAAGTATATATCCTGAATGGACACACTGTTTAAAGGAGCAAAAGTAAAATGCAAATACATTGACTAATTCAGGAATCAGATGAGATATGAAATACATTCATACATGTAAATTAGCCATTTGAAATACTGTATACGCCGAATATTTCGTGAGGTTTTTATTTTCGCAAATTTTGCGAGTCAGTCGCTATTTGCGAAATTAAAGACACGCAAAAAATATTGACTCTGTTCCTGATGTGAATGTGACGTGTGTACACTTCTCCAGTCAGTACAAAGAAATCTCTTTGGTTTAGTATAGGACTCCACGATCGCAAATTTAACCACTCGCGAAATTGTCAGGAATTCCTGATTTGTGCAAATTTGGACTTGCGAAATACATAACGTATACAGTACACAAGTACAATATGAAGGCCCAAACAGATAAATGGATAAACGGGGAAAAAAAAGAAAAAAAAGAGAAAAAAACGATGCATAGATACATAAGAAGATAATGTACTCATCGTAAGGAGGAGGGGTCAACCAACTAATGACAATCAGACCTTGATGGTTTTATCAGATGACCCACTGACGATCCTGGTGTCATCAAACTGGACACAAGATATGCCCTGGGTGTGTCCCTCAAAAGTGCGCACAGTGCACAGTCCCTTCAGCCAATTCCGTCTCAACCTGTACCGCTCTGCAAACACCCTTTTCCACTGTGGAAATACAATTCATAATCATATAAAACAGTTGCGCAATTGCCACTCGTATATATTCTGAATTCATCTGACCTTTTGTGCAGAGTCAGAAATAGCCTCTTTTTTTTTTTCCAATGGTCGTGTTAGATCAACATAAAACACGGAACTCAAACATCCTGTATGCAAAGTGTTGAACAAACAATATATTGTAATAATGTAAGAAAACTACACCAGAGAGATTGATTTCACTGATCTACCCAGCCTGCACACCAAAGTAAATATTGCCTGTATTGCACAAGCAACTTTTTCTTGTGTCTGTTTTTATGCAGCTGGGTGACATTTGCTCTAGATACTGTTTTCAAAGCTGGAATCACTCATGCTTGCCAAGATAGAGGAAATGGTTGCTGGGAAACTTCCTGACACAATATGGTTCTCATGAGCTGTGAACAATACCCAGTGTGTTCGTTCACCTCTATACAGTCTACATTCAACTACTAAAGCATTGTCTGTAGTTCATGCAGCGCTAGGAAATTGTGTTTCATGATAGTCTGGGCATTTCAAATAATGACACAACATCTTTCTTTTTTTTACTATATTTTTTTCACGTTGGCCATAATGAGAGCTAACAGTTCTGTATGGTCTCACGGTGATCATATCACACTTGGGCAGTCCCATTACTACATCCTGATAATGCAATACAGAGGCTACCAATCATATTCACAATATGTGGATCTGCGTTTACATTACATGGGGAGTATCTTATACGTAAATGGAGATTTTATGTAATGTAATGAATATTTACAAATATTAAATATCCATGCAAAACACGAAAGTGATTGTATTCACTACAGTCATGTCTGAGTGAATTTGTGCCTGTGTTTTGCATGACCCTGGCTAGATGAATGCATAACCAACACCAGGTTGTTTGCTGCTCTCAAAAACTGTTGCAGGGACTATGATCAGGTAACCACTGGTTGTGTCAGACAGGCACATGATGTGTTGGAAAACAATAAAAGGGGTTTTGCAGCAGGTAAAATATTTTCGGCCACTGCGCAGCATGATAGAAGTTTCACTTAAGTGCAATGACCTGTACGCACCTGTATGCAAGAGCCCATGTGGTTGATCATTTGCTTGTGCTCCTCGACCTGAGAAAGCCGCCACTTCTGCTCCAGACAGAGCTGCCTCCAGAGGTTAGAGTCCTCCGCCAGCTCCCTCCAGGCCCGATTCACACCGGCACACCGGCACAAGCTCACTGGAGAGATGAGATCAATTACAACATAATCAGAGATGGGAGGGAATGACTAAATGTGCCCACAGGTTTTCTTTGTTTCTTTTTACATCAATAACAATATGCCAAAGACTAACTCATCATTAATGTGTAGTATGAGCAGTAAAAACATTTTCATCAAGCATAACAGCATAGCACATGTACTTTTGACAATTTACATGTTCCTTCGCTAAGACTCAACAGTTCGCTTCACAAAGGTTTCACATGTTTCATGAAAGGTTAGTTCAAATCAAATCCACGGCGTAAATGTAGTTTGTGGTCTAAAAGAAGTGTGAAACACAATGGAAAGCATAAGATACAATTGTAAGCACACCAATCACAACATTAATTTACTACTGGACCTCACGTCAGTGCAAGCAATGAATCAAGTGTGTACAAGGTTGTATATGTTTATGCAATCAACACATTTACATAAACCATGGTCTACAATTAAACCACCTTACAGTGAATTTTGGCAAAAATGAGGAAACTAATCTCTTGTTCGCTGTCTGAAATCAAAGCATGTAAATTAACTTTGCAGTCATATCTAGCTTTGTATCCACTGGTTTTATTCGCTACTCACCTGGATCTAGACAGTAAAGGATTTTCAGTGACAGCTGAGTGGGTAACCAGGACAACAGGTCCTGGCAATTGTGAGGGCAGTGCTGATGCAAGATGGGTTCCATGGTAACCGACAGCATATGCATCTGCGGAAGATCACATTCCTCCTGTTGATATCAAAAATGAAAAACCCACAAGTGTTTAGAATGAAGTGCTCAGCATTGATTGAATAAGGCAGTACAGCAAAAATGAAAGGGATGTTTTAAAAATGGAGGGGGAAAAAAAGAGCAGTAAAACAGTCTTGCAGGTAAGTTTGAGCATGTGATTTTAAATGACATTTGACTTTAGCATGTGACCTCAATTTAAGCCCAGTTTGTACAGTGTTCCAGTGTTCACCCCACGTTCCTCCAAGATGATCATCTAGTACAAACACTGGTTAATATCCATTATCAAAACACAAGGTAAGGTGTGAGGTAACATTTATTATCATTATCATTACTACTTTCATTATTATTTATTCTTTGGCAACCTCCTTGTCTGTCAGGGCAGCCAAAAGTCTGTTAATTACAGTGACCAGTAGACCTCGCCACTCAGGCAGAAGCTACTTTTGTGTGTTTGACCACTTCATCAGGATTTCTCCCAACTCTTCCTGAAAGAAGTGAAGTGGGTTCTTTTACATGTATAGGTTACGTTGTATGTGCATAAGTTTTATATGCAGCAGAGTTCAAATTCACTCCAAAAATTTGAAATCTAATGTACAAGGGAATCTCTGGTGCTGCAGTGCAAGAAATCATACAATATGTTACCATGCCATATCAAGTTTTTAGCTGTGTGGCACATGTCATTTCTAGACATCTTAATTTTTCACACTGAAAGTGAGTTTTAGCCAATTTATACAGTAAGCAACCAATGTACTGGTAGGGTTTTTTTTTCTTTCTATTTGATTGTTGGTACTCACTTAAGTCTATAACTGTAATGAAAGAGATTAAGCCAGTTCTTATGATTCTAAATATCTTTGTTGAATGGGCAATTCTAAGCATGTGAGCAATATGTGTAAAAAACCTATTCCAGTAGTGACGGTAATGACAATTATACTGTGGAATATCGCTCATGAAATTTGACGTTAAGTCATTCTATATGCTGCCAAAGACAGCAAAATAAATAAATAAATAAATAAATATAAAACAAACAAACAAACAAACAAACAAACAAATAAATAAATAAATAAATAAATAAATAAATAAATAAATAATAGGTAAACAAATAAAAACAAAAAAACTTACCACAAGTCTTTTCATCATAATGTTCTTCTGTTGGTCATTGAACTCACCAAACCATTCCAGAATTGTCTACACGAATAAGATAAGAGCATGGAACACACATTAAAAAAAAACACTGCACAAATACAAGGTAAGCACCAAGGATACAACACCTCCTATATCACAGACACTACTCGTGACCAAGTAGACAGTGATTTATGTTGTCCCATACACTCTTGTTGAGTTATATCTTCTGAATAGTGATGAATAGTGTACTGCAAATAATGGCCACTGAAACTGTTGAAGGAGCAACACATCATCTCATGACATCTAAATTCAAGGACTATGCTGAACAGGACAGGCCAACTTTCATTTCCTACTCAACAGAATAATTTACAGCTACAGTACAAACTTCATTTCTAATTTTTTTAATGGTTAGTGCACGAGATGATGTATCTAAACTAAAATGTAACCTATAGAAGAGTGAATTTCAGGGAAGGAAGCATAAAGTCATGAACCAACTTTAATTATGAGTTACACAAGTCATTTTCAAGTATGAAATTCACCTGCCATGACACAAAATGTGGATATTCCAATTACATGATTATAAATTCACATAATACACAATGTAGCTCTTCATTTGTTTTACATAAGAAATATCACCAATTTACCTATTTAAAAGAACAGATCATCAATAGAGGTCTAGCAAACAACCATATACTGTATGCACTGCTTGTTACTACTCCAATTTATGCATATATTCTACATATTTGGTATCTATCTTTTATAGAGTCACTTGACATTCCATGTATTACACATGAGTGCTTAGACTTGTACAGAGGCATTATTTCTTGGACAGAAAGTGATCCAACTGAAGAAAAGCCACAGTGCACCCATGGTTTTGTTTGTTCAGAATCATACATTGTATTTGTATGAAAGATATTTTTTGCTACTTTCATATGTAGCAATACAAAAATCAGTTGATCATCATGACTACATCACTGCTGGTGAAAATACTTCAAAACATGGATGCTTCCATCAAAATTCAAAATTTTGAAAGACCTAGTCAAATCTGCCTCACCTCCATCCTCTCCTTAAAGACTGGTCCAGAAACCCTGTCCTTCCAGGAAGCAATCTGCTTGCCACACTTTGATTTTTCCTTGCTCTCACGCTCAGAGCCATTTCGTTCATCTATTGTCCTCTCCTGGTCGCAAAACAGCGGAATGCTTCTAGATAAGCCCTTGACGTCATGCATGACGGCGCTGTGAAGCATGTCCAAGGATCGGTTCGCCCTCAAGGCTGCCTTCTCCTCCTCAGTGCACTCCATAGTGGAAATCCTCATGTCGTACATAGCACTCCCTGGACGTTCACTGTGGAGGGACACTGACTTTGTCATGAGAGGCCCCTGCACCGAGTTGCGTTTCCACAAGTTCTTCCCACGCGGGGATGAGGACGGAGACTGAATGGCCTTGGGCAGTTGGAACATGCTCCCTGGCCCGGCCAATCGTAGACTCATGCGCAGGGGACACGATCTGTTCCTTGGCCAACTCCCAGATGCCCAGCTGCCATTGCCACGACGACAGCAACAACAAGCAGGACAATGGCAACAGTCCTCGGAGACATCATTCAAGTTTCTGGGTCCTTCATGACCACATCCAACAGAATATGAGTCTGAGTGTCTACAAGTCACAGAATTACACTGGCCTCTCTTCTTTCTCATTTGCACTGATTGGTCAGTTTGCAACATGTACTGGGCAGGGCGAAACATCGCCTTGACAGCACTAGGTCGAACACAGTGTTGATACACAACCTCACTGTTGTCAGGGGGCTTGTATCGGTTTTTCTTTCCCTTGGTTAACCTGATAGCAGTCTCATGGATCGCCAGATCGCCTTCACTGGAAGAGCTGCAGTCAGAGAGTTGCTTTTTCCTAGTACTGGGAGACTGATATGAACTTGTCGAGGGCCCATCACTGAGGTCCATATGCTCCGAAGGAAGATCTGCCTCGCCGGCCTCTTCACCAGTTGACGCGAAGTCGCTGTCTCCTTCACGAGAGCTCCTGGTTCTTCGCGCTAGCCGAGCCACCCGGTCCCACACTCGGGATTTGGACTTTGCTCGCTTGTTTAGGGGCCTTGCAGGGACTCCTTCTGAGTCACTGGAGCCAACATTTGAGTTGTCCCGTCCATCCATGGTGATCAAGGTCTCTTTTAAGCTCAGTGACACGTTATACAACCCTGCAGCATTAAAAAGTATGAACATAATAATTTATAAAAAATATTTTTACAAATGTATTCATGACAGATATTTGAATACATTTTTTATATGAAAATTTCTCTGCTAACCTATACTTGAAGCAACTGCAGCCATCATACAACACGCAGCTCCTTTTATACTGCATCCTTTTAACACAGCACTTTCTTTTAGAACTCAGTTTTATGTGACATTAAACAAATAAAATCTAAAAAGGTACATTTAAAGCATGCCATTAATCATATATAAAACAAGGAAAAGTAGAAATTACGCGGTGCGTAACATATGTCCCCGCCGGAAGTAGCATTTTGTAACAAAATGTGCAATATAGGTAAAAAATCAAGGTCAAAGGTCAAAGAAGTCAAAGGTCAAAATTCTGTGTAGAAGTTTTGAAGCCCTCACCTAGTGCCATCACATAAAGCAAATGGAATCGAAATTGGGTTAGAAATGGCGAAGGAGTAGCATTTTGTAGCCAATGTACAATATAGGTCAAAAATCAAGGTCAAAGGTCAAAGAAGACAAAGGTCAAAATTCTGTGTACAAGTTTTGAAGCCCTCACCTAGTGCTATCACATAAAGCAAACGGAATCGAAATCGGGTTAGAAATGGCGAAGGAGTAGCATTCTGTAGCAAAATGCACAATAAAGGTCAAAAATCAAGGTCAAAGGTCAAAGAAGTCAAAGGTCAAAATTCTGTGTAGAAGTTTTGAAGCCCTCAACTAGTGCCATCATATAAAGCAAACGGAATCGAAATCGGGTTAAAAATGGCGAAGGAGTAGCATTTCGTAGCAAAATGTACAATATAGGTCAAAAATCAAGGTCAAAGGTCAAAGAAGTCAAAGGTCAAAATTCTGTGTAGAAGTTTTGAAGCCCTCACCTAGTGCCATCACATAAAGCAAACGGAATCGAAATCGGGTTAGAAATGGCGAAGGAGTAGCATTTTGTAGCAAAATGTACAATATAGGTCAAAAAATCAAGGTCAAAGGTCAAAGAAGTCAAAGGTCAAAATTCTGTGTAGAAGTTTTGAAGCCCTCACCTAGTGCCATCACATAAAGCAAACGGAATCGAAATCGGGTTAGAAATGGCGAAGGAGTAGCATTTTGTAGCAAAATGTACAATACAGGTCAAAAATCAAGGTCAAAGGTCAAAGAAGTCAAAGGTCAAAATTCTGTGTAGAAGTTTTGAAGCCCTCACCTAGTGCCATCACATAAAGCAAACGGAATCGAAATCGGGTTAGAAATGGCGAAGGAGTAGCATTTTGTAGCAAAATGTACAATATAGGTCAAAGGTCAAGGTCAAAGGTCACGACTGAAATTCTGTGTAGAAGTTTCAAAGCTCCCATGTAGTGCTATCATATAAAGCAAACAGAATCAAAATTGGCTAATAAATGACAGAGAAGTAGCAAATTGAAGATTTTGATCACACACGGACGCACACACGGACACACGGACACACGGACACACGGACGGACGGACAGACGGACGGACGGACACACGGACACACACACGTACGGAGCCCGTTTCATAGTCCCCTGCTCGAACTCGTTCGGCGGGGACAAAAAAAGAGAATATCATGATGAAGGACATGTGAGCACTTTAAAAGGTATTTCCACACCATGGAATGTTCAAGATGACTATAATAGATAGAGCAGAATGAGACAGACAAAATGGCAGCAGTGTTGTCAAACTTCCATCTAATATCATAAATTAAATGTATGGAGTTTTTTAGATAACAAGGAAAAGTAGAAATTACGCGGTGCGTTATATATGTCCCCGCCGAAAGTAGCATTTTGTAGCAAAATGTACAATACAGGTCACAGGTCAAAAATCAAGGTCAAAGGTCAAAGAAGTCAAAGGTCAAAATTCTGTGTAGAAGTTTTGAAGCCCTTACCTAGTGCCATCACATAAAGCAAACGGAATCGAAATCGGGTTAGAAATGGCAAAGGAGTAGCATTTTGTAGCCAATGTAAAATATAGGTCAAAAATCAAGGTTAAAGGTCAAAAAAGTTAAAGGTCAAAATTCTGTGTAACAGTTTTGAAGCCCTCATGTACTTGTAGTGCCATCACATAAAGCAAAGGGAATAGAAATCGGGTTAGAAATGGCAAAGGAGTAGCATTTTGTAGCAAAACGTACAATACAGGTCAAAAATCAAGGTCAAAGGTCAAAGAAGTCAAAGGTCAAAATTCTGTGTACAAATTTTGAAGCCCTCACCTAGTGCCATCACATAAAGCAATCGGAATCGAAATCGGGTTAGAAATGGCGAAGGAGTAGCATTTTGAAGCCAATGTACAATATAGGTCAAAAATCAAAGTCAAAGGTCAAAGAAGTTAAAGGTCAAAATTCTGTGTAACAGTTTTGAAGCCCTCACCTAGTGCCATCACATAAAGCAAACGGAAACGAAATTGGGTTAGAAATGGCGAAGGAGTAGCATTTTGTAGCAAATGTACAATACAGGTCAAAGGTCAAGGTCAAAGGTCACAACTGAAATTCTGTGTTAGAGTTTCAAAGCTCCCATGTAGTGCTCTCATATAAAGCAAACAATCAAAATTGGCTTATAAATGACAGAGAAGTAGCAAATTGAACATTTTGATCACACACGGACGCACACACGGACACACGGACAGACGGACACACACACGTACGGAGCCCGTTTCATAGTCCCCTGCTCGAACTCGTTCGGCGGGGACAAAAATGTTTTCACTGCTGATATTGATAGGTGAGGCTATGACTAGTATGACTCTGAGATCTCATCAGATTTACAAAGCTCTTAAAACTATGATTTGTGCCACAAAAAAAAATCATAACAAAACTAGAGAAGCATTCTGAGAACGCAGACCTCCACCACCAAGCTCATTCCACCACTGATCTTGTTTTTCCACAGAGATTACGGATTTTCACCCATTTGTATGGGTATGCATGCTGAAAATCACTTGATTTCCTGGCAATATAGAAGCCTTTCGTTACGTCATCAACTTCCAGCTGTACAGCGTGCCTTGCCTCACCAGAAACTACATGTACAGCACACACTTTAGTACGCATACAAGTATGAATACCTCAAAAATGCACAGCTTGAACTCACAAGTTCATTGGCTGTACCTGCGAAAATATTGAAAATCCTTCAAAAAATCCACAAAAATTCCCGGATCACTACCAAAATTTAATCATCTGTTACTTGTGTCATTCTCAACCTTTCCTGTAAGTTTCATCCAAATCCTTTCACAACATTTGGATTTATTTTGCACACATCCAAACCAACAAACACACAAACCAATGCCGATGAAAACATAACCTCCTCCCTTGGCGGAGGTAACAGTGCAACAAAAAGGATTACAAGCTTTAAAGTTATGATATCATGGTTTAAAAAAAAGAAGGAAATTCAGTGAAGATTTGTGAGATCAAGCTACATGACACTTTATCATTCATAGGGACATTTACCGTAACTAAACATATAAAAATATACACGTAGACAGTCGATACACCTCTATGCCCTAGTCCTCATCTACAATGTAGCATGCCTGGTGGTAAAAATAAATCAAAACCAAAACATAGTTTGCAGAGGGACTCAAATTCATCTTCCACCATTTGGAATTTGCTTGCAATACATCAAAAGGGTGTACCAAGAAACTTGTTTAGCCAAAATGATTTGCCAGGATACATGTATTGAGTTATTTTGGAGTATTTTGAGATCAAAGGTGTAAACAATTAGATCATAGTACATAACTTTAATACTGAAGAGCCGTTACCATTCAGTAGTATGTACATAATGTAGGTAGAACATTACGCGATGATTGATCGTGTATTTCACACATTTAATATGCATTAGCACACATGTATGTGTAGTGTACATGTACATTTTAGAGCAAAATTCAAGTTCCGCAGGCATGGCATATATGAGAACTATGTACACTGTAATGTATTTTAACTTTAAAATACAGATCTAGCAACACCAGGCATCATATCCAATGCTTATCGCTTGACTCTGGATAGATCTCCGACTATGATAGATCTCTTGGAAATAAAGTTACAGAGTCCTACATTGTAATTCATTGCCCCAATAGGCCCCTCCATTTGTAGAAATTGTAATGGACAGCACAACAGTGGCATTTGGTTGATAATGGTAAAGCCATGTTGTAGATCTACTAGACTAGGCTTGACATTGTAGACCGATAAATCTGTCTCTTGCTCGGTGGCCTGTACAGTCAGTAATACAGTCAGCCCCTTACAACAAACAGATATCTCCCATTCACTCTGCTGTGTAGACTGTGCGATCTATCTGCACACATGCGAGTTCAGCGGTTTGAATGCGGCTGCCGTGTCTTGTGGGAAAGCAGATTTGAATGCCATTTTACCCAATAAAGCACACAAAATAGTGTATAATAGGAATAAATCATGAAAATGGTGGGCTCAACTCGTTGTCCTTGAGACATATAGAATATTACATTTCTACAAGTAGGTCTTCTCTATGTATGCCAATTTTTGTGATCTCTTACATCAGAGAGAATAGAACTGTCTGTTGGTTGTGAGGGGCCGACCATACAGTAACAAGAGGCAGATGGTTAGTGTATCGGTCTACAACATAGGTTTTATGGTTATTACATGTACACTGTATGTAAGGCCTTTATGTCAAGCAGCCCGCCCGTAATTCGACCATGACGTTGTCGTTGTCCAAAATTTGACCGCCCACTACATTGGGTGATTTCAAGTTCGGTGCTAGTGCTAGTGCTAGTGCTAGCCCCCAAATAACAGCACTAAATCGAGCTCCAACACCGACGGTCAGATTAACGAGGCGATACCGATCAAAATTATCGATCACCAGCACTAGGTCTATGCTTCTGCATGTAAAGTTGAATCTATTCATTTGGCATGGGAGGTCGAACTAGAATAGTCCTTGGACAATTTGCTTTGTGCAACATGCAGAAGAAAGAATAAACATAGACCTCAGCTCTAGAGTTAAACTTCTTCTTCTTTTGTTGACTTCCTCCAGTCCTGGAGAACTGCGTTTGATTTGCAGAAAGAAATTTTTAGCGATACACTAATCGTCATGTACTAAGCAATGTGGTCAGGAGTCAAGCCAGAGACAACAGACAAGAATCAACACACACAGTATAAATTTAAACAAAAGCAAAGAGCAGAAATGAGGAAGATACAAGTTTGATCAAGCACAGGGAATAATTTTCAAACTCAAATTTGATTAGCAATTTCAGCTGATGAAAAATGTCTTCAATGTCGATGATACCAGGAAAATTATTTCCTGAAGCAGCAGGTACCCGAGGTATTAAAGAGGTCTCATGAACGAATCACATGCATATCAGTTAAACCTTGACTTGAGTATTGAATGTCCAATCACTGCGCTAATCTAGAACCTTAATGTTAATGCAATGTAAAATGTAATGTTGCGGTCGCCGTACGACTGCATTTTACATGCATGCATACTACAGGCTACACGCACACAATGTGAATACATAGATTTCAGTATTTGGGACCGTGGTTCTGCATCTGACTATTGCTGTGCATACAGTCTGTAGCTGTTTAGTGTAAATTTACGTAGGCCTAGATCCAGTAGGAATCAAGATACAAGCGGATTATAATGAACACATTTAGACAACAACAGAACCTCACCTCCTTTTCTCCATTTATTTGTCCTTCTCTAACTCCGGTTTAGGTGACCTTAATCTTGGGAAGGGTAAATTAGTAGTAAATACACACTGACTAATCGAGTAATACGAGAACATGACGTATCATGCCAGACGATCACGACGAGCTATCTAGCAGTAATATAGTACCGCATCCTTGCTTGGTGGTGGTGGGCATGGATCGGCCGGAGATGTCATGTCGTCACGTCTTGTAGAAACTTATACTGTACTCCACTATGAATCATATACTGATATAGACTGATCCTCCGTAACGTAACGTGACGTAGACAGAGAGCTAGATAGTAGATGTAACAGTAGTGGTGCAGTGGTGCATGTCATGATGTGCATGTGTGTACCAAAAGGCAAAGAGAATCTCTTTGATGTGTGAACACGATACGCATCCCTGGCTAGTAGCTCAACTCAGCTCGCTCACAGCGCGCTCTGGCATCACGATCCATCGAATACCGATCCGCGGTACGGTCAGAGCCCCTAGCTAGTGGTTCTTTGCTGAAAATCACACACACGCACTGGTACGTGCATGCATGCAACGCACTAATACACTTGTAACCCAAAGAGATTATACCACATATACACAAACACAACACAAAAACACAACACGTAAATAGTCTATGTAGCGGCAACATCTTTGAAATGTATCGGTGATACTAAATGACTTGGGGGGGGGGGGGGGGGGCAACAAAAATATAAATCTAGGCGTTTTATTAACCCTTTATTTGTCAATGAGTCAAATGTGCACAAATTTCACACACAAACCTATGGACAGAAAATAAACGTGGCGCGTTAAGAGGGACTGTTGTCGTGTGACGATGGGTAGGGGTGTCGGGGGGGGGGGGGGGGGGGGGGCTGGGGATGTTGTAGCAAGTGATTCACATGCATGTACTTGAACGGCGATGACTCACCCTGCAGCTGAATGTGGGTTACTTTTTATAGAAAATCCATGATGAGGTCATTACCAATACCCCATCCGACTATACACTGCCTTATGCTTCGTGGCGAAAAGGCGTTGAATATCATTATTGTTATTATTTTTTTTATACAAATTGATAATCGTTGGGGTAATTCGTTTGTCCTTCAGTGAAAATGATGACTTCCGATATGAGAGATAACGGCGTGGAATTGATTCACAAGATGAACTTACAGGTTGGCACTCAGCGGCTGCCATTCTGACTTGTCAAATAGGTCAGACATATAATATAATGCATATCACATCAACAACTACAGTATGATATCTCCACGGCCTGTCCAGGATGTCACTATTTGCTCATTAATCAACCTGGTTTATTTATGTGTTATGCGAGTTTTGCGTCCAATGTTTAATGGATTTTGGGGTTTCATTCTCATTTCACTTGTTTTGTGCAATTGTTTGATAAACCATGGACCATGGATAAACTACGGTACGTTCCTTTGGGTGTGGTCAGAATTAAGGGGTCCGAGAGTCAAGTCCAATAATATCGTGTTTGTTTGTTTGCTTTTTTATCATTCAATTTTGTTTCTATTTTCGGGTTTCTTCAGATGTACTTTTGACAAATAAGACGGGCGGCAAGTTCGCATTATTATCCTCTTATACACTGTAAAAACATCGGTGTTAGATTTAACACCATGGGTGTTAAATCTAACACCGATCAAACTTCAATAGAGGACCACACCCACAGGTGTAGAAAATGCACTGTGATGGTGTTGAAAAGTGTTCACCTGACACTTCGTGGTGTTAATTTGACACTGTACTGGTGTTAATTAAAAAATGACACCACATGGTATTGATTTGATATTTGTTGGTGTTAATATCAATGGTTTAACTCCCGTCCAGCTTCAATAAGAGACCACACCAGCTGGTGTTACTGTGGTGTAAATTTATTTTCACATTTTTTCAAAAATCTAGTATTTTGATGTAAAATTCTTGATCGTCTTGTTTTAATTAAAAATCAACAAGAAGTGCAGTTACTAAGAAACTCTTCAAAAAACAGTTTTATATTTGGAAATGACACCGGGAGGTGTTAATTCAACACCATAATGAGCACCGAAAATTTAACACCAGCTCGGTGTTCACTATTTAACACCGGACTTTTTTGCAGTGTAGCAGTCTATATAGAGCAGTGATTCTCAACCTGTTTCATACCGCGGCCAACTTTGGTTGCTTCAGACTAATTTCCTGCGGCAGGCGTGAGTTAGATGATGATGGATGATGATCTTTTTTATTTCATTTTTGGCCGATATGGCGGCCCACCTCACCTGCCAGAGCTTCCACGGCCCACCAGCGCGGCGGGTCGTCCCACCGGTTGTGGAGCACGCGGGCTGTAAATAGTCGGGGCACTTCAAAGAAAACAGAGAATTTTAGCTTCATTATATCCATTATGTTTTAGCCAGCGAAGGTTTGCTCGGTCGGTTTGCTGACTGGTGTTCAGTTAAAGAGGAACGAGTCCAGTGCAGATCAAAGTTAGTCTGAAAAAGGATAGGACATTTTTAAAAACAACATTGGAAAATTTAACAGAATCGGATGAAAAATAAGGAGTTTTTTCGCGAATTTTTCAGTCAATATACGAATATTATATGCAAATGGTGAAGTAATGATGTTATCTCCTCACAACTCTGTCATTAGGCCCCCTATATCGCCACTATAGGCCCGTGATAGTTTGTAAGCATATGAGAACACAAAATGTTGAAATTTCCGGTTTTTAATTCTTGAAAACGTACGTAGTTTTTAGATTTCTCAAAGCGCCGTCTTGTTTTTATCCAGGCTGGCTGTCGGTGGACAACACTGGATCAAAGCAGGAAAGCATGTTCAAAATTTTTTTGTGACGCTTTTGACAGAAACAGGTGCACGAATTAATTAACGAGCGATGAATGTCCATGTGTAGTAGGTCCACGGTCTAACTGGATGAGCAGCATTCTACAAATGCATGAGAACCGACTGTTCTGCAGAAATTAGCAGAACTTCACAGTTTCATAACTTTCCTAATTTTTATCTGATTTTGATCAAAGTTTTCACTGTTGTCATCTACTCATTACATTTTACTCTTTCTTCTCAGACTATACTAAGTCACTCATAACTGGACTGGAATTAGGCCCTTTAACGAGTGTCCTTTAGATATGGAAATTAAAAAGACAAACGTAAAAAAACAAAATCAACGTTAGTCATGTTTGCTCTTCTGGACATCAGGCCATTACAATTTATCATTACTTCTGCATGCTACCAGGTTTTCCCGGCCAATTTCATTGTTTTGTCATTCAATTTCATATTAGAAGCATTCATTTTCGTCAAATTTGCTCAGGTATCAAAATACGATCATTCAAAATTGTTTCGCTTTTATTTTTCGTTCAAATTGACTAATTTGGCAACCAATTTCGCATTTGCGTATTGTAATTCATCGAATGGGCTATATTTTTGAATGGTTATTCAACTTCGTCTCCACCTGTCTCCACCTCTTTCTGAGTATTCAAGTTCAGATATGGGCAAACAAGTTAATTAAAGGAGCATTCAAAACTAGTTAAACCTATACGATGTCCATTAAAAAGTACATTGTGCACCTGTAGGCCCTTGTACTGCGCTTCAAATTGAATGTTGAAAACATCTGTGTTATAGATAGAGATCACACATAATGCTGCAAATGATGAGATCAGAAAGCTGTATGACGATCATAATTAAGATATAGATGCGCATGTCACAATAAAGGTTGTAAACATAGATTTTAAAGACAGCCATGCATGAGATGAAGTATATAGAAACGAGGAGTTTAGAATGAAGTTTAATAACATGTTTAGTAAAAGAAAACAATCTGGATGTTCAAATAAACAAATGCTGATCATGATGATGAAATGTCAGATAAAAAGTACAAGTCACATTCAAAACTAGAGCTGGACAAAATCACTCTTGCCAACATGCATTACGAAAATGAATGCTCAATATTATTGTGAAAATCGCTAAAAACGAATTTAAGCGCGCTCGTTAAGTGCTTATCGAGCGTCGAGCCCATTGCACTAGAATGCACAAACTCGGAAATGCATGCTGCACGAAATTAATTGAATGCTTACATCCGAATTTGAACTTGTGATCAATGATTTGGGTGCCTAAAAACGCATTTAAAAGCATTAGACGTGAAATTGTTTGACTAAAGTCACTACATCGCTTCAAACATACGATTTTGAATGTACATAAAATGAAAATAAATGATATAAATTGACCGGGAAAACCTAATACATGTACTATATAAGACCAGTGTGTATTATTTAATTCTGATGACGATGACAAGCAATAATACCGCACCCTCGCATGTATTATCATCTCAGTGTGCTCTTGCATATTTGAAAGCAAGAGAGAGAGAGAGAGAGAGAGAGAAAGAAAGGGGAGAGGGAGAGAGATGGAAGCGGCACAAAGCAATGGGGAGAGAGACAAGTGTTCGTGTTTGTTGGCGAGTTCCTTGGGCATGTTGGGAAAAAGAGATGAGTGGTTCCTATAGATTTCATGGTGATAGAGGGCGTTTTTGTAACTACTGCAATGTACTCACTGACCTCAGTGAATGTACTCGTTACTTCATATAGCCTTCAATTAGCACAAAACTCAACATACCAATCACCTCGGCTGTTAAAAGTATAAGCCAGTTCGGGGTTCCACTTTGAGCATGAGCAGAAAAAGGTCAATCGTACCAGCAGAGCATGTTGGTTTTTAAATTCACTGAGATAGGCATCTGTGATGTAATGATTATTCAAGCCAGCACATCCACCTGACAGCAAAAGTGGTATCTGACAATATCAGTGAAAAGAGATTGTGAATACATTCAATACAAAATAATGAAATGGATGCTTTCCAAAATGCCAATGGAAGGATCATTCTGGTCACCTGTTCTACACAACTCTATCCTTTGTTTGAACATGACTGATGAATTCCATAAATTGTTACGTTGGGCGAGCTTATGCCTTCTCTGTCGCTTGAAACTAGTGGAGTGCCTATTCAATGAACTGAGAAAGAAGAAAGGTCATTTTGTACCCATGTGCCTTTGAGCTAGCCCCGAACTGGCTAATTGTTTCTTTCTTTCCAAAAAGCCCAGTGCTTTGAACTCTGGAGTGCTTTTATATCATCTCACAACTAGCATAGAGTACTTCAGTACCTAGTATCATTATGTCCATTGCAGTATTACAGTTAGCAAAATAACTGTTTTCCGTGCAGTATTGAATACCAATTAATACACTAACTTGTATCTGAAAATCTTTTTTTTTTTCCAGAGCAAGTACCTAATGAACCCTATTCACCTCACTTGAGCACCAAAAACACCAACAATAATAATGATGATGATGATAATGATAATAATAATGATAACAACAATAATAATAATAATGTTATGTTCTACTATATATGATATACAGATATGAAGAGTGAATTTAAAAACAGATAAATGCTGTTTTCATCAAAATATAGAAAAATTCAATATTTTGAATGATACTGCTCTCATTACATAACAAGATTTTTTTTGGAAAATATTACAATCATCATAATAGGCTGAAGTGGATATTATATATAAATATATAGGCCCTATATTCATATCTCTCTCTCTCTCTCTCTCTCTCTCTCTCTCTCTCTATATATATATATATATATATATATATGTTTCTTAGCAGCTTTGATCTCAAATTGATGAAAGTGCATATATCTGATTTTTGCATTCAACTACTCGGTACTCAAATATATACAGTGTATTTATACAGTCGACCTCGCATACCTCGAATCAGTCGGGACTGAAGAAAATGGTTTGACGTACGCAAACTTCAAGGTATGTGAACGCGAGTTACATAGGAGGGGATACACCAGGAAAAATCAGGACTTTTATTTTGCCCCCGAGTTAAATATTCGGCTAATCCGACGTCGAGGTATGCGAGGTTGACTGTGTACTGTATATAACTCCACCTAAGCCTAAGCGTTATATACTACACAAACATAGGTAATTTGTATGGTTAGCCAGGAATTTGTTGTGGATATTGAGCTTGCTTTGGGTAATGTAAATAAAAAGCACTGTTGACAGTGGTTTCCTTGGGAAATGCACCACTGGTAATATCAAAATGTCCATGTCTTACATGTTTGGGATCATCGTGAGAATGTCACAAATTAAACAATGACTTTGCCTTGTGATGTTCTGGTTGTATACAGCAGCTGAAGTATTCACCTTGTACTATCCACATCATACCGTGAAGAGTTTTTGTCAGCTTTGTGTGAGGTCATATCTTGCACATTCTATCTTGAGGTGATTTGTGTCAGGAGAAAAAGTTGACGTTTGTAAGCTTGGTAGAATTTGAACATAAGAGTGAAAAGATAAGCAATATGTCACAATGGTTGAGGATACTACAGCAGTAGCAGATCATATCACTTTTGATCCTATAGGCATCCCATAAATAACCAATTACATCCACTGCAGGGAACTGGGTACAGAATGTCCAAACTAAAGGACTAAAATGTACCGGTATTTAACTTTCCTAAGTCAATGTAAACTGAATTCTCATTTGAAATTTTGTTACAATTGAACAAATAAACAATAAAAATACAGAGAATGGATAATGTTGCGGCCTGAATTTTTTCTTTGTTGTAATCCAAATTTTGTAATAACCTTGCTCGTTATAATGGGAGTGCACTGTATTAAGCAAAATGGATTACAGTGTACTCCTGTTATAACGAACACGGTTATAACGAAATTCTGGTTACAACGAAGTGAAAATTCAGACCCCAATATCATGCACTCTTTGTTTTTTATTGTTTATTTGTTCGGTTATAACGAAATTTCGATATAATGGAATGAAACTGCCAGTCCCGAAGTCTTTGTTATAATGGGAGTCTACTGTACATAATTTACCAGTTCATTATAGTGCATTCAAATTTGATAATTTGCCTTCTGCCATGAAAATTGTTCACCACCAACCAGAAAAGTATCTCGTAACTTACCTCCTTTGAAATAATATCAATATTGATAATTCTATTTAAAAAAAAGGATGCAAGCTATTTAAAAAAAGAAAGAAAAAAAGTGTACTGTTTTGATAGGAAGTACCAAACAAATTGAATATACCATAAAGTGTGAAGTTATACCATTTATACAAGGTCCTAATAAGGGGCAAAATGGGGGGAAAACACCCAACCAACACCCAACAAACTGGCCTGTTCAAATACACAATGTACATGGCACAACATTCACATAATACTACACTTCCATTCATGCTGTTATATGCTATATGATACTTGTACACTGTACAAACTTTAATCTGGTTGACTCAATCCAACAACAAAAGCAACAGTAATAAATTGACCACTAATAACAGTATGAAATGCCACAAGAATAATATCCAAGGATTGCCTGAAAACAAATCAGCAATATACTGTATGGCTTGCATCACAGACCCTTATAAATATGCCCATTACACTCCAGTACCAGCTAGAGAGCAAGGCATATTTTGCTGATTTTCAATGACTTATAGCAGAGTAGTAGAGACATCATACATCTACGCATACATCTCGAACACCCATTTGCTTGGCAGATCATACAAGGACAATATGCTACAATTACACATTTTGGTTATTTTACAATATATATATGTATATATACATACACAATGAAGACATTTATATTTACAAATGTGTCATGCTTTTTGTATGAAAATGTATCTAAGACTACAAACCACTGAGAATAAATATTTCAGGGGCTCTTAGCGCTAAATATGAAATTTAAAAAAAAGTGTTTTGAAGGTACATATAATGTATGTTTTACACATTACATTATACCACTTATAATGTCTAAGCTCAACTTCAACTGGAACATTTGATTACAACATGGAATCATCTTAACAAATAAGTGATTTTCATTCACATTAGTATTATTATCAAATTAGATTTGGGGGATACAGTAGGTAAAAAAAAAAATCTTTCCCCCTACTCACTGAAACTCTACCGTAAATGGTATTCTTATTCTGGAATAAAACCCAAACAAAACAAAACAGAAGTAAACAAAATATGAAGTACATTGACATGACAAGGGAATGATGCCTGCACCAGAGAAAACGCCTGGAGTTATAAGGAAGAGGGCTCCCTCCATAGACAGTCCATCAGTAGCATGATCAAAGTTCTTGGAAATGCATCATACAAGAAGAGCCTAATATGTGTACATCTTGGTCCTGGGCACATCCTTGTCTTCACACTCCCTGGTCCTGTTGAAGTAGTAGAAGAGGCCATCTTTCCTTTGCAGCTTCTTGATGTAGCCGTTTTCGGGCCATCGGTTTGGCTGGGGATCAAAGCAGATGAGGAGAGCAAAGAGTGAGGACTATGACAGCAACAAAACCATACATGGTCTAAGTATCATTTTGGTGGTAATTGAGGAAGGTATGGAAAAAGATGACAGGACATTGCACATTTGTGGAAACACTATCACATCAATGTCTTCAGCTCTAGTGAAACCAAATCATTTCATCGCAATTATATTGCATTAAGCCATCCATCTGTACTTATGACTGAAAACTTCTCAATAATGATCATGTTGTATAATGAACAATTTGTTTTAATTTTCTTAGAGAGTCTGCAATCCAGTTAATAGATACAGTGGACTCCCGATATAACAAAGTCCTCGGGACCGGCGGCAGTTCTCTTTCGTTATATCAAAATTTCGTTATAACTGAACAAATAAAAAAATGAAAAACATAGAGCTGATGATGTTGCGGCCAGAATCTTTATTTAGCTGTAACCGGAGTGCACTGTATTGTAAAGCAAGATAGATTGGCAGCATGAAAAATGTTCGTGAATTGAAACCAAAGTCCCTTTTTGCAACATGGATTTTTTGGGCATTGATACTGGCATTCAATGCATATAGTGCAGACATGAACTCTAATGTGCATATTAATGTCCTTAATTTTGGCTCTTGCAAAATTTGCGAAATTAAAATGCATACAAACACTTCTGCTTTTACAGTAGATCAAGATATACATTGTACTAAGTAATTGAAAGATTGTGTGTCGTGGCCAAGTGGATAAGAGCGCATGTCTCTGAATGATATGAGGGTGCTATGGGTTTGTGCCCAACCAAGCCTGACATGTTTGCTTTCCAACAAGGCACTTGAATAGGTACCCGAGAATGTCAATGTCGGTTGATCAGCATGTGCGCTAAGGACTGTAAAATGGCAACTGGCTGGAATGCTCCGTGGGGAGTGGAACGTGTAAGCACTGTCAGGGCTGGTTGGAAATAATGTAGAACCTATCCAGTTTGTACTTCAACAGTCTGTAAAGCATGTATTGAAATTCTTAACAAGATTGAAATGTGATAAAAACTCGCTATTATTATCATCATTATTCTTCAGAGAGAAACAATTGTCACCTCCTAGACGTAAACATGGAAAAATGGATGAAGTTGAAAGGAATGTTAATGGTTCTGTTTTAGACCTACCATTTCTCCTTTGACAGACTTGTACTCAATCTCATCTCTATATCCAGCCAGCTGGAAACGGTAGTTTTCCTCCACTTCCTGTGACCACTGCTTTGGCCGGGTCATTCCCTTGGGCTGCTCTGCAACGGTAGTCATAGTGGGTGAGTTTCTTTAATGGCAAGAGGGTAAAGGTGGTGATGTAATCTGCAAGAGAGAGAGAGAGAGAAATAGCATGTTATAAAATAGATCCTACCGCCAATAGGCCTACAATTTTATGAATTAGAAATAGAAACTTGTAGACTAGAGCCACCTTTCAGTACTACTAGGCTTTCCAAGCAGTGAAATACCTAGTTTAGAAGTCCCAATTTTCTCAGACCTCCAATGGAACAGGCATGCTCACACCACCCTTTATACATTCTTTCGCAGAAACACGAGGATCTCCTCCACTCCATGTGGGACCTAACTGCACCAGCGACCCCAACACGTGCCGCGTAGTGGCGCGGGGTTATGTGGGACCCACATTCAGAAAGGAACATCCGGAAGATCAAGATGTTAGTTGTTACAATTAAAGGAAAGCTGTGAGATTTGTCCTCAACAGGTATCATAATTTAATAGACCGTCTATTCATAATTAACACCTCGTCTGTAAAAGACTTGACCGAAAGATTGGTCTGTATCTGGTCATCGGGGAATGTTCCGCAGAGACTGCATCTGGCTTCACGGATCCCCTCCGTGTCTACGGAGGAGAGCGATAACGTCGAAAACAAAAGACTCCTCCGGACAGACGGATCTTTCTGTCTAGTAAAAGACATGCTTTATGAACTCCAGTGCAGTGGCATTCCCCACAGCAAAGGAGAGAAGCCCTGTGAGGCTGTGTGTTGCTCTTAGTCTTGTCCTCTTCTTAACTTAAGTCGCACAGGCACACGTCACACCACACCACAAACTGCTAATCTCTAGAAATAGACATCATAAGTGACATAACATATAAATTTAAGCCCTGAAAGTAGTCCTTCTTCCCACTAGCTAATCCCAGCCAGTTCCTACGTACTGTCACCTGACAATATTATCTGCCCCATCACAACACTACAGTCTAACGTAATACAACTATACAGATTGTCAGATACAACGTTTTCCGTGGTAGGTTTTATACCACTGCTACCATTGTGAACGGTAAGAAAACTGAACAGGTTGCAGGACTAAGCGAGTGAAAATCCAGAGCACTTATATACGGGTGTGAAGCTGCGGAATTGCAGAATAAATAGGTTTAGACCAAGAAGCTGCTGACACATAAGTAAAACGTACCAATTAAGTCACACTGATGCACGCTGATAATGGCTATATAGTATCAGTTGGTGTTACTTCCGAGGAGACCGACAAGCGAATGAATGAAAATGAGAAAGCAAGTTTGCGACGACGGTGAACATACAGCGCGTGTAGATCCCATGTAAATGTTATGCGGTTGCTTAGCATCCGCATCAATGACACTGATCTCGCATCGTTCAAAAGTCTCGGGTTTGTCGAGATGACAAAGGAATAGGCTTGTAGGACAGTCGTTTTATACTGGTAATCCCATTTTATTGACACACAAAATGGTCAAACACTGGGTGATAAACTCTAATTTCTCATGGGTGGAGAAAGGTGAGAGAGGGGATCAATGTGCTGTGAGTCATGACAACATCACAATACAACATTTCGATTTTTTTTTTTAAAGTTCAAATCTTGTTGTTCTCTCATTACAATGGATCTGTTACTATTATGATTTAAACATTGAGTCATCGTTCCTTATACTGTAGTGTGTGAGGCTGGAGAACGGGTATTGATGATCTTGAATAGTTCCTCCGGTGAATGGAGCTAAGAAGGGGGAAAAATAAGAACTATTGATGATTATTACCTTTACGAGGGAGTTTTGCGAGGCAATTCCGGTTGTTATTTTGCAGGGTTAAAGGTCAGGAGTTGTTATTTTGCAGGGTTAAAGGTCAGCAGTCAATATGCTTTTTCGCCACGTCGCTGCGTAACAGTAACAGTATGTGCAAACAGTGCAATCTTCCGGTTTGGGGAGGTGGGAAGAGAAAGAGTGGAATCTCTCTCTCCACCTCCCTGCTTTAAACGTAAACATTCCGATCGACCACGAAAAGAAAACATTCCAGGACGTCCAGGGTGTCAGTTACACGCACCGCAGAAGAACGCTGATAAATCATGTCATACAAGGTCGACCACTTACAGCAGCACTAGGCAATGACTAGTCCATTTGTGATCAGTAATTGCACAGTGACCATCAGTTTTACAACTCTCAAACTTTAAACAGAGAAGTAAAAATAAAATGTAAGAACGTTCAGAAGTTTGAAGTTTGCCCGTTACAACTACATGTATCTTTGAAGTTGGAGTTGAATGATATACATGCAATTATTCAACATATTGATGGTGTATACAGGTAGTCAAATGTGGCTTGATCTGTGTCATATATAGTGTATAGCCGTATTTACATATTTTCTTAATTTCCCTAGGGGGATAGGTAATAATTATGATATTGACTGGCCTTTCTTTCGGGAGGTACCAGATAAATATTGCCCGCACTGAAAACATATTGCCCTCGTCTTCGACTCGGGCAATATGCTTTCAGTTTGGGCAATATTTTCTGGTACCTCCCTCAGGGCCAGTCAATATTATATAAATGTTATTATTTCCAGGGGAGAATCCAGGATTTCTGTTAATGGGGGGGGGGGGAGGGGAGGATAAGCTGCCAAAGATGGCTTCTTTTAGAATAAAAATCTAAAGGGGGTGCATGCGCCCCTTTCATTTTTCTTTATATTTCTTTTGTTTTAACCCCCCCCCCCCAAAAAAAATAAATAAATAAAAAATAAATAAATAAATAAATAAAGGGGGGGGGGCCTGTGCACCCCCAGGATCGGCCACTGATTTCTACAAAGAAAACAAAACAGAATAAAAATGTTCACAACGTGGTGAGAAGACGCCAAGAAAATCGTAATCATCAAAACATGATGGAATTTAGTCGTAGTTCTAATTCGAATAAATTACACAGACTCTGCCCCGGTGTAAGATTCGTACTCTCTAAAAAAAAATCGAGTGAAAATATTCACTCCTAAAAGAGTGAATACAAAAAAGAGTGAATTTAGAGTAAAATTGGAGTGAATTTTGGGTGAAAATGTTAATTTTCACTCGCTTCAATAGAGTGACCTCAGGGATCACTCTAAAATCTTCGAGTGATCCCTGAGGTCATTCCAAAATGAGTGAAAATGAACATTTTCACTCAAAATTCACTCCAATTTCACTCTAAATTCACTCTTTTTTGTATTCACTCTTTTAAGAGTGAATATTTTCACTCGATTTTTTTTAGAGAGTAGTCCCTTATGCTGCAGGTTACTAAGTATTATAGGTTACAGCTCGTTATTCCGAAGGTTCGTTATTCCGAAGGCTCTTTATTCCTAAGATTCGTTATTCCGAAGGTTCATTGTTCCGAATTTCATTTTCGGATTAACAGATCTTCGGAATAACGAACCTTCGGAATAACGCCACAAATTTTCGGATTAGCGAACCCTTTTTCATTTTCGGATTAACGAACCTCTAGGTATAGGGAATTTGCGTGTTTCGGATTAACGACCCTTCGGAGCAACGAACCTTCGGAATAGCGAACCTTCGGAATAACGAACAGCACCCGTATCATATTGCCCATCAAAATTGCATTTTCACCCATGCAGCTTGTCAGCTGCTTGGTGATGGCGTTAGTGTCCTATCCTGTGTTAGGATTAATTCAAGAACCGGTCTATTATACGCAGTGGTTTACTGGTAGGCCATTGGTTGAGGTGAGGAGTCAGCAATTGATTCATATCTTCAATTTTTCGAATTTTTCCCACTTGTCTACATGGAAGCCGGAATGTTTAAAGGGACTGTACAGTACTGGTTGAGGTGGGTATTAGTGAGATAATGAGAAACCTCTTGTGAAATATGAAAGAGCATGTAATTTCAAGAAGGATTCAACGTTTATTTGATGAAAATTGGTTTTCAAATGGCTAAGATATCAAAAAAAGTGATAATAATAAAAGGCGACATGCCACAACTCACTAGGATCTCTTTGTTTTAACTTGTTTTTGAATATCTCAGCCATTTCAAAACCGATTTTCATCAAATAAACTTTAGAATTGCATGCTCTTTGGCATCTCATAATAGAGTGGTTCCTGAATATCTCGCAAAACGTTAAAAGCTAAATCCTCACCTCGACCAGAACTGTACACACCCTAACTCTAAAATTATGTCGTATTCACATTCCCGTGTCAAAATTGCTATTTGAGCAACAGTTACTGCCATATAGTGTGCAGGATGTGGTTACTTGTTGAAATGTTCTCATTTTATCACACTCATAAATATAATATGTCAGAAGAATCTTCTGTACCCCCCGAGTATTAATGTTCATTCTCTTTTGTTTATCCTTACTTTTGGTCTTTATTGTACCCGTGCTCCTCATCCTGTTCCCCACACTAGGCTTTTGTTGGGACTTACACTCAACAAGCTTTGCTTTTCAGGAGGTTCCATCGTATTTCTCTTTGCATCCTTTACTTTAATTGAAAATGACACATCGACTGCTATGTATTATGTTTGTATTCCTATTTCTTTTTGTATATCAAGCTGGACATTCTGTATCATTATATTTTGTTATACTGTATATCATGTATTTTCCATCGAAAAATACGAAAATAAAATTGAAATTGACATTGAAATGAGTAAAAGAACGGTTGATGAAATGCTGCATATCAATCTGTTATTTTAAGGAAAAATACAGACACAAGGGATTGCAATAAAATAATGTAATATGAGGATCGCAGGGCAAAGATCTTAATTCTTTTCAATGTATCATGGATTTTCAGAGTACTATAGTATATGAAAGATGCATACAATTATTGAAGAGTCCTATTCATCAGAAGCATCACTTCCCATTATCGGGTTAAAAAGTCTGTCTATTACCCAACAGCGACCTCAGCGGAAAACACTATAATGATTACAAAATCACTCACTTATACACGATTATAGTGACAAAAGCGCTTGGTGGGTGCCAATTGATGAGAAAGACGAATTGCGTATATATTGACAATATATTGTCAATATTATATATTATTATTATCATTATTATTATTGTTATTATTATTATTATCATTATTATTATTATCATTATTATTATTATCATTATAATTATTATCATTATTATTGTCAATATATTGACAATATATAGTCATTCCGGCAAGATATGGTTATAGATTTAGACATGTCATGTGGCGGATCCAGGGTGCTTGTTAACCCCGTCGCGGGGCGCTGTAACACAGTAACAGTACGTATTTGTCCGTATGGGGTCGCTGCTGCGGTTAGGTGCTTGTCAGCTGATTAAAACCAGAAGTGGCACCAGAAATACTTTGTGTGTGTGTGTGTGTGTGTGTTGGTGTGTGTGTGTGTGTGTGTGTGTGTGTGTGTGTGTGTGTGTGTGTGTGTGTGTGTGGTGTCCCCTCCCCTTTACAGAATTCCTTGACCCGCCCGTGATGTATACCGATTTCTTCGGGTGGATCTGTCTTACCCAAGGGATCCGTTACCCCTATCTCATACTCTCCCTTATACTTTTGTACCTGTAAAATGACATCAAGAAAGAGAACTTTATATCGAGATTTGATTATGATGTTGTCAGGTATAATGTGGAGACGATTATCTCATAGACCTTAAACGGAATCGCGCTGCTCACACTTTGGCTTTGAAGGCTTCGAGATATCTTGTTTGTTTATTGTCATTTTATTTGTTCCAATGTTCTTGTATTTAATTTTCCTTTGGTCGTTTGTTGGTTACAGCGCCATATATAAGCATCATTTTTGACGAACTTAAGCGCTTTAAAAGAGGCCACAATATACCATTATTGTTATTTATCATTTAAAGGATACGGTATCATGTAGAAATGAGGATTGGGCTTTTCTTTTTGCGAGATACCAAGAAACCACCTATGAAATAGTACAGAGGATACCATTCGAAGAGGAATTCAAAGTTTATGAAAATTGTTTTCGGAATTGTCAGACATCCAAAATCAAAGTAAAACAAAACGATCGTAAAGGTGGGTCCCACCTCTTTATTATACGTCAAGGATCACTCTGTTTTGGATATCTCAGCCATTTCCAAACCAATTTTAATCAAATAAATGTTGAATTCCTTTTAGAATTATATGCTCCTTTATATTTCATAAGGAGTCTTTCATTATCACACACACACACACACACACACACACACACACACATGTTAGAAACCTGGGTCCCGTTGCATAAAACTTTTTTAGCAACCTTAAAAATTCAGGTTGGGATTTGCCCAACCTGAATTTTTTAAGGTTGCTAACTTAAGAATGTAAAATCTGTTAAAACTCTGGTTGGGAGCTTCCAACCGGAATTTTGTGATTTCAACCGGAAAAAAATCTGGTTGGAGTTTTATACAACGGGCCCCTGAAGTTAGGTCTCAACCAAAACTAGGGCCCAATAATAGATTTGTACGATCATTTTAAGTGGGTAAACAAAAGGAATAAAAAATGCACCCCTTTAATTTTGAAACCATCTTTGGCAGCCGATGCAGAAAATTGTGCTGAAGCCCTTTTATATATTTATTTATTTATTTGGATTTATTCATCTATTTATTTATTCATTCATTCATTTATTTTTTGCTTGCCAACCGATGAAACCCAGAAGTGGAATGAGAAACGAAAAAAATGCGTTTATGTTGTTTGTTTCAGTATTTTGCTCGTCAGCAGATAAAACCCGGAAGTGGCACCCTCATATTTTTGGCTCCCCCCCCCCCCCTCTTTCGGAATTTCTGGATTCGCCCCTGTTTCTTCCTTTTCATCTACACGATGATATCTAGATTTATTTATTCATGTATTGCTTATAGAAACATACTTATACAGGATTAAAAAACGATCGGCTGAAAGCTGTTTTACATCGAAGTTCTGTGTAAAACAATGCAATTTCCTGCACAGGGGATACTGTAAAAAAAAAAAGAAAAAAAGAAAAAAGAAAAGTAAATCCACGTTTATATACTAAGGAGGTGGAAGCGACCTCTCTGGTTTCTGTTCACTGGAACATCTTACCAGGTATCGCTGCTGCACAGTTATGATATAAGTTTATTTCTTTGTTTTGTTTCATTGATTTGCTCCCTACTTTGATATGCATGCACAATACGGATATTTTTTATTTTTCTATTCTTATTTATTTTATTTATTTTTTTTACAATTGTCAACTACACTGTACATTGGCTGTGACTGAAAGAAAGTCATTGAAAAGGTTCGGAAAAAATGTGAACATGCTTGGTGAAAAGGAGTTTATGTAATACCTCCTCCTTGGTAAGGTACATGATATGTACATGTCTGTGATAACGACTCATCTGCACATTTCTTTTTCTACGTGTATTTTTTAAAATTTGTTTCTGTTTATCTATTTTTGTATACCGTGGGTGATTCAGATCCTCAGGGCACGCAAGTTCGCTGCGTGTTCTGTCATGCCGCATCCTGCGTGAACCTGCCATCAGCAGCTTCATGAACAAGCTGGTGCCGCCCCCGCCCCGCCTCGCCACAACGATGCACGGCCTAAAAACCTACGCTACTGCGTACGCATTGCTCAAATTGCACCGGCTAACAACCCGTACACTACATGTCAATACACGACACTCCATCCATCCACAACCTAGGTTTAAAAACCCGAGGCGTTCGTTGAGCGCTGTCAGTCGGCTTCTCACTGTCTATCGAAATTTCCGACAATTTTTTTTGACGTCGCCCGCAACTTCGCAAGACCAGACAAAGCACTAAAGGTCTAAAGTCACCTTGCATCATCATCGATGAAACAAGGCTCTGGCGGATGTGTTTATCTTCATCATCTCAGAGACTGAGGTCAACGTCAAGATCACGAACGCAACGCGGCTAGCATCTTTATAGCAATCACTTGTGTTACGTGCAGGGCCAGGCCAGGGCCAAGCGAGGGGCACTGACACTGTATTATGCGTATGGGACTAAGGAGTTATCATCGTTATCGCCAGCTTATTCAGACTCAGAGTGCAACGCAACGCAGCACAGCTCATTCAGCAACGTTTTACTGTTTGCACAAAGTTATATCATCATCAGTGATCATAATATAGGTCTACTCAGTAGTCCGGACCTGAAACTTGGGAGGAGTCTCGCTCGGAGTCTCCTCAAATGCTCCGGGGCGATCCGCGGTCCGGATCCCAATCACCTGTGCCTGTGGGCTGTGTATGCACGTACATTGTACATGCAGCCGTTTGCGGAATCTTGGCATTGACTGTTTTGTACATTACAGTTATTGACTCAGTCAAGCCCAAGGTCCCAGGCAAGGAGGTGGTGGTTTGGTGGCCGTGCTTTGCCGAGTCCGAGGATACTGGGTTCAAAGACTTCCAAGTGAAGTAGATCTATCTAGTTTTTCGACTTGATCTACATGTAAATTTTACGCGCTCTAGAGAAAGTGAAACTTCTATTCTAACTTGATTACTAATTTACTAGTGCAGTGGAGTGGAGTCTAGGTCTTGGAGAGCGTGTTTCATCATGGCAGGTTCATCTGATGCATGTTTTGGCAACTGCCTTCTGTTGACAGACTCTTACAAGGTGGGCTCACAGTTGATCTAGATTAGATATTTATCAGTAGTGAATAGAATAAATTTTACTGCCATACCGTAGTTATGCCTTATGCCGATTATGGGTAAACTCGGCATAGCGGGTAAACTCGGCCCCCAGCGCATGCATCATAGATAGAACAACGTGCGCGCTGGGGGCCGAGTTGACCCGTACTGCTATGCCGAGTTTACCGTACCCATAACTACGGTACTGGTACTGTGCAGCTGTGGTGTAGCTTGTAGGCTGCTAAACATTCATTTATAAATTATTTAAACATTCAAGTGAAAATGAATTTTATTTTTTTTTGTTAACCATATGCAACTGGAACATAAATTTCAGTGAAATGCATGCTTCTGTCTGTTTTTACAAAAGAGTTATGTACCTTACCTGTTGTGTCAGAGCCTCACAGAGCTAGAGCTGAGTGCTCTACTAGCTACTTAGTACTACACCCAACATGCTCAAGTGTGCTGGGTACTTGACATGTATACCTAGCCCCACCAGCGACTGGGCTGTGTATACTAGTAGTTTTAGCATGGAGCGTCTCTGTTAGTAGCTCCATGGTTTTAGTATATCATAAAACGTGACCGTACCCTTGCAATTCACCCAAAGAATTAAGAGCATACTTTTGACTTACAGTGTGTAAATCATTGATCATTTCCACTGTCATTTGATGATGAACTGAATGAGATATTTAAAGTGTAAATACTTATGATACTTGTCAGATGTAAACATGAACCAATTCATGGAAACTAAAACTGCTCAGATGTGTTAGAATCTTATTTTCTCTTGCATTCCTGCACTATGTTGGTCAGTTTTGAGGAGTAACATGTTCTATGGCTATTTAGAGGAATATTTTTTTTTCTTTACTGAAAGTGAAAGGAAAAAGGTTTTTAGGTTTTCTGAGCTGCTCATAATGGCCAATAACAGCAGGAGTAAAACTCTCTATTGGTTTATAAAAGAGGAAAAAGGTAACAGAGTTCTGAATTCTTTGAATCATAAAAAAATAAGGCACTTCCATGGCCATGGTGGGTTTGGTAATTTCAACAATAAGACAGATTTTTGGTTTGAAAGTGATTAGAAATAAACAGAGGTTCAGCAACTGCAACATCAAGTGAAATATCCACTTCTTCGCCTGCAGGTCACTCATCACAGACAGTATCCCGATGGAATCTCTCTTGTCTACTCCTACTTTGAGTGTCGGGGTGGGAAGTTCCCCGAAGTCGTCTTCTTCGGCCTCCAGTACATCTTGAAGAGGTGGCTCTGCGGACCAGTCATCACTGCCGAGAAAATTGCAGAGGCAAAGGACTTTTACAAGCTGCACTTTGGCGCCAATGTGTTCAATGAAGAGGGCTGGACGTACATCCTAGAGGTAAGACACCTCAATGTTTGTTTGCTGCTTTATGTTTATTTCTTTTGTTCAAGTGTACTTCTGTCATCTCATAAACAGAGCAAAATTGAGGGTTGAAATGAAGAAGAGAAGAAATTAAACTCCCCCTCCTCTCCCTTTTCTCAGATTGGAAAAGTGATGAACATAACAGGTACGGTAAATGCCATATTTTGGAGTGGCTTAATAGGTTTGACTTTTTTGTGAATTGCCTGAAATGTTCAAAATTTACAGCATTACTAAATATTGCCCCCTCCTGACCAGAGAAAAGGCAATGCTTACCTTGTATTTCTCTGTTGTGATCGTGGTTTTCAGTTGCAAATTTTATCTCTCTTATTGCAAAATTATGATATATATACACGTACCATGTCTGTTTATGAATCAGAATGGTAATGGATAGAGTCAAGTAATTGCATGCCTTGTGAGCATAGGTCCCAGCTAAGAGAAGGTGCAAATAGGTTCTTTTTGCTAGAAGACAATAGGGGTGTGTATTATTACACATAATTTTAGGTATTTACTTATGATTGATACTAGCGATATTACTGATATCACTGATTGATGTCTCTGTAATTTATGATCCAATAGATGTTGCTTTTCTTCCTTATTTTTTAAAGCAACTAGAAAGATGATTACCCCACATTTTGTGCATAGTTTTTGTGCACCATGCAATCTTCTTGTGTTCTGTCTTGAAATATCAACTTATTCTTTAAGTAAATCTCTTCTTTTTATTTTATCTCTGCCTCCACCCTGAATTGTCATATATAAACATTATTTAACCACATTTAGAAGAGAGGAAAAACTAAAGTTGCACATTAAGTTTCAACAGCCTTCGTTCAATTGTTTGCACTGCACATCATTCCCTTTGACAGAAACATGGAGGTTACCTTCCACTCCGTATCAAGGCAGTTCCAGAGGGGACGGTGGTTCCATACAAGAATGTCCTCTTCACAGTGGAGAACACAGATCCTCAGGTCCCATGGCTCACAAACTGGTTTGAGGTATGTTTCAAGGTTCATTAATCTCTGGGTGAGGCCACTGTGCTCAATCATAATGCACTAATCTGCAGAAGAATGAGGTTCTTTGGTTAGCTATAGCAATGAAAGGTTTCACATTTTCTTTCATACTTATGTATGCTTTATAGTGGTATTTTTTATTTTTAAAAAAATATATTTCTGCAGTGTTAGAGTGGTTTTACCTGACTCCTTTCACCTTGCTGAATTTCTGAATAACTTATTCCATGCTTCATAAAAGTGGGATTGTGATGAAACTATCAGTACACACATAGTTTTCTCTAGTGTACTCAAGGGTAATGCAAAGAATCAACACAGTGTTATGATGCACATTTTTATTTACTTGAATATTTTCGTGATCAATTCATGTGCAATTTGCCATCAATGAGGTGGAAACATTTGTTTCTAGTGCTAACGTGATAACCATCGATTTGATAACGTCTGAGTACAGGGTCATATAATTTATCTGCTAATATACCTGACCTACCCTGTGTATGTTGAGTACATCCTTAGACCTTAAAGGGTGTGTACAGTTCTGGTCGAGGTGTAGATTTAGCTTTTAACATTTTGCGAGATATTCAGAAACCACTCTATGAGGTGTAAGGGGGAATGCAGTTCTAAGGGGTATAAAAGTTTATTTGATGAAAATCGGTTTCGAAATGGCTGAGATATCCAAAAACAAGGTGAAACAAAGAGATCCTAATAAAGTTGTGGCATGTCGCCTTTTATTATTACCACTTTTTTGGATATCTCAGCCATTTGAAAACCAATTTTCATCAAATAAACATTGAATCCTTCTTAAAATTACATGCTCTTTCATATTTCATAAGAGGCTTTTCATTTTCTCACTTAGGAATGTTCAAAACATGAATCCCTACCTCAACCAGTACTGTACAGTCCCTTTAATGCATTGCAATTGAGAATATCAACTAAAGTTTTAACGGTTGCGTGGAAAATGTGAAAAGACCTTTAAGGCTGTGTAGGATTGCACATGACACACGTCAAGGAGAGGACATTGGGAATTATAGCTCATTTAGTTGGTTTTCTGCCACCAGAAGGCAGGGGAGAGAGAAAAATGTTTTACAATGCTGTTTTGTTGAAGTTTCATAACAGAATGAATGGTACAAAGAAAGGATGCATTATAATGAAAAAGAGAAGAAAGTAATTTTTACTGAGGTTTCGTGCCAGGTGGGTGCATGCAAGATGGGAATTTTAGGCTATTGTGAACAGGCACTGCAGTATTGAATTATTGCCTTTTTTGTAATTATAAAGGGACATAGTTATGTATGTGACCTGAAATTGTTTTCATCTCCTGTTGCTCACCTACATTTTATGTTCCATCCCACCAGACAATCCTGGTCCAAGTGTGGTATCCTATCACCGTGGCCACGAACTCCAGGGCGCAGAAGGAGCTTATAGCTCGCTTCTTGAACGAAACAGCAGACAACATGGATGGTCTTGTCTTCAAACTCCACGACTTTGGATTCAGGGGTGTGCCATGTGTAGAGGTGAGTGGTAGATATGTGCAGATGATTTGTTTTTGTTTTGTTTTTCCAGGATGCATCTCTCAAATAATTTCTGTACCAACCAGGTAGTGCCAGCCATTAGAGTCTTCAGTATGTCACCCACAATTGCATCCAATGTGGACAATAGACATGTAATTGAATGTAAATTGCCCGATATGCTATAGAATCGTGATGTTTTTGTTTTTTGTTTTTATTTTTTGTGCAATATATTACCACAGAACGGTGTTTGCCTGTAATAAGTGTGTTTACAATCTAACTTGTCAGCTACTTTCACAGGATTCTCTGTACATCTCTTGAATTGTTCAATTTAAAAATGAGAATTTAGAGATTAAGGAAAGTGTGAGAAAGGTTACAGGTAAAGTTTGGTGTATAAACACCAATGTAGTGACAATCATGAGCAACATTTGAGTACCATTTGTGACAGTCACATGCAAAAGTTGGTGTAGTACCATCAGATGAGACTGCTGGAGTTCCAATACCATAACACCCCCCCCCCCAAAAAAAAAAACAAAACAACAACAACAACAACAACAAAACAAACAAACACACTGGCATGAAAGCTTGACCATCAGACAGGAAGACTCCTCTGAATCCAAGCGAATTCACATAATTATGTGTGTGATTTCGCGGTCATCCTCCATTGTATTCTTTTTGCTGCATCGTGGATAAGATTGTTGCCATGCTGACTCGTATTTGTTTGGTTTTGCTTCTTTCTTTGTTGGCCTACCAAGACGGCAGGCATTGGTGGTGCGGCCCACCTGGTGAACTTCCAGGGAACAGACACACTAGCCGGCATCATAATGGCCAGGACATACTACAGCTGTCAGATGGCCGGCAACTCCATCCCGGCAGCCGAGCACAGGTATAGACCGAAACTGAAAACAAACAAAGAAACAAACAAAGCAAAAGCAAATCCAAAAAATGGCTTCAGTAATACATTGTTTTGTGTTAGATATGTGACCGTGCACCTTAAAACGAACATAAAGTCGCACACATTGATTTTGCGTGAGGACTGAAAATAAGTGAAATGGGTCAACCTACCCGAACTTGATTTTTTCATATTTTCTGAAAGAGCGGGTCTTCTTTTACATTATGCTAAAATTTGGTATCATAAAACGGGCAGGAAAGTTTGTTTTTTTAGCAGTTTATCTCGAACATTTTTGGTAGAATAGTGTGATTAGGTGTGTCTTTAGAATCCCTTTTTCATTTCTGAAAAACCTTGTCCACACTCTTCACTTTCAACTCTAATAACTTTTGAAAGGATAGTGCTACTGCTTTGAAAGTTAGCATTAATTATGGACAGAATGTGTTAATGAGGCATGCTTAATTTCAGTTTAATCTGATAATCCCTTCATTGTTGTTGCTCTGGTGGTTTACTTCCTATTTTTTGTCCCATTCATCGCACAGCCAGCACGGTTTGGTAAAGATTAAGCGCTTGAATAGACACTGTACTTCAGAGCCTCTTTTCTCAGTCCACACTTTTCGTGAGTTTGTGCTTTCTTTCCAATATTTAGCTAGGTTAGGAGGGTCCGTTTGTTTTGAGTTATGCATCATTTTAAAGCTTAAAGTCTCCTCTTTCAGAATATGATCTTAACTAAAAATTTATGTCTGGTGACTTTTTGTTTGTTTTGAGGTGCAGGGTCACATATACATATCTGTTTTGTATGTTTATTTCAGAAGCCATAGGAATAGAGGACCGCTGATAATAATATTGCATCAGGAACAGCAAAATAGGAAGCAGCATGATTTGCTCGTATGTATTTGAGTTTTATTGTTTTTATTCTGCTGTTGTGTTGTCACTTGTATTGGAATAATTTACTTGGATGATCTTGCAGCACCATCACATCCTGGGGCAAGGAGGGTGAGAAAGAGGCCTTCAAGAACATGCTGGACCAGTTCCCCACCGGTCTCGTGGCCGTGGTCTCGGACAGCTACGACGTCTACCACGCCTGTGAGACGGTCTGGGGCAAGGAGCTGAGGGAGCAAGTGGTCAAGAGGGGAGAGACGGGGTCCATCCTGGTCATCCGGCCAGACTCTGGAGAACCCACTGAAGTGGTCATCAAGGTATGGTCATTATCATCACCGATACCGTACAATGGACAAGAGTGGAATCCAGCAGGAAACTAGCCAAGACATACATGCTCTTAAATAGAATTACCTTGCAGTATATTATATCATCCTCTCATGAAATCATATGAATTTAATATGAAATCAATGTTATGTTCTCTTCTGATTTATTCATATATTGTGAATAAAGCAATGGAGACCCAACAAGCAAGCACCTTTAAGACACAGATGGACAGGCACACTTGCACACACATACACACACAAACATACAAAGTAACAGTTATACTAAATTAGGAAATGAGATATTGAAACAGAAGCTGGTAGGATGATACAGTATGTCTTAGAGATGCAAATGGGATAGGGAACAAATTAAGAATAGTGCCTGTGCCTATGAATACAAGATCTGAGCCTGTAGTGTTATATGCTGGTTCTGATGTGCCGATTTAGCTGAAGCTGAAATCAGGGTTATATCTGTGTGACCTCGGGTCCACAAATGTTTGTGAATTTTGGTTTGTTTGTTTGTTTGTTTTTTTCCAAAAAAAAAAAAATCCCCCTTAAAATCCCCATGCATGATTTCAGACAAGGAAGCAAGTGCAACACATCAAATAGGAAATCCTTCTGTCTTCCTTGTGAATCTCCCTTTTTAGAATGATTCAACAACAAGGTCAAAGTCTCCTCTATGTTGAACACATCAAACCCAATATTGTATAATTTGCTCACTTTTTCTCGTAACCCTAGATTAATTTTGATGAATTTACAATCCTCATGAAGTAATAGCAGCAGGCTGAAATGTGCCAATTGACAGAGTAAATTGTGAAATCACTTATTGGTCTATGCAAATCTGGTGGTATGACAGTCACTTCAGTTGACAGCATGCCCCAGGTATTTTTTCGTTGTTGGTGTTTTCTTTTTGTCTCAAAGAGTGTCTGATTTGGTACCTCCAGAATGTAGGTGGTCATAACTGATTCATTCATGGAGTTCACTCTTACCTTATTCACCCACATGAGCAATATTTTGGTTCAGGTATGACACATGTGCATGGACTGGATTGCACTGAAATGCTCACACATGCAGATTTGTACACTCAACTCAACAATATAAGACTCGGGTTGTAACCACTGACAAATTGGCAGGTGTCCAACGTAGAACATGTCATGTTTGAGGCTTCCCAGAGCATACATGGGTTCTGGTTTGTTTCGCTGAAGATATGAGCTTGACACAAATATTTTTTAACACTTTCACTTTCAACTGTCTTTTGTGTCAAGATCTTGAATATCCTGGAGGGAGTCTTCGGCTCTTCCAAGAACTCCAAGGGTTACAAGATGCTGCCTCCGTACCTGAGGGTGATCCAGGGCGACGGGATCAACTACGAGATGATCGACGCCATCCTGACGCGCATGAAGGAGCAGGGGTGGAGCGCAGAGAACCTGACCTTTGGCAGCGGAGGTTCGCTGCTCCAGAAGCACAACAGGGACACACAGAAGTGTGCCTACAAGTGCAGCTTTTGCATCATTGATGGCGAACCGGTGAGTATGAATTGACGGAAAAGACCTCCAGTAGCTGTTGGTAGCAGCTGGAGCAGTAGTAGTAGTAGTAGAAGTAGTAGTAGTAGTAGTAGTAGTAGTAGTAGAGTAGTAGCAGTAATAGTGGTAGTAGACATAAAAGTATTGATTATGATAGTATCTATAGTGATAATGATAATAATAATGATAGTAGTCTATTAATAATGATAATAATGATGATGATAATTATTGTAATGATAATAATAATAATAATAATAAGAAGAAGAAGAAGAAGAAGAAGAAGAAGAAGAAGAAGAAGAAGGAGAAGAAGAAGAAGAAAAAGAAGAGGAATGGTAGTAATAATAATAATGATCATCTTCATCATCATCACCATCATCTTTGTCATCATCAAAATAGCAATAGTAATATTGACAATAGTAATACCTTTGTTATCATCATAGTAGATTGTATAGCATGTGACATTAATATTCCAGTCAAGTCTATTCTCTATGTTATCATTGGTATCACTATGACCCTTCCAAACCACCTCAGAGGAATGTGTTCAAGGAGCCCATCACAGACCCAGGCAAGAAATCCAAGAAAGGCCGCCTCTCGTTGCAGGTGGAGAACGGGAGGATGGTGACGATCGAAGAGGGCAAAGGCGATGTCCACAAGGTAAGACGCAATCTTCAACAACTCCTGGTTGGATGTTACGAGGCCTATATATTAATCTGGAAACTGTTTTCCTGTTTCAAGCTCCTTCCACAAGTACAACTTAGTAGACAGCATCCATACCAGCCTCTGTGAATCTTGTGTCTGTCAGACATTTTTTTGACTCATGACAGTTCTGTCAGGCCTTCATTTTTAATGTCTTGATAAATTTGTCATCATACAAACAAGTTTTCCCGACAAATTCAAATTACCTTTTTCCATTTTTTTTTTTTTGTGAGAGAACAGCTTTATACTCAAATATTGCTTGTTGTCTATCATGCTGACTGTCTTATTGTCATTGGCATCCCTTGTCCATGCTGAAAGAAGGAGGTGAAAAAGAGAAAGTCTCCTGACAGGGAGAATGATGAATATTGAAACAGAATTCCATCTATTTTTTAAAGAAAAGGACAAAACAAGGAAGCACAGAGTGTTTCAAGCCAGATAGGCAGTGAGCAATAGAAGTGAGTAGCAGTCATCTGGGCTTTGGCGCGATTAAGGAAAATCCATAACAACTTGTAATGGGCGCAAACATGTCCATAGAAATAGATATGAAAGGACCAGGATTGCGAATATGTGCAAGCAAGGCACAAATAAATCACCTGGCAATGATCAGCTCATCATGGCTTCTATTGATGCGCTCCTTCCTCATTTAATACAGGATCTTCTAGAGCTGGTGTTTGAGAATGGGGAGCTGGTGAAGGAGCACACCTTTGACGAGATTCGTCAGCGGGCAGAGATCGAGCTGGTCAAGGAGGCCGTGCGGAGCAAGAACAAGAACAAGATCTTCCAGAAGTAGGCCTCCCTCGGGGAATGTCTGGAAGTCTGGCATGTCGCTGATCAGGGATCGTTTCCTCCCATTGTGGTCGTCGTCGTCCCCTGTTGAGTGTGAGTGTCAATCCCAGAGGGTAGGGCAATCTGAACGGACTTGACAAGACTGTCACTTCTGCTTTCATTTGGAGGTGATTGGTGGGAGACAAGTTTTTGCCCAATGCTCAGCTGATGTCTCATATGTGTGAGTAAGTGCGCCTCATATGTGTGAGTAAGTGCGCCTCATCTTTGTGAGTATAAAGCGCGCCTCATATGTGTGCACCTCTGCAGGAATTACAATTTGTGTGTGTGTGTGTCGAAAGACCTACTAGCTTGTTTGGTTATAAGAGAGATTTGTCTTTGCATTCAAGGTTAAGCCTTCAGATAGCAATATTGCAAACGTGTGCCATTATTGTATTCTCTTTCTCTCTTTTGTAGTCACTAGAGTTGCTTTGTGTAAAAAAGGAAACTAATTGGAATGAGGCTGGATTGTTGACAATATAGAAATTTTGGAGTTAAGGCTGTAATTTAGTCCAGTGCAATGCAACCTTCTAATCAATTATTTGGAAAGTCATGTTTAAAGGAAATGTTCACTATTACCTGTCCCCTTTCAGTCCTCTGTGCAAAATGAGTAAAATGTCTTGTCCTTTGAGGGCAACAACAAGAAAGTATAGATTATAATGTGAAGAGTTTGTTGTCACTTGAGGCAAGGGAAAAAAAAATCAAAATCTCATCATGCTAGGATGTGTTACAACATAGGGAAGGGACTGTACTTCCACGTATTGGTACTGTATGTGTGGCAGAAGTGAAGTATATAAAGGGATATTGGACTCTGTTGAAACAGGACACTGTAACAGGAGAGAGCCTTGATTTGAATTGACAGTGAGCTTGTAATTGATACCACTCTTATCTGTGTACAGATGTCTCTCACAGATTGGAATTTGATGGAGTGAAGATGTATATAGCGTTTGTTTTGCAAAGAAACGGGAAGAATGAACAGTGAGGGACATCTGTAGACTTGTCATATCATGCGCTTAGATATTACTGGTTAACTTATGCCTGTTGTTGACCTGTCCGTGAACATTGATTGATTGCAAATGATTTCTTTTGTGCAGACTTGGCCATCAACATTTCAGAATTTGTGTGTGCATTATTTTGCTTCTTTCAGTTTTGTTAAACATTCATTCGTGCGTGAGACTGTTTGCCTTTTTTTGTGTGTGTAGCGCTGCAAAATTGTTATTGTGTATATTTTCTGTAGAACAAATTTAGCATGCGGCACATTTAAAAAAAGAAAAAGAAGAAATACCAACTAGTAAAATGTAAATCTGTTTATTATTCACCTTGCATGATGAAGAAAGTTTGTAACTTGTATGAAATATGAAGATGCAATGAACGTTCAACACGGAAGAAATTTGAAGTCTTACCGACAAGTTTATTTCAGATGGACATCTACGCGGTCATGATGGCAGTGAGAGTCATAAAAGAAAAAAAATATGGAAATGAGATATTGTTATGACTGTAATTCTTAAAGGATTTATACAAAGACCTTGGCTTCAAGTACTCTCTCCAGGCTTGCAAAAGAGTTTCCCAAAAATGCTGTGACATTTAATGTGAAGTTCCCTTCTGTGTTCAAGTTTGCTTTGTTGAAAAGAGTTGAATGGGACAGATATGGAGAGGTTTCATCAAAATCGGATGAATTTTATGGTTTGTCATGTTTTCACTACCGGTAATCTGTGATATCAGTTGCAACCAAATACTCAAATTGGCAAAGGTGATTATGTCAACACTTCACAAGAATCATATTAAACTCTTTAAAAAATCCTCGTCAAATTTCCTCTTTTTTTGACATTAAATCAAGACTAAGATGCTGTATATACCTGCGTATTACCACATCATTTTGTAGAGTTTTCATTTTCACGAATTTCGTGAGTTGGATGCTGTTAGCGAATATGACAACACACAAAAATTGATATTAACTATGATCTTGATACTAATGCACTGTGCGCTTCTATACTTCTTTGTCTATTGCTGTACTCCCGTGATTGCAAATTTGACAACTCACGAAATTGTCGGGAAGTCCTGATTCATGAAAAATTAGGACTTGCTATTCCTTTGCATAAATTTCTTGCAGTCTTGTAGTGACACACCAAAAATGACTTGTAGGGGTGGGACAATTGCATTTGCTAAATGATTAACCAAGAGCATGATAATTATAATAATATTTCTGTATTGTAACAAATTGGAGAGCTGTGAGGGAATGAAATCATTGCCTCATGGTTTGCATATAATATATGTGATTGCTTTTTAAATAAAACGTTGAAACTTCAATTATCTGGTCATCTCAGTTTACATACTCTATAAATGAGTGAACTTGAACATGGAGTCGAATTGCATTTTGAGGAAAGTCTGCTGTTTGAAGGAGATGAAATAATTCCTGCCTTGGTCATGAGAAAACTGATATAGTTGTCCCTCCTCCTAATCAGTAAAAACTAAAATGCCGTCCCTGTTTGTATCAGCTTGAAATGATGCGAAAGTTAAATGAAATCTTTGACAGTATTGTATTCTGTTCATTTTTTTGTATGTTAATGTTCTTAGGTGTGTGTATGTGTTTGTTTGTGTGTGCTTTTGTCCCCTTGTACATAGTTCTGTCTTGTATTGCAGTCGGATATCAGTCCCAACTGTGTACATGTATTGTTTGTCAAATCATGGAGGGAAATTACTGTATATGCCATATATTTTGCAAATAGAGACTGCCTAAAACAATTTTGCAAGTGGTTGAATTCGTGACAGAGAACCACAGTGACTACGTTGAGAAATAAGTACATGTATACCGTTTCAGGAGAAAAGTTAACAATTTTCCGCCCTTAGAATTGCATTTTTGCAATTTGCATACAGTGTTGCATTTCTGTTGTTGAAACCGCTATTTCTGAAGAAAAAAAAATCACAAAAATTAAAAGCTGTAATGCATATGGCATAGGGAGTACTCAAAGTTACAGAAAAATGAACATGTTTGGTGAGCTATGAACAATGACCATGAGCTCTAAAGGAAGAACAGTAAAGCAGAAGAAATGAGAGTCATTGTAATGTGACCGTTCTGCTGATACCCAACACAGTCTGGATTTAGGTGCTAATGTTGGACACATTTCAAGAATTGAATCATTTATCTTGTGAGTTGTCAATGACCTTTTGTGTCATATTGGGATTTCATGCAGAATGATTTTGTTCATGTGTTGTAAGAGAAAGGGGGATACGTTATCAGTTTAATAGAGCATGTGAAAGTTATGTAAAAACATTTACTGTTCTGTCCAATCAAAGAAGAAAGTATCGCCCACTGGAGTTTGCATGTATTGCTTGAGGCATGGAATTGATTTTATTTTTTGGGGGGACAAAGTACAATTGTAATGAGTAGCTGGTATGTTCTAAAAGGAATGTTGTGTTATACGAGAATCACATGAAGACAGTTGTAAGTATCCTCCTATCCCAGGGAGTTCCCATGTGTGTTAGAGGGATTATGGTGTGAAAGATAGATGGACTGAATAATGTTTTGAAAATCAGAACATTTCCACCCTGTTTCTACATTTCTACAGTGATTGTGGTGGTAGGAAATCTAAGTTTCCCACTGTACTTGGGATCAATGCCACTTTGAGACTACAGCATACTGTATATAGTATCTGTTAAGCTGCATACCCAATCAAGTATATGTGTACATGCATGTGTAACTATTTCGTGCCTATCAAGAAAGGTATTAATGTATTTTCCCACATGGGCTAGTCTGGTAAAATCCTTTGAAACACAAGTCGTTTGATAGCAAGTAGATACAATTTTCTATGGAGCACAGACATGTGTGACACCCTCAGTCTCCCAAAATATGAGCTTTCTTATTCTTGCTTTTCCCTAATTCTCTCTAAAATATGGCAATGAGGGCGATTAAAATGAGTTCATTTAAACTTGTTGATGTATGTGCTACATCTGTATGAAACATGAGAATACCAGCAACATGCTTGTGGAAGTGTCTCTCTGTAATTAATACCTGAGCTTCATTGTTGAAAGGGGGACGGCTCTGGGGAGAAAAACAAAACAAAACGTACAAATGGCCTTATTTGTGTACGTACATTTCATATAAGAACACTGTAAAAAAAAAAAGAGATGAGTTTGTTCATATCTATCATGCAAAAATGTCCACTTATGCAGGATTTCTGTGCCCGTAAAGTCAGTATATGTCTAAAGATAGTAATTGCTTGGATGGACTGTTAATTATGTTCACTTTTACACACAGACAAGAAAAACTGAATAGAAGTAAAAAGAAAAGAAAAGACAACATCAGTAATATTTCTTTCTTTAACCACCAGTCTTACACTTGTCATGGTATGTGATTGTAGTTTCGTATTTGACTTTTTTTCTTTTTTTTCAACCTCCGATTAAGACAGGGTAATAGTGCATCGAATATATCCGAATATATGTATATTTTGCTTGGTCTTTTTTTATGATATTAAACCAATCAAATGTTTGCAGTGAATCAAGGCAATATTTATATATGTGTGTATACAAAAAAAAAAAAAGATGGATTTTGTATTGTTGAGCATGTTTTCATATTTTCTGTGTTTTTATTGTGTATTTTTATTGTTTCATATTTTTATTCTTATTTCATATTTTCTTTTGCCTGCTTTTCATTTAGTGCACTGTGATTGCACTTTGTTGCACTTCTGGCTATAACCCTGTGAGAGATAGTCACACCCATTCCAGTTCAAATTTCCTTCAGTAGAAATACTGTGGTTTGCTGAAGTAGGTACAGATGCATGCATGTAAGCTGAGAAGACAGCATGGCACCAAAAGACACAGATTATATTGTGTATACCTAAAAATACAAAATAAGATCATTGAAAAATGGTGCTGAAAAGTTTAGCACAGCATATGGAGAGAGTGCACAAATTAACCCATTCCATACTGAACTCTGAAATGCCTCATAGACTTAATACTGTAAAAGTGGATATTTTTGCGCGAGTAATTTTTCACGCTTGGCCGGGTAAGAAGAGCTTTGCGTGTTTCTAATTCCGCGGAATCAAGACATCACGCACAAGAATGTATGGCAAGCAAAAATATTTGCATGCTTTTATTTTCGCGCTAGTTTCTGGTTGCGCAAAATGCGCGAAAATTTCAACACCGCGAAAATTTCCACTTTTACACTACGCAGACCACCAGGGCCCCATACGGAACGGGTTAACATGAGTGTGGGTATATGGCTAATGATTATAACAACTCCTTTTTAGACAGAGTTCTTTTTGTTTTACTTAAGAAAAGCAACTTTCTTTGAGTAGTTAGGCAGCATGTGTTGTATTTCAATGTGGAATTAAAAAGGACTGTACAGTTCTGGTTGAGGTGGGGATTCATGTTTTGAATATTCCTAAGTGAGATAGTGAGAAACCTCATATGAAATATGAAAATGCATGGAATTTTAAGAAGGATTCAACATTTATTTGATAAAAATTGGTTTTCAAATGGCCGAGATATCCACAAGTGTGATAACAATAAATGGCGACATGCCCCACTTTTATTAGGATCTCTTTGTTTCACCTTGTTTTTAGATATCTCAGCCATTTCAAAATGGATTTTCATCAAATAAACTTTTGATACCCCTTAGAATTGCATGCTCTTTAACATCTCATAGAGTGGTTTCTGAATATCTTGCGAAATATTAAAGCCTAAATTTTCACCTCGACCAGAACTGTACACACCCTTTAAATCTTGAAGAGGTGCTACAATTGCAGATAAATGGGCAGTATCTTGACATACTTTACATTTTTTTGTATTAAGCAGACTTAGCGATATCTTGACATACTTTACATTTTTTGTATTGAGCAGACATAGCGAGGAAGAAATTCAGAATAGACGTCAACCATGATCTTTGTATATCAAAAGAATTTTAGGAGGATGTGGACATGTATTCCTAGTGACAGAAAAACAGGTAATGTGAGTCTGTTTTTGTGCATCCCAGTGATGATGATGCATTTCATTTTACCTTTAATCAGAAAAGACAAAGTGCACGCCTCAAATTGGCAACATGTATTAGATCATGGGATTCACTGGCAGTCCTTTTCCTTGTGTCATATGTAATTATGGAGATGAATTGTACCACAAACAGTTCACTTTATTTCCTACTACATAAGTAGACACATATGGATGACCCATTTGTATTTCCCTGTTAGAAGCAGGATGACATACTTCGTGATTTAATTAAACAGTAATTGATGATGATGATGATGATGATGATGATGAGTTGCCATGGCAACAGTTGAGTAACTCTGATGTTGCCACCTCCCTGGTGAGGTGGTTTCATGAATTGTAAGTGACCTCAGTAAGCAAGTCTTCTTACTTTTTTGTTTATATTTGACATGACCCATGAGGCATTGTGGCTTGTGCAGAGAGAACATTTTCCTTCAGTTTACATGCTTTATTGTCAATGATAGCAAGAGGAATGGAAGTGTTCATGCTATGATGTTGGTCAGTGCTATATTACAAAGTTGCAAGTAGAAGTACATGTATTTTGACCCTTTGACCTTTGAGACTCCAACCTGAAATAACCATGCGAAAGATGAACTGAAACACGCTTCAGAGGCTGGTAGCGAGACTGGTTAAGAAAGACTGGTAGAAAGATGCATTCAAATGGAAATGCTGCATCTTCTGCATATGTATGCAGCACGGCTCTGTATACGACATATATTTCCTTGGTATATTCAAGTGTGGTTGACCTTGTGATTGTGAGACACAATGTCATGGTAATGAATAAAAGTTCAGTGTATTTTCCCTTTTTGGAAAAAAAAAGAAGAAAGTTATGATTTCCAGTATTTGAAATGATATACAGCACATTTGTGTTGCAGGATGCAATATTTTTTGCTAGTTCATAATTTTGTGAATTATCAGTGGAATTTTAAAATTCGCGACAAATAGTAATACTGTGAAATATACCGCATATGCCACATATACTTGTATGTTCCCAGATATGTTCCAGCAGGAGAATATGTCTAAAATGGATATGAATCTATGGTCTTTCTCACAGTAATTCTCTGTATTGCTCTGGCTCCTAAATAACCAAATACAGGTATGTAAAGTGATGAAATGCAGCATGAGATAACTGTTATTGTTTAAAAAACAAACAATCAAAATGTAAAGGCACAGTAGTACATGACAAAGAGGGTCATATCTCTGCATAGATGTCCTATGTCCATATAAGGAAGGCAAATGCTTGCATGCATTTGTAAGCTCTCGCTTTCTAGCTTGGAGCAGTCGACAAAGACTAGACTGAGAGTTAGCTATAGTCCAAACATATACAACTTGCATACACAGATCAGCACTCCTGCCCATATTTGTGTTTCTTTAAACAAGAGAGTTTAGCTGTTTTTCCTCTCTTTTTTTTCTTCCTACATGAAAATTGTCCACAGTAAAAGAATGAATGCTGTAATGAAATGAATTTAGGTTGGGGGAAGTGTCAACTCTGAACCCCCTTGACCTCTCAGACCGTCCCGGTAGATACCAAACTGAAATGCTTCTTTTCAGAAACTGCAAATAGTAAATGGAACTAAGAAAGTCTGTGCCATTGAATAAAGTGAGGCTGAGTGTTTGAATCGCGACTGCTCCTTTAATGATCCTGTCTCCCTTTCAAAGCACCCGTAGGTAAATGCTTCTGATGTGTATTGAAGTCAGTGACTCTCGGATTGCTCTCTGTAGCAGTTTGTGTGTATCCCAGGTCCATACAACTTTTCTTTAAAGGGGAAGTCCGGACAATTTTCATAATTTCTCATCATGAATCGACAGGTCCATGTTTAGATTCGTGGAATCGATTGTGGTCCTTGAGCGGAGAAACCAATACTCTGAAAAACCCAAAACAAATCAACACTGAACAAGGATGATTACATAGCAGCTTCATTATAATAATGCATGGAGTGCACGAGTAAGAGGCTCACATATTTCAGAAATGTAGCAATGTTATTCCATTACAATACTGATTACTTAACAAGGTCACCTGTGTAGAATTTATGCATGCTTTCTCCTTTTGTTCTGCTTCATTGAGCCCCCACTCATGTATTCTGTAATTATGTGAAGCTGCTATGATGTCATCTGTGTTCATTGAGATTTGTTATAAATTTTGAAAGCATTCTTATTCCTTCTCCCAATCACTATACGGTAAATTCTAAAACGCTGAACCTAGTACACATAACCAATTTATTGTTGTTCCAAAGTAAAAGTTTGAAAATCGTCCAGAGTTCTCCTATATAACCTCCAGTATGCGTTTGGCGATGAAATGTTGCTCTGTACAGGGCTGCCACATGACCAATAATGAATGGTATTGCATAGTCAGTATATCTACTCATGAACTTAGAGGTGAATTAGCAATATTGTACAAAATGCTTTGTCAGTCCTGTTTTTTGTTTTTGTGCAAATGTGATATACTGTAAAAGTGGATATTTTCACGCGACTAATTTTTCGCGCTTCGCCGGGTAAGAAGAGTTTCGCGTGTTTTTAATTCTGCGGAATCAAGACATCACGCACATGAGCATAGGCAAGCAAAAATATTCGTGTGCTTTTATTTTCGCGCTAGTTTCTGGTTGCGCGAAATGCGCGAAAATTTCAACATCGCAAAAATTTCCACTTTTACAGTACCGTATCTTGGTATGCAGAACAACCTATTACTCAGAATTCATCTTCTCCTTTGTTTACAAAATATTATCAAAGTTAAAATGTTTGCTAAATGTTACTTTCAAAATATGGACTCTCTCGAGCCTGACAAGGTTTACTTTGTCTGTACAGTGATATTTGTGAGACCAACTAAAAATGGGACTAGGTAAAGTACATTTAACAGCAATCTGATTTCAAAAGTTACACAAATGCTTTGGCTTCTGTTTCATAGGAATGATGGCTGTATAAACTGACAAAGTAGAGGAGGGATAGTAAGGTCAGTACACCAGCCTGATACGTTGAAGCAGTATGCAGAAAGTGAACTTTAAAAAGAAAAGGTTTGAGCGTACAGACATTGCTCATCATAGTAAGTCTGGTACATGTCAGCTTTAACCCACTTGGGTCATGAATTCATTTTCTTGTTCTTTTGAAAACTTCCACTTCTCTATTTGTGTGTTGTTTTTTTTTCAGCAGTTGCCTTTATTATATGGGTGGAATATTGGGGAAAACAACAATTGAAGTCAATGCTATAACACATTCTCTATTTGCATATCTTGGTAATTTCTGTACCATAGTGTATTTTTCATATACACACTTTCTTCATGTTGGAAAGAACCTTGTATGTACATCTTAGAACCGGATGAGAATTTATTGCTTGGATGTTATTATAATCATCACCTTATCTAAATTCAGACTTCATGAGAAGAGTCAGGAGGTTCTGTTCTTAGAACTTCTTAGAACTTCACATTATACAATTTGTACATTGTATTTGAGAGGTAATACTGATGTGAACGTGTCGGGTATAGCTTTACGCTATACTGAAAGTAATTACACAGATCTCAAAAAAGCAGATAAGAGAAAACCTGGTCTATGATATAATTAGCATATGCTGTAAATGAATAATGATAGTATGTGCATGTATTAAAGGATCAAGTTAAGAATGGGAAACATCTGTCTTGTTTGTTTGTGGATTTTGCATCCTACATGTAAGGGTTTATTTCTGATGAAAAGTATGTGTATACTAGCTAACTTTGAGAGAGCTTACTGTAAAACATGATATATTCGCGACATGAAAATTTCGCGAATTGGAGCCGAGGGCCTTTCTCGCTGCATGAAATGTTTGCGAATTGCCACTCGCACCCAATGCATATTGTGTAGGCAAGAACTTTCGCGTGCATTTTAATTTTGCGAATGTTGGTGCTCGCGAAATTCACGAAATTAAAATGCACGTTATCATTCCTCGTTTTACAGTATTCTAGAGTTGCTGAGCAGTATGGTTTACAATATTTAGTATGTTTTTCCTTCATCAAAAATGTTGGTTTTATTTTGCATGATATATTTACATCCAAAAACACACAAAGACACACACTCACACACACAGAGACACAAAAATGAGTATTTGGTCAATATTAAAAGTACCTGTCCTAAAGTTTCATTTCAACACAACATAAAACATCTCACAAATGTCATAAATGAAAGCAGGGATACACTTTCTAAGTCACTTTCCGACTTTAATTGAAAGCAAGTCCTACACACGAATCTGAACATACATCAAGAATGCATCGCGAAGTTTGACAACCGTTGTACGAAAATAATATGTACATGAAAATTATGTTACAACACTCCACAACAACTACAAGTTTTCAACTTGATTCATTCAGAACTGAAGTGGGTCTTGACCTCCAGAGGTAGGCAACGGCCAGCAACAAGCCATGGGTCAGTGCGGTCAAAGATTTCGCAAAGTCACTAATCTTACAGTCTGACAAGTGGGGAGTGAAAAAAAAAATGTGGAGAAATACCACAATGCAAAATATGCCATGGAGTTAATATGACAGGCATCATCTGTTCATCAGAACCATCACAGCACCAAGTCCATGGAGTTATCACCTTCTGCTTCTTTGACATCTTACACAAGAAAATGCTGTGCTTACTTTCATTTATTGTTAGTCCGTTCAGAGAATTCATCCTCATGTGTGTGTGGTGATGTCCTCATTTTGGAGGTGGGGTGACAAGCTTTGGTCAAGTCCCATGTAACCTTCATAACCTATCAATTTACTACAACCATGCAGAGTGTGTATACTTCTTGCCACAATGGATTACTGGGCTTCAGAAATTATAAAGCGTGCTAAAAACACTAGTTAGTTCTCTTCTTTTTTCATTGGGTGGCGATGGAATATTTGCATGTTTATCAAGAAAAATGCAATAAGATTGCTTATCAAGCGATCAAACTTAGTTCTCTTCTTGCAGCTGTATGTCTAGAAAAGGCTAAATGCATATCCTTTTTCAAAGAGTTGCACCAAAATGTATTTCAAAACATGCGTCTCCCAATAGTAGATGCTGCACCCACATTGGAAGGCAGAACAGAGAACTGAATACCATGTCTAGATAACATTGCAAGTCAGACCTATCTGCGATGCAATATGTTCTTGAACTGGTAAGAAATCATCCCTGCTGTAGTTGTATTTTTGTAACACCAAAGCAGGGCATCAATTGGGGAAGAGTTTGTTTCACTGGCCTTTTTAAGTCTTGATATCTTTTAGAATATTGCTATGAATCTTAACAGATATATAACATGGACCAGACAAGTTGCAAGTAAGAGAAAAAGGGGGAAAATAAAAGAAAACTAAATAAACAAAAACAAAACAAAACAAAACAAAATCCTTGCATGGTCCAAATATAACCAGAACCTCCTCATCACTCCAATTTGTTAACGCCTCCTTAAAATGTTTCAAGAAGGAATTGTTACTGATATCACATCTACCTCGAACTTTCTGTGGTACAGCTTAGTGCTGTGACCTTGAACATCTCTTAAAGGAGGGTCTACACATGACTGTTGGCAGGCAAAGTTATGACAAGTCTGAGAACGGCTTGAGAAGCAATTTGATTCAAAGTTTTGTGTGCACAAGTAAATATTTAGTAATGTCTCACATTTTTGATAGTCACACGTATGTGTATTTACACTAGGGCCCCATTTCATAAAAGATGTTAGGATGACAACTCTTGCTGGAATGACCACTTTCCACAGCAAACAGCCAATCAGGAAGCTGTATTCTTGTCGTTACCATGACAATAGTCATTCCAGCAAAGAGTTGTCATCAAATAAACTCTTTATGAAATGGGGCCCAGGTCACGTACACAACTCTTCACTATTTATGATCCTGAGAGTTTTAGACTCCAAATTCTTGTTGCTGGGTCGGGGAGAGGAGAGGGGCTGCGACGGTTGTGAGAGGTGACACTAGGAACATGCAGCCTGGGTGCATGCATTCAGTCTTGTGTATATCTAATATCATCCCATTCAAACCCAGCACTCACATTCAGTCCCACCCTACCACTTTGCTGTGAGTAAAAGATTCAACGAGGCCTCATGGACCATCCGTAACCCCTCCATTTTATTTCTCATAGAGTGAGGTCCAAATCACATTGATGTGTGACAACATTTTACAAGTTGAGAATTAGAAGAGGAGAATGAAAATGAGTACAAATGATAATGAAAATGAATACTCTACAAAGAGGTCCTACTACATCTGTGCTATGATTGCCTCAATGTCTTCTTTAGAGAACATCTGGAAATTCTTTTCAGGGGTGACTGTTGCAACCTGTAAGAGAAAAAATGAACATTTATAGTGTGTCAGAGGGCATGTTTTTAACATGTCAATGTTATGATTATTAAGACATTTCAGTTCAGAAAAAGAAAAAAGGCAATAGAAGATTCACAAGGTAATATAGGCAATATCAATTGATATTTTAAAACAAGCATAACATATGAACTATAGAACTCGAGAAAAATGTATCCTACACAACATGTAAGTGTATAATACAATGTATTACAAGACATGGAGGCACATAAACATGAATTGATTAGTCATATACTGCCCTGTATTTTGCTGCCTATTCATATAAAAGTATATAAATGTTCATACTTGGGACTTAGATTGACCAATGCTAGATGCAAGATATACAATCAGACAACTGACTTGGTGAACAAAAAAATGAAATGTTGGTGGATGAAATGCACAAAAAATATCATTTATCTTTCACAGCAAAAAACAAATAAGGCAAGGACTAATATGAAGACTACTGAAAAAAAAAATTATATATATGATACATCACAGCAAATATATTGAAGCTTAAACAATAAAGCATGAAACCAACAAAGGATTGTCTGTGAATTTTTCCACACAGACCTATCTAGTTCCTTCAATACACTTGGTGATCATAATACAGATCAAGCATATTCTTATTCGAAAGGGAGTACGATATAAAAGAAACCTCTGAAACCTCATCTTGTTTCTAACAGTCCTGTGGTAGCATCCCATCTATAATGGTTAGTTTTTTCTTTTTTTGTATCCCTCAGCAAGCTAGTTCAGGGAGATTTGGCCGTACGCTGCTGATCAAACAGCACATGAAACTCACCTCTACATTTGTTGAACTTAGCTTCTCCTCCATGACCTGCTTGAGAACAACGAGGGCCTCCTTCGAGGCTTCTTTCAGTGTCATTGACTGGGTTTACACAAGAACAGAAAGCATAGAGCAGAAAACAATGATATATTCTTACTCATGAATAATGAATCACAACTTATCCATTTATTTCTTCACTCAGGTAAAACTCCATCTCAGACAACTTTCTTTTTTGTCTCTATCTCTTTCTCTGTCTGTTTGTCTATATTTCTATTTATATCAGAATAATATCACTCTTTATCTTAGACATGACTAACATAGGAACAATGAACCATTTTCAAAAGCTACAAGCTACTATCTTTCCACTGGTTCACTTATTTAAATATTTCAGACAACACTTCTGACTGTCACTGCACATTCTCCAGTTGCCCTGTACAATATGGAAGAAATCCATTGTGCATCAGACTTCTCAAATACTTATCCAAGTGTATACTGTAAAAGACGGTATATAGCAGCATGAAAATTTTGCGAATTGGAGCCGGCAGTCTTTTTCGCATGAAATATTCGCATACTGCCACTAGCATTCAATGCATATAGTGTAGACAAGAACTTTCACATGCATCTTGATTTTGCAAATGTTGGCTCTCGCGAAATTCATGAAATTAAAATGAATGTGAACATTCCTCATTTTACAGTATCACTGACTTTCTGTGTCAGTTACTTTGCCCCATCATCCCAAACCATGTCACTTCTTCCTCTGCATTCTCACACAGCCAGAATATCATCCCATCTTTCCATCCCCCCCCCCCAATCCTCCTCCCACCCTATTCATCTACCCAGCTCACATCTCACCTTGTGGTAGAGCTCTTGCAGCTGCGACTGGGCCCCTTCCGACCCCGACCCGATGGCCTTCGCGTCGAACTGTAGGAATGTCCCCGACGGGTCCATGTGGTATCTGATTGGAGGCAGAAATAGCACCAGCATGAAGGCATAAAAACACACTACCAACCAGGAAAGGTGCTGTACACACTGAAGTGTCATGGCAAGTTCTTGCCGGAGGCGCTATTCTCTTCTGCAACTCTGCTGGTGGCTGCAGGTCACTGACCTTTCATCATATCAAAATGGGTCATCCTAAGTAACTGGCACTTGCTACATTGTGTTTCAGCATCTTGGTGTCATCCAATGCACTATAATACTCATAATACTCATAAGCCTTCCCTGCATCACCATTCTCTGTGTAATACAGTATTTACATGTCTTTTCTTGAAGACTGTGTACATGGTACCTAGTCTGCCCTCTTCCCCACCCCCCCCCCCCCACCAACTTTATCACTTTTTTTCCTACTTTTTCTGCAGTGGGGGAGGGGTAAGAATTGCAAGAGACAGTGCTTTCTGACCCATGACTCCTTGAGTCATGCTAGTCCTCATATACACATTGGCCCGAAGTTCACAAGGGTAGTTTAAATAAAATCCATAGCTTAAATTTAGTCTATAGACCAAATCACACGGTACATTTTTCACATGGGTATGTCAAAGTGCATTCATTATAAGATGTCTTTTAACAAAGCAATATGTTCTGCGCATTAACACAGTTGAAATAGGCATGACTAACAGACTAAATTTAAACTACATTTGTGAATTCTGGCTATTGAGTTTGATACATTGTTTGTTTGTTTGTTGTCTTCAAAACAAAAGTAAAAAGGACTATGGCCAGCAGTGAAACGTAGCTAAAAATTACTTCACAGTAACACTCTAATGAAATGAGACTTGTTACTTACAATACCGGGCCATTCTGATCAATACCGGCAAACAGCAATGCAACTCCAAATGGACGACTCTGGTATGGGAAATCAAAAGGAAAAGGAATGAACATCTGCAGCTGCAGAAACTTTCATCTCATTCTCATCAATCTGATAAACAGCATAACAATGAGTACAAGGGCCCAAAGAAGTACAGGGTAATATTCTGTCATGCCCCTGAATCGTATTGAAGGCTCTCATGTGATGCCTGAAACACTTTACCACTGAACTTCTATAAGGTTTGGTTCAAAAGCATTTAATCTCAGAAGCCTCATCTCACTGGATGTACTGCGGCAAATACATCACACACATCCAATAAAAGATAATAGATAACTTTGCAGAAATAATAAACATTGTCTGTTTACCTCTCCTGACTTGAACATCCCTGCATAAATGTGATTACTGACAGAAGTCTATCATAACTACTAAATATATGAATGCAAATGTGCTTTACTTGGTTCTCCTGTATTGGACTATTGCGTGTGCATTTGTGAAATATTAAAATTGTAGTACTTTTTTTCTAGAGGGAGAGTACACAGCCTTTTGCTTTTATCATCTCTTTTCTTAGCTGAACACATCAGACACTACTTAGCACTAGGAAAACAATAAGAAAACAGAACTACAATATAATTTTTTCGTATTTATTAAGATCAAAGTTTATGTATGGGCATTTCCCCATAGCACACCTTTCATTTGAGTGTGCCTTAGACACAAGAATTCCTGGTATGTTATGATGACAATGGTTAGATAACATTTCTGTCTGTGAACAAATGACACTGGACGCCGCAGACTCACCATTGCACCAACACCCGCCTCATCGTCACCGAACTGAAGTGCCAGGTTTGACACCGCCTGGGTCACACTCTCCACGGACATCTTCTCATTGTATGTAAACCAGTGACTCTGAAACAACGACAACAACAATAAAAACACAGGTTACATATATCTTAATCATCCTTGTCTCAACTCATCAATAATATGCCAGACACAGACTGTATCACAGTTCATGTTTAATGGTTTCATGTCATGTTTTGCAATGAGGTGTCTCCACCATATCAAAAACTTGAAAGCGCTGGTTGAAAGGGATTCTACCCACAAGTGGAAATAAATGCACATCATATACATCATATCGCATATTACACAGCATATGTGCTAAGTATGCATATACATTGAATTTCCATTTCTTCAAGACAAGAACAGAATTCAAAAACTTGATAGACTAGACTGACAGATAGGTAGAAATATAGATGGATAATTAGACGAAAAGATGATTTGAAAATAAACACAAGGATAAGTAACAAACTATTAACAAACAAAGAGATCAAGTCATATTATCGAGATATCATACATAGAGATTGAGCTCTCACAGCTTTTCCCATGATTAGCGTGACGGAGCTGTATATCTATAGAGCACAATGAAGAGAAGAACTATCTGGGTTTTGAACCCATTACCCACCTTACTGCTTTCAAGGTGGTTGCACTACCACCTGAGCTGAAGCCAGTTCGAGGCAGAGACACAATAAACCTGGTAAAAATGCATAAATGTCTCCTTCTATCTTTTCTTTTCTCTCTCGTGAGACTAACAATTCCTTAGTTTCCACTCATGAGAGGAGAAAAAATACAAATACTGATATTTCCTTCTTTGTATCCTTGTATTTTTTTCTTTCTTTCTCTGCAAATCATATCACAGATGACACCATTTTACTTCCCGTCACTGTGCACCACATTATGCCTCTCACTCAAAAGATCTACTGTATACACCGAATATTTCGCGAGGTTTCTATTTTTCGCAAATTTTGCAAGTCATGTGCTCTTCTCTAATTCAAAGACACAAAAAAAAATTTACCCTGATCCCGACACGAACATGACGTGCAAGCATACATTTCTCCATTCAGTACATGTACTGTACTCCAGGATCGCAAATCTAACCATGAGCGAAATCGTCAGGAAGTCCCAATTCGCGAAAATTAAACTCGCTAAATATGTGGCGTTTACAGCATTACAACACATCCATCATCCATACCTGTGCCTCTACTCTTGCTTTGTCGATCATCGTTCTCGAGTCGGCAATCAGCCCACTCATGGCACACCCGATGTGGCTGTCGATCTCCACAATCTTCTCTATACTGGTGGCCTCCATCAGGGGGGATGTGACTCGCTTCTCTACCGCCAGGACCACACCCTCCGTTGTCCTGATGCCAATGGCTGTAGAACCGAGCTAGCATCGCCATGAGACAAAGAGCAATAAAATGAAAATATATTACTCTTGGGTAATACTTCATTCACAAAAACAGTGATATGGACCGATGAAGACATACAGGAGTGCCTTCTGAGTAGCGTTTCATTCTGTTTTAAACACAGATGTCACAACACTAACCTAAAGTAATTAAAAAGACTGAACACAACACATACTGTTAATGCCTGAACTAGTGAATGCATGCATAACTTTGTGATAGAATCATGTGTCCTAAAATTGAAATTTTTCCGATACAGTAGATAGAATCAATGAAACAACATAATTCATCCAGACTTTCCTTTCCTCCTCAAAACTAAAACCACACTAGATCAGCAAATTGCTATTCACATTGATGATGCCATACATACCTTGATGGCTTCAATAGCATATTCAACCTGGAACAGACGACCCTCTGGAGAAAATGTATTGACTCCCCTATAGATGTCAAAATTCACACAGAAAAGAGCAATACTTATTTTTGAGAAAGCAAAATTTTACATGGCATGAATACAAAAACAAATTTGAACACCAATTTCTTGCTTGTCTCTTGATCTCTGACTTCAAAATATTACATGATAATGGTAAGACACCAGCATGACCACATAAACATTGATATGACAGGCAAATGATTGCAATATGTAGCTTCTGCTGCATACATAGGGTGCCATGTTTGAATAGCTGAATGCAAAGTGGAGCCTGTAATAAATCATGGATCAGGGAACACAAAATATTGAATGCAATAATAACTCTCTTTGCCATGGCTTTCAAGATGTGCTTTCCTCCAGTATTCTAAACCTGATGAGAAACAAGAGAAAAAGAGTTTCTAACCTTGATATGTGGGTCAGTCCATTGGGTTGGGTCAACAAATTGTATGATGTCCTTGTAACAGAGATATCAACTTTTTCATTTTACAATGAAGATCATTTCAAATGTGGTCAAGTTTTGGTGTGTCAATATGAACTTTGTCCCCTGCTATAGTGATGCATGTTTAAATCAGAAATCTTTCATAGACTTGCTGCACCTCAAATTAATTTTCTCACCTCTGTTATGGACATCACATTTATGCAGCACTGGCAATAAATTCTCTGGTCTGAAACTGCAATACCCATGATGCTTGAGCAGTAAAACTTGATGGGATACGGTTTTCTTCCCGAAATCATCACTGGCAGATAGTTGTTTGGTTTTAATAAAGCCTGGATTTTGAGCTCTAGTATGTCAGAAAAGATGATCAAACCCCACGGGCTAACCCATATTCAGATGGGGTCCATAGAATATGGGTTAAGGTAGAGAAGGAGAGAGAAAAAGCAGGGGCAGCAGCAGGAGGGATAACTAACCTGTCATACTCGGATCTTGTCTGGAACATTATGAAGTATATCTAGTCTGTGTCTCTCCGAGGAAAATACACTGCAAAGGAAACAAAAAACAGGGTAACAGTGAGGTTCAAGACTCGTACTGTGAGGTTTGCGACGATATTAAAATGTTCCATAGCAACATGTAACCTTATATCAATAAGAATGTCATTGTAAATGAATAGCAAATTTGCACTTTATGCAGGGAGCAGAGAGAGGTCTGTAATCTATCACAACATTTGGCAAAATCGCTGTTGCTGCTACAAGCAAGCCAAAAGTCGAACACCCCAGGAAGAAAAATCTCTCTGTCCAGAGAAGTTTAACAACATTTTTGGATTCAACGGTCCTCTTCCTTACACTCACACAAAACACGGTGATAGTCAAAAAATATAGAACACACAACTCTACTGTTCTGTGATATAGAAGCGCACACACTACAGTTATACATGCACTTCTATGTATTTTGCTGATGAATGATCATCAGCGAGTCGGTTTCCGTCTTAGAACATCCTCCCCTATACCTACAAGAAGTCAGTATGACAGCCTTCAGTCTGTATAGGAGGAGATTCTATCAAGCCAGACATACATGTAGTCTCCGAGATCCGCGTAACATATCAAGGTGTTACATCAAGCACTTGCCCGATTGCCTGGGGCAAGTGAAAATCAAAATCACGCAAGTGTTTTGGAACAAAGAGAAAAAATGCTTGCCCGAATTGGTCAAGCAAAAAGTTTTGAGGCCATCTTTTTTTTTAAAACTTTTCCCCTTCAAGTCAACCATACAGAAGCTCAAAGATAATGACTTTTAAGTGATGCAAAAACAATTTATTTTCATTTCAGCACTTTTAAGTGAAGAAGCCGCAACACAATGCAACACCAAAATTCGACTGAACCAACTTTGTTACTGATGTGTGAATCAATGTGTGCTGTTTATTCAAGCAGCTGTGTTTTATCAAGCCTGTGACTTACAAGTGCTTGATATCACTTTCTTATATTTTTGGACTTTCTTTTCGGGCAAGTGTTGAACCTTGAACCCTGAAAAGGATAATCCCTGCAGCAGCTCATAGAAAGCTAAACTGAGATGAACCATGCAATGACGACATTGGTCAACGGTGCTTGAAAGTGCTAATTTTATATCTAGCTATTTAAAATAAAATGGCATGTGCATGCAAATAAAAGTCAGGCTGCCAGGCTTACAGTCACGGGGTCAACAACTTCAAAATCTGCTTGCCTGATTGGGCAAGTGGTAAAGAAGTTTGGGCAAGTGGTAGAGAAGTTATGTAGCACCCTGCATATCCCCAATGACAAGATCCAGACTGATCAATCTTTCGCCTTTCGTTCAGTCAACAACAGAGTACTGTAACGCATCACATA